>NW_004567109.1:26543768-26656416 GCF_000260355.1 Condylura cristata | reverse complement strand
CATTCTAGACAGACAGAAATGCACACCCCAGTGAGTGTGGAGGCTCCTGGTGCCGCCTGAGTTAGCTGTGGCTGGTGCTTATGGAAGGGCCTGGGGAGGTGACCAGAGACTCGAGACACCAGGCAAGAAGAGCTTGTCTTGCTCGGAGGATGGCAGGGGCCCACTGATGGGGTATAAACAGAGGAAGCAGTGTGCACCCACTTGTGTTTAGGAAGACCATTTCGGTGGCCCGGTGAGGGTGGCCAGGGAAGGATGGGGCTGAGACACCAGCTACCTGTGGCTGCAAGTCTTTTCTCCAGAAAAGTAATCGAAGGGTGGGCCTGTGTGGGCTGTGGTGCACAGGAGGAAAGACTGCAGTGGTTCTAGAAACCAATAGGAGGGCATTTTCTTGACATTAGGATGACTCCAGAGATCATGATGTCAAGAAAGTGAAAAAGAATTAAATATTAAAAAAAAAAAATTGTCCCCTACAGTGTGTTCCAAATTCCGCTTCACCACCCTCTTCTTTCATAGAGCAGCTCATTCACCATGAGAAGGTATTGTGAGCATTATTGGAAAAACAGACAGGGAAGCAAATCTGACAATATGAGCTTCTGGAAGATTCTGTGCCCAGAGGGGAGGGCCTGGTTAGTGTTCTTCGGGGCCATTTGGCATCCTCTAGGACCTCCACCAACTACAGAAACTGAAAATTGGCCAGGTCCATTGAGTACCTTCCCCCATCAAGGTTATGATTCAGATACTCATTCAATCTGAGTGACACAATGTTTCTTAAATTCTTGGATTAACTAGGGAAGGTGTAGTTAGCTCTGGGGATGTAGTTACCCTGGGGGAGTAATTCATTATCTTTTGTTGCCTAAAAAATTTCTCTAGAATTTGACATCTTAAAACAACAAACATTTATTATTGCTCAGTTCCTCTGGGTTAGGCCTTATGAACAACAGGTGATTCTGCCCCAAGTTGTGGGCCAAGGCCATAGTCACCTGGAACAGGAGGGCCTCCTTCTAAGCATGCTCACAGTGGTGTTGGCAAGCCTCACTTCCTCCTAGCTGTAGTCTAGAAACTTCAGGTCTTTATCAGACAGTCTCTCACAAGCTACCTGGATGTCTCCAAGGCATGGCTAGTGGACGCCCCCAGAGTGAGTGACTGAGCAGAGAAAGGAGTACACCTAAGACACAGGTCAAGGTCTTTTCATAGATTATTCTCAAATGTGAGATACCATCACTTCTATGGTGTTCTATCGTTAGAGCAAGCCTCGCTCTGAAAGAGCAGGGAGTTCATCTCTACCTTCCCTTCCATTCTCCCTTTCTTCCTTACTCTTTTCTTTTTCTCCATCCTTTCCTTTGAAGTAACATTTCATTAAAGCATTTTATGTTTCAGGTGTGCATAATTAAAAAACAGTGTGTCTATATACTACACTGGTTCCCCTCCAAAAGTCTATTCTTCACCATACAACTGACACTTTTACCTGGTTTACTCACTCCTTCTTCCCGTTTTCTTCTAATTGGCCTTATAGTCTAAAAGTTTACTCATTTATTTTAATGCATTAGTTTGAAGGGAAGATATTAGCAAGGAATCTGTGGGTGTACTGTTAAAACTACCACAGGGACCCTAATTATTCCCCATTGTGATATGACACAGTGGTTGAAAACATAAATCTCTTTGTGAGAGTCATAAAGACGTACGTTTAATTCTGGTTTCCGTATTTGCTACTTATACAGGTTTAGACAAATCACTTAAACTTTCTGGATCTCAATTTCCTAACCTATAAAGTGGGAGTAAGATTAGTAGCTGTCTTGTTGGATTTCCATAACATTTTAAGCAATGATGTGTAAAGTGCCTGGCATGGAGTACGTTCTGAATAAGTATTACTGAATTCTTATCATAACTGGATAATAGTGTTTTCCCAGAATAGCACAGAGGGTATGAGCACAGATTCCGGAGTCAGACTGCCTCAGTGAGTTCTCTGGACTTGCCAGTCATTAGCTGAAAGAACTAGGGTACGTAACTTAGCGTCTCTTGGCTTTGGTTTTCTGTGAAATGAAAATAATAATAGTGCCTAGCCACCTAATAGATATCCAGTAACGACTTCATGAATAAGGAAACAGCAGATGGTAGAGGTATATATTTAACACACGGGTGCCTTTGCGTGTGTGTGTTATTTGTTGAACTATACACTGCACTTTTTTCTTCAAAAACCTTTTCACCTGGGGAGATTAGTATGGCTGCCCCACTTCAATTTGAATATGCCCCGTGTCCTTGAATGTCACCGTCCATGAGCTTCCAGTTTTACCATCCTTTAAATATTGTTCTTGGTCTGGTTGTTCAGCTTCTTTTCTTTTGGCTTTGTTCAAACATACTTTCTCACTATCCTTGATTCTTTCACCAGGAATATGTTTAATTGGCTGTGTATGAGTCTGGGGATTCAGTGATAGGGGGGAGGATGGTGTCCCATGTCACACCACCTCAGAGCTGCTACATTACCTTAAATTGATTTTGCAAATGAAAGCTAAAAGCTAAGCAAAGGCGACCCATCCATTTTGCCTAAAGATGATTATAATGCTCTTTTACGGCCTCCTAAATGACAAAGCAATTTGTTACCTGCCTACATCAACATTTGCTTATATTAGCACCCGAGATGCTTGATTTTTATTAGCCCCACGTTATCATTTTATGAAGACGCAGGGGCTCAGTAAAATTAGCGAGCAAATAGAATGCCCATTTTGCATTTCCCTGTGGTCAGCAGAAATGCTGAATGCAATTGAGTTGGTACCGGGTCAGGAGAGACATCCATAAAGGTAGCTTTCACAAAGGGCCTTGGTGATGCCATTTATCATTTCTGGACTGCTGGAAAGGATGGGTCAATGTTAACAGTGTTCTTACAAAGGGTTTGGTGTCATTTTGGTTTTTGATTTTTAAATGATACAGCAATACAAATACTAAGAGAGTGGCACAACGTCCTACAGCAATAATGGATGAAACCAGACTCTCTAGTGTACAGTGGGGTGGAAGAGCAGGTTCATAATCTTATATTGTTGTTAGGGGATCCAGGGAGACAGGGTTTTAAATGAAACACTGGACTAGGAGCTGGGGGTTGTCCCTCTGTCTGTGAGCCTCAGTTCCCTCACTTGTAAAAGGGAGTTAATGTGCACCCACAGAGGCATGGCATAGATTAACTAAGATAACCTGTGCATAAGTTTCTGTATAAACCATGACCTACATGAATATTTTTAACTTCTTCATTTGTAAGTCAGTTCCAGAGGACCTACTCCTTTCAGGGGTCCTGGGAAAGTTATTAAAATTATACCATGAAAGATATGCTTTCTCCCTTGAGGAATTCCTATTCAACCCAGGAAACATTTCAATGTCTAACTCTTCTTTTAAACCATATACTTCTTTAGAGTAAGTGAACTTCCCTTGCTCTTTGTTCTGAAGGTCTCTCGCATAAAGCTGAGCACTGAGTCAGTTCTCAAGACTGCATTTTGATTCCAATGCATATTTGCTGACTCTCAGAGGCACCATATTAGGGAAGCAGTCACCTCATCCCCATTGCTCATTCCAATTGTCCCAGTAAGTTCTAAGTCTTTAGAACTAGGTTTAATAAAGTCATTGATTTTTATTTTAGTCTTTTACGTTGATCCATTAACTGTTGGGACCATGGACCATAATCAAAATGAACTATCTCTGGCATTTCTGAACTGAAAGCTTATTAATTATTTCTAAATACTTCCTTCCCTCCAGAAAATTTTCTAGTATAGATATAATCCTTTAATCTGAGTTTCTGAATTTCCTTCAGGTAATTGTTTGTTCTGTGTCAATCAATACTTCCTTTTCTGCTGGCTAACTTTCCTTCTCTGGCTCCTTTGTTCTAAATATGACACTTTTGACTACTATTGCTTTTGTCTAATACAATTTGTGCATAATACCTGTATTTTATTATATAAGTGAGACTTTTTTAGAGGCAGCAAGAACTTAGACTCTGATTCCTGTTTCTTAATTCTTTGTGTATCTAGTACTTTTTATTGAATGTTGAAGATTATGAGTTATATACATTGTTGTGTGTCTGGATTTTGTTATTTTCCTTTAATGAATGTTGAAATGTATATACCAGGCAGTAATGTTTATTTTATTTAGTTTATTCTTTTGAAAATTTGTTAGACTGAATTTAGAATAGTTTAGCCTTACAACTAAGATATAACCCTTTTGGCTTCTATACTGAATCCCTGAATTATTAGCGATGACTTAAAACTTGGAATTCTAATAATTGCCAGCCCTGTATGAGCCCTGTGCAGTTCACAGCCCTGTGGCCACCTTTTCCTGAAATTATGGAGACATCTTGGGGCATACATCTGTGTACATCTTGTGTGGAAGACAGACTTATAAAGACTCTTATAGATTTCTGGAGTTATTTTCTACAGAACTCCCTCTACTTTGGAACATACAATTTTCTACAACTGCCACTTACTTCTGATTCTCTAAACTCCAGTCTCAGTGACTTCCATATTTTACTCAGATACCCTTCTCTGGTCTTTGGTCTAGAATGGGCCCCTAGGCATAAAGCCATGACAATCACAGAGCATATTCCTTTGTTTCCCCCCTTTTCACAGACTAGTCTTGCATTGCCTCTGTCCAGTGTCTGAAAGCAGCTTTTTTGCATATGTTGTCCAATTTCCTAGTTGTGTAAAGTGAAAGAGAAATCTGGTCCCTGGTACTTCATCAAGACCCAACAAAGGTTTGAGTTCTATTCTCAGATCTGCTCCCATCTATGTGACATGTGAGCACATTCAAGAGAACACATTATGTTACCTCACTGGGCCTCAGTTTCTGATTCTATAAAAAATATTAACTGTGCATGTTTCAGTATTATAAATAATATGTATAATGTACCTGACACATAACGGTGCTAATTAAATGGAAACTGATAGTATTACTATTATTACAATAAATAGCTACGCTCATTACTCCATCATTTACAGCATGTTTACTGTGTACTATGTAATATGTAAGCTTTTAAAATCATTACTATGAAGTAGATATTACTATTTATGTTTAGAATTCAGCAGATGGAAAGTCAGAAAGGATATACACACTTGCCTAGATCCATGGTCAGTGATCTGGGATTTTACTTCACTCTTATATTTTTCACTTTTATGACTTTTTCAGTTGATTAAACTATTGTGACCAGTTGCACAAGGAATGGGAACATTGCCATTATATATTGGGTAGCTAGGATATAATTTAATCAGTCAGCTATGATTGAGCCTTAACATTTGTAACCCAACAATTTAAGAAGTAAATGTAAAGCATGCAACCCATTCCCTCCCTTCCCTCTACCATATTATCAACCCCTTCTCTTAGTTTTGCCTGTCTTCTGTAGTAATATTCTTCCATTTTATTTTACAGACAACCTTCGGGAAGGAGCAGAGCAAAAGGTGGTATTCATCACAGGAAGGGTCCACCCAGGAGAAACACCATCTTCATTTGTATGCCAAGGTGAGTTGCAGAATATCCTATGCTATCCCACACCTCACCCAACTGGAACACTGTGATATGACAGTCTCTGGAATAGTGTGGTCACAGGAAAGTCATTATCTTGATAGGACTTTGTTTTACTTCTTTAAAAACCCTATGTCTGATCTCCATTAAGATTAGGTTCAAGAAGTATTTATTGACTACATGTCTGTTAGGATATATGGATAGGTGGATGGGTGAGTGGATGAATGGATGGATGGATGAACCTATAGGTAGGTGGGACTGAGGATAAACCATAGTCACCTACTTTCACTACCTCTGTTTTACTTGTCTGTAGTGGCTTATAACAAGAAACTTGGCCCAGGTTAGTGTGTATGTTGGTAGAAGTGCAGTGAACTGGGAAAGTAAGGAATAGAATTATCTATTCACTGATTTTAACCTCAAAATGACCATGAGGTCAAAAGTACTTGAAAAAACCCACAGAGTTTATATACCTTGAGGGAGGCAACATGATGGTACAGGTGATTTGTAGTAAGACAATTCAGAGGTCAAATATGGGCTCTGCCACTTCCTAGCAGTGTGACTTCATTTTCCTCAGATGTAAAATAAATCAGGGTAGCAATGTCTATCGAAAAAGGCAGGAGAAACTGTTATGAAACTGGCAGGAGATGAATACAAGCAAACACCCAGTTCTGTGCCTAGCCCACAACAGACCCTCAACAGACATCACATCCTCCCCCACAGAATTGGGGATGGAGAGGCAGATCGGTGATCTGCAAATCAACATGGCAATAAGCAAATAAATATGCAGGTATTTTTCACACTCATATTCTTCCAGTGCTATGATTTGACACAACTGCCTCCCCCTTGTTTTAGACAAGGATATTGTGCTTCAGGCATAAGAAGGGATTACCCAAAGATAATTCCTAGTGCACAACTCCTCACCCCAGCCATCTTAACTTATACTCCTTGGCATTCTCACTTCCAGTCTCTTTGTCCCCAGCATTGTCCTTGCAATTACCTTTCCTAGGTCCCTCCTGGTTTTACAAACCCCTTGCAGCCATCTGTCAGTTACTAAACTTGGCAACCAACCTGTTCCCCAGCTGATTAGAGGCACCTATTTTGTCCTTGTTTGTAAAAATACAGCAGTCTTACTGCTGATAGCGTTATCCCTGCAAGTTCAAATTCCTGCGCCCGCCTCTTCGGTGGGCAGTAGACAGAGGACAGAGTCACCATCCCATTTTACAGACAAGGGCCCATGCGTAGATGCTGAATCTGTCTCAGGTGCTCTCTCTCTTGAGCCTGTTTTTCCAAAAAAGGAATTTGGATGGTGCTGAGTTGACAGACTCCATGCTGTCCTGCAGGCTTTCAATCAATGTTTGCTCCTTGGCAGAGTACTTTAATGCCTTCCCACTACCTTCTCAAGATCAACTCCAAACTCCTTGACATGACATTCAAACTCTCCATGATCTGGTTCTTGCCAGGTTCTCTGGCCTCAGCTTTGCAAAACTTAATGCCTAAGCAGACAATCTTCTCTCTACCACCAGGCCGTTGCACCTGCTGCTCTCCTGCCTAGGACATCTTGCACACCCTTTGTACCTGGCAAACACTTCCCATTCTCAAAGTTTATTTCCAGTCACCCCATGTAAGTTCCAGCCTACTCCTTCCAGCCCCCTGCTCTGTACCTGCGCTGGGGCTTACCTGGAGCTGATCTTTATCGCCTATTTGATTTATGTTGGTTTCTGTCCCTTTAAACCATGAGCTATTTGAGGCCAAGAGCTGGATCTTCAAGTGTCATTTTCTACATCTATAAAAGGGGCATTATCTTTTCATCTCATGGGGCTGGTGTGAGAGATAAACGCTGTGTTGGCTCTGGGCTACTAACTCTGAATTCAGAAAGAGGAGCCTCAAGGTCACACAGCCAGTAAATAGCAGATAGAGGTTTTGAATCTGGGTCTGGCTGGCTCCCAAGACTGTACATACTCTTTTGCCCCATTCAGGGATAGAAAATCCTAGGTCAGACTTCACGCTTGGAAGAAAATAGTGCTCCAGCCACCCCAGAGCAATTAATGTGCGTTTTACAGATGAGGATGTGGGACTCAGACTAGTGGCTCATCCAAAGGCACACGGCTGCCTCACAGCGGCAGTCACCCGGGGGCCAGTCCTGTCCTCCTTTCTCCCTGCCTCTGGTATAGTCCCTTAAGACAGACAATCCACCCTTCCTCAAGGCAATAGAGATGGGTATCGTTTCCCCATTTTACCAATGAGCACGGAGATACACTGCTTCCTAAGGATGCCTCAGCTGCCTGCGCTCGACCACAGCCCCCCAGGCTGCACTCAGCTGCGCTTTCTGCTGTGGCCCAGACTTCAACTTGCCCCCCACCCACCCTGTTCTGGGGAGGGCAGGAAGGTCCAAAGCCTGGAAGGACAATGGCTGACAACATTGGTTCTGTTAACTCTTCTCCATTTCTGGCTCACTGACCTTGAGCTGGGAACAGACATGTGGGGCCTGGCCCTCCCCATCTGGCTGGGACCACAGCGTTCCCGGCCGAGCTGCTGATGCACCTGCTGCTGGGAGTAGAGAGAGTCGTGTCATCACAAAGCTCTGGAAGGGGCCGCATTGGGGGTGGGAGGCTTTGGCTTCTTCAGGCTCTGCTTGGTGGAGGGGCAGTAGGTTGTCAGTCTCCCTCTGCTGCCCCAAGTCCAGATCCTGGTCTCCGTGAGGACCAACCCTCCTGGGCCTCAGCTACATTGTGAACAGGCCAAGACACCCTGTGAGGCCTGCAGCAGAATGCGTGCGAGCTAGGTCTCTGGAGCAGGACTGCCTGGGGCTGGATCCCAGCTCCTCCCCTTCCTCCAGTGTGACCTTGGGAAAGTTCCATAACCTTTCCGTGTACGCCTTGGGTCCTTTGTTTCAAAAGGGAGATCAGAATCAGAATCCTGTCTCATAAGGCTGCTGTAAATAGTAAACGATTTAATAACTGTAAGAATGAGGGTGGTGTCTGTGATACAGAAGGCACAGAAGTGTTATAGGGGACAGGGTGGGGGGGGTAGCACACCACTTTCCAGGTGCTGGGTATGGGTCCAAGCCTGGCTGTGTGACTCCTCAGCTGCACGCCTCCCCACCCTCAGCAGCACCCTGAGCAACCTGCTGAGTCCTAGCTGGAGCCTCCTCATTCATGCAGTTTGATTGAGCCTGTCACTTCTGCCCCCAGCTGGGCACCCCAGGCACGGCCAGGGCTGTCACAGCCTGATTCCTCCCCTGCACAATGTGGGCAGCAGGGTAGCGCTCTGGGAGCTGCTGGGGGATTCAGTGAGCCCTCTGCTCCGCCCCCCATGCACACTGCCGTCGAGACTGTGATAGAAGGGTTTTTGCTCAGGGAGTCCAGTGCTCAGGGATGACGGTGGGAGTCAAGGAGCAGGGAGAAGAACACACACATGCACACACACACACACACACACGCACGCACATGCGTACATGCATATCGCCACCACTCATTCACTTAGCAGAACCTCCAGGACCAATCATATCCGATATTCCCTTCCCCGACAGCATAATAGTGACTTTGTCCCTTGGTACCATCCCTCCCCCATTTCCTTCGCCCCACTTCTATCTCTCACTTGCTCTCTGACTTCTCTATGGAGAGGGCTAACAGCCTCCCATTATGAGCATCACCCTGGAGCTGCTAGGGAGTCGTGAGGGGCTCACTCACTTCCTTAATCTTTTCATCTGTGAAATGGGCAAAACTTGGGGGTTGGGAGGGTGAGAATTTCTGCTCTGAGCTTCAGGTTCTTCAGGATCTTCTCCTTATGATCCCCTAATTTGGGGTCCCTGACTTGACTGACGGCAGACAGAGGCCAGGTGCCCAGTCAGGGAAGCTTTGAGTAGCGGCTATCATGTGACTCACATTCTGGGCCCGGCAGAGACCCTCAGCTCTCTTGCTTCAAGCCTGCGCTGTTCCCACTAGAGCATGCTGCCTCTTGGCAGAGAATAGCAACAATAAACTTTACACAGAGCTCTCTAGAGAGAAAATTATGCAGGCATATATGCAAATCATTCTGCAAATCACATGCAATTAGACTCCTGGCTCTTCCCATCTTGCCTTAATAAAAAGGATGCTATTTCGAAGCCACTAGAATTGGCTCTGAATGCAATCTCGGCCCCTAGCAAGTGTGGTCAGCTCCCTGCCTTTGTTTGCCTGTCTGTAAAATGAAGCCAATGGAGTCACAACTCACTCCAGCTCAGGAACACACAGGGCCCATCCCTGGCCTGTCATTATTCATTAATATTACAAGTATTGTTGAGGAATTTCCCTGAGCTAGCACTGAGCTAGGCATTATGAAAATAGTGGCAAGGAGGTAGACCTGGCTTTGCCCTCCTGGCAGGGAAGACAGTCTTGAACAGCAGGTACAAGCCTTAATTTCCTAAACTCACAGGTATGGGAAATGTGACGTTCCTTGTTTTCTATAACTGAATTCAGCTTCCATTTGGAGAGTACATTGTGCCAGAGGCCAGAAACTTAATCTCAGTCATTTTGGGCATCTCTTTCCCTAAGACTGTGTGACCTCAGTGAAGAGCTCTGAGCTCTTGGGAATGGCAGGCAAATAGCCTCGTTTTCAGCCTCACGAGCTAGCCACATACATCCCCCCACCACAGCACTGTGTAACCTTCTGGGCCTTGGTCACTGCAGAACACAGGCAGGTCTCCACTGTGTCAAGGCTCTTATATCAGCAGACTCTGCCTCCAACTGCACCCCATCCCTCTTGTAGGATACCCCACCATCCATCATCTTTACTCTAAACCCCAAGCCATGTTCCATGCTGCAGCCAGAGAGAACTGTCTGAAGCCCAGGTACTACCCTGTACTTTGTGATGGCCCCCTCAGACCCTTCCCATGCTTCCATTGGACAAGCAAATTTTGTTTCCCTCTCTCACTTGTCTCCCAGCATCTGCCCATCTCCACCTCTCCAGACTGAGCGGGAGCAATGACTCAGACCACACCTGCATGCTTCCTTTGTGCCCAGCACTCGGCTTATATGATCCTCATAGTAACCCTCAATATTAACTCTTTCTTAACTGACAAAGGAACAAGGAGCTGAGAGGTTAAGGCCACACTGTTAGTTAGACCCAGAAAGTCCCATTTCAGAGTCTGTGTCTTTAATCATAAAGCTGTGCCCCCTGAAATTGAATGGCTCTCTGATACCAACTAGATCCCTTTCTTTCTTACCTCCAAAGTCTGTAGAACCCCTTGCCTGGAACCCCTTCTCCCAACACCCTTTCTTCTGATTCACTCTACTCAGCCTTTAAGTGTCTGGCCCCCTGACCCCTTCCTCACCCACCCCCAGCCTGGTCAGGACTCCTCTCCAGGTTCTCACAGCTCCCCAAGCTGTTCCCCTGAGTCTTTGCCAGTGGGTACAGTGGGGAGCAGCTTTTTTCTCACACCCCCATGAGGCAAGAATGCCACACTCAGCTCACACTACCAAGTGGATGGCCCACCAGCCCTGTGGATGTTTGTGGAATGGGGATTATCAATTCCAATAAGCGTATATGTTTTTCAAGTTCTAATGACTTCCTGGGACCAAAGTACTAGGGCATTTATTAGGCACCTGCTGTACGGCCCACCCAGAGCAAAGCACAGTTTTAATTCCAAATTCTCTGTCAAGCTTCTTTGTCCGCAAGCCTCTACCCTGCCATTCCTCCTGTTGTCTTGCTCCTTCCGTCTTCCCATTAAGTCAGCTTGAAGGAAGGGGACTATACACTCGTTTCCTGAAGGGAAGGTGACTAAGGGGGTTGGTTGTGTCTCCAGAAGAAGGAAGATTGTTCTCCTCACTTAATAGATGAGGATTCTTGTTCTTTAAGGGAGAAGAACCACAGACTGTCGGCGTGGGATGAGCCCTGGGGAATTACTGGGTTCTCTCTCCTAATTATAAGGATGAGAATAGGGCCAGAGTCTTTCTGAAAGTCACTCAGTGTATGAGGCGAAACTAGAATCCCAGTTTTCTGACTGTAAGTCTGGTGTCCTGTCCCCACATCCCAAAGTCACCTTTTGTAAATTGTATTGACCAGGACTCTGACTTTCAAAACCAATTCTGTTTCTCACTATCCCTGTGCCTGTCAACCTCTCGTCTAAATGAGTTTATCACAGCACATCACAATTTTCAGGAGTTCTAACCCAGTCACTCAGCAGTCTTCCAGTAGGTATTATATATCGAGCTGTAAACAATGGATTGTATATAGAAAGCTAGTAATTTCTCTACCCAACAACCAATTAGGGTTTCTAGTCAGTCCCCTCCATATCTTTCTGCCTCCTCTCCCCAAACAATGCTTTTAACCTGTGGTCGGGGCAACCTCTTCTTTTCACTCTTGACTTTCTCTGGTATTTCGCCTCATAGTCTCTTCTTACCCTGCTCTCCTCACCCACCAGGTAAAAGGTGAAAGATCTCCCAGTCTCCTGACCAGTGGAAATGATTCCTCTTGAACTCTGGTCTCAAACCAAGAGATGAGTCTAAACTTAAAATCTCTCTCCTTGCCCTGCACTCGAGCTGGGAGAGGGAGCTCTGGGTGGTTGCAGCCTCTGGCCTGGCTTTGTTTTCTCTCATCCTTTCATTAACTGCCTAATTGGCAGCCCAATTAATCTGCTTGTCTGTGAAGGAGGATGGATCACAATGAGCCTCTCCATTTCCAGAAGCCATTCTCAGAGGCAACGTGGCCAGGCCTCAAGTGCAGGCTGGCTCTTTGATGGAGGGCTGCCCCCGGAGCTGGGTCAATTAGTGGACAGATTAAGCAATTATTAGTCCCTAACAAGGGCGCTTGGCATCATTACCCAGCCTGTTTACTGGCAAACTGCAGCTTTCATATGAGAACCAACAAATAAATTAGGGCATCTGGTCAGCTGCTGCCTCAGCCTCGACGTAAATGATGTCCAACTGGCTTTTGCTGTCAGTGGACTCTCAGCCCTGGCCTAATGGATGCTGAGATGTCCCTCGCTGGTCACAGCAGCTTTGGAATGTTCTCTGCAGCTATGTCTCTTTCCAAGCACTCAGTGCCTGCCGCTGCACACATGGGTGTCCTTAGTTACTGCTGCTTCCTCCCATCCAAGCCTACTTATCTTTCAGGGCTGAGCTCAAAATCATCTTTCTCCTGGATGCTTGTTCCAGCTCTTGTTCGCTGCATTTGGGGAGGACCCTGTACTCTCCTATCTCTCAGAGGAAATGAATGAGGAGGGTGACAGTTCAGATTTGCACTTGAGGAAGTGCTGGCTGCAGTGAGGAGGGTACTCTCCGGAGGTGGCTGCAGTAGCTCAGCCCAGGCCACATGAGATGATGCCTCAGAACAGAAGCGGAAGGATGGAGATGAGGGGGAAGTCAGAGGTTCAGGAAGGAAATCTGGGAACTCTGGCGAATTCACCTCTTGTAGATTTGGTGACCTGGAGGCAAGGTCATGTTGGTGCCTATGAAAAGCAATGCACCCCAGAGTCAGAACAAAGCACCTGCAAAGTGGGGGAAGGAACAGAGTGGGCAGGCTTTGAAGAAACAGCTCTCTCATCACAGGACTTTTACCCAACCCCTCTCCTCTCTGTGTTGTGGTGTGCCCATGAGAACAGGAGGACTTAGATTCCTCAGGCTCCCAACTCCACAGCTGTTGAATCAGGTTTCAGTGTCCAGCTGGCAGTGTGTCCATTTGAAAGAAGCTCTTCATTTACTCTTCAGAGTCCCCTGCTTTTGCCCCAACTCGGTCAAAACCCCGCAGGGTCTCCAAGGCACAACGCCAGGGTGCTCTTTCCTTGAAGCCTCCCAGAGCTCATTAGTAGGAAGTGCTCTCTCTCCCTTCTGCCCTTGACCTTCAATAATATGGCTTGAACTGTCTCTCGGCAATAGAAAAGTATCTGTGAAGTTCACTGCACAGCAGCTAGCCCATGGCCTCATGCCTCTGGCTGCTGACAAGGCAGGTCAAACATCTCTTCTCGAGCAATTGCTGTTCTCCAAGCTGAGGGGGGAAATGTGTTTCCTCCTGCTTGGAGCACTTTGAAGCTAACCCAGATGTTTCTCTTTCTCTAGGGATCATTGACTTCCTCATAAGCCAGCACCCCGTTGCTCGTGTGCTACGGGAGCACCTGGTCTTCAAGATTGCACCGATGCTCAACCCTGATGGGGTCTACTTGGGCAACTACAGGTGAGGGATGCAGAGGCTGTGTGGGAGTTGGTATCATGAGTGGTGGCATAGACACAAGAAGACCAAAAAATATATATTCGTGAGGAAGAGTTCAGTCTACCCAATAGAAGTTTCACCCTGGTTCTTGAGGCTGTGACAAATACACCTTGACTGTTCTGTGCACAGTCACTACTTGCTGGGTTTTTCTGGGCCGCTTGCTGGTCCAGGAATGAAGAGATATGGCATGAGGTTTGGTACTTATTCTGGTGTTAACTTGGGGAACTCACTTGCCCTCTCTGTTTCTCTTGCATTGTGGAGATAATTACTTATCTGGCAGTTGTGGCATCAAAAGAAATGGTGGGGATGATTGTGCCTTGTAGACTATTGTGTGGTGAAGCAAAGATCGCTGCTTCATTTCTGTGTTCTTGGAAATCATTATGGAGGAGCGTAGCTCCCAGCCCATCCGAACAGCATTTCTCTTTGGTTTGAGCATGCCAGTGAGCCCACACTCACCCAACACTGTTGGCTTGAACTCTTTCTTCTGGCCTAACACCATGATTTACAGCTTAAATTCCACTACCCAGGGCTTTACCTACCAAAAGAACATTGAATCCTTCGAGATAAATGGTGCTTCATGGATGAGGCAATGGACTTGTCCAGAGTCACGCTGCCTGTATGTCACTGATTTACTGCCCAGATCTAACTTCACTGCCCAAATCATGTAGCTTTAGAGCTGACTAGTCCCATAACTTCCCGTTTAATAGCCAAACTCCCTCACTTTGCATGCACGGCTTGGAGTGACCTGGTGACGTACTGTCTGTCCACCATCTACCTCCTCCACCTCTGCTATCAGAGCTGTTGCTCTAGTTGCTCGAAGCAAAGCCTGGTTTCCATGCACCTTTCGGGTTCTTGACTCTGACCATCAGAAGGGTTGCCCAGAACCACCTCAGCCCTGCTTCATCTCATTAGTTAGCCCTTTTCATAACTCAGTTCAGGCCCCTTCTTGGAAAATACTCCCACAAACCCCAAAAGAGCAGATCACTCACCTCACTGGGCCACTGTAGGCCCAGTCATGGAACACGTCTTACCTCAAGCCACCAGAGGCCTGAATGATCTTCTTGACCATGGCACCTGGCAACAGTGCTCAGCATGCAGCAGATGCTGAGGACGATGTAGTTGAGGGGTGAGTGATGGCAAGGGTGACTTCATTGATGAAGAAACTGAGACCCAGAGAAATGATGGGACGTCCCCAAGGTTAGTGGGGGGGGGCAAACTAGATCCCAGATTTCCTGCCACCCACCCAGGTCCATTTGAAAGAGCTGGTTTACTACTTTCCATGGCAATTGGGCCCAGAGGGGCTTCCTAATACCCCTGGGTTTGGGTTAGAGAAAACCCAAGGGATGCGTGATGCCTTAATTAAAGACAGCTTACTTCCTCTATTAATTGGCTCAAGTGACGGTTCGTTAGCTTTAGCAGGCTTTGTGGCTCACTGCAATCCTGAGAGCAACACCATTCCACCTTCCCTGGACAGAATGCACCATGAGTGATGATGGAGATGGAAAGACCATTTGATTTATGTGAACATTTCTGTTTAATTGCAAGGGCAGCAGTGGTCAGAGAGAGGTCAATACTGTCTCCTCAACACACTTATTTATGTCACCATCTAATGTCCAGCAGTGAAGAGTTGGAAAGAGGTCTGTGACCTTGACCAAAGTGCCCACCCTTGCTGGGCTTCAGGTTACCATGTGGATGGTGATCAGAAAGTGTGTCTATGTCCAGATTTCAGGATAAGGCAAGCTCCAGCCTGTAGAAATGGTGTTGTCCTGAAGATGAAACCCCAACATTCTCCTAGGAAGAAGGTTACTCTCATTCTGAAAGTTGCAGAAAATTTCTACCACAGGCATTAATCCTGTTGCTAAAACAGTTGTCAGTAGTAAGAAAACATTGATCACGGGAATTCACTACTAAAGCTTTGGAGAATACAAAAAACAATAAAGGCTCAGCATTGAGAGCTTCAAGGCCCCTTCATGGTCCTCATACCAGCCACCCTCTGGCCACCTTCTGTCCCCTAGTTTGGTGGACCTTGCCCAGGCATGTGGGAGAAAAGAATCTGGAGTTTAAATGAGTTAAGGAGACAGAGTTGAGAAAAACTGAACTTGTCCTTTTCTAGCAAGGTTTTTTTCGAGTTTTGAATATGCTAGTAGACAGGAATCGCAAGCAGAGGATATAATAGCATTCAGTGTTTCTTGTAGGTAAAGGTCAGGAACCATTTTCATATAGAAATTAGCCCTTCCACCTTCATCCCCTCACCCCCAGACCTCAGTGGCATCAGGTCTTTTGGGTTTTGTTTTTAATTTTATTTTAAGTCTAGGTAAAGGCTTACCTGTTTGTTTGTTTTTTTTTTTAAGATTATTTATTCATATAGAACTGGGGTACAGGTCAGAGGTACAGGGGCAGTGAGAGGATTCACCAGAGACAGAATGGGGATCAGAACGGGCAGATCAACGAAGTACTCTGCTGAGAGGAGCAGCAGGGAGACAGGAGAGGTCTGCCACACCATGTGGATCACCTCCAGGGCCGGGGATCGAACTCACACTGAAACAGCTTCACTTGCAGTGCTGCGTCTTATCCCATTGCGCCACCAGGGAGGGTCTGACATCAGGGTTTTTAAGACACATTTTCGGAAATGCCACTCTGAGGATTCTGCTTGGCTGCCTCCCAGTTCTGGTGTCAAGCCTCTCACGCTTATGTCAGTAATCACCCCAACAGTGCCATTAGCAGAGGCAGAGCTCAAGGAGTTGACCATATCTCTGGTGCGCAGATGGGGTGCTCCCTCTCCCTAACTTTCACTCAATAACCCCAAGATGTTCAGTCTCTCAGGCCTCAGTGAAGTTAAATGGCCTGGCCTGGGTCATGCGGCCTGCGACTTGGCGTAGGCAGGGACACGGGCCTGTCCCAGCAGAGCCCCGCTCCTCCCTACGGCCCACACTGTCCTTGCCACCTGCCCCAGACGACTCAGAACCTGTGTGCGGAACAAAAGACAGACCTGCCCTTGTCAGGAGATGTCTCCACCTACCACCCGCATTCACTCACCTGTAACACATTCTGAAAGGACAGGTTGCCCAGATTCAGTGGTGCAAAGCTTACATTTAATAACCCAAGCGCCTGCACTATGGCATTTATGGTAAAATGGACAAGGTACATTCCAACACTTAATTGTGATGGGTGACCACCACCCCATGGTATATAGTGTCTTGTTTTAAAAAGCAGCAGCACCTGGCCCTCCCTGGTGGCGCAGTGGGTTAAAGCACAGCACTGAGAAGCTAAAGCCACTTCCACATGAGTTCGATTCCCGCCTGCCCTGGAGGAGACCACATGGCGTGGCAGACCTCTCCTGACCCGCCCACTGCTCCCCTCAGCAGTGTACTTCCTCGATCTGCCTGTCCTGCTCCCCACTCTGTCTCTGGTGAAGCCTCTCGCCACTCCTGCACCTCTGGCCTGTACCCCAGTTGTGTATGCATAAATAAATAAATCTTTAAAAAAAAAAAAGCAGCAGCACCTACTGACTAGACTGCTCTGCATGTGACTCGCCTGGGGCTCATACAGCGAGAGCAGCATCCGCGCTGAAGGGGCTCTCATGAGAGCGTGCACCACGGCACCATTGGGACAGGTGACCTGGCAATAGGGAGCAGTTCTATGTGGCGTGTAATGACACAGGGCTGTTAGGCACTCTGGCTCACTCACCCAACTCCAGTGACACCGACTGGCCTTTTCTCCACCTCCACTCCACAGAAGGCCGCCCCACAGGGCTCCGGTTCTGCTCTTCCAGAGTGCTCTGTTCTGTGCTTTCTTAGGCTAGACCTCAATTTGTAAACCTCTGTTTGTTGACTATTTAGAGCCTGTCTCGAGGGTGCAAGCTCAATGAAGTCAGGACTTTGTCTATCTGTTTCCCCAAAGCTGGTACAGTGCCTGGCACAGAAGTGAACTTTGATGTTTATTTTTTAAAAAAGAAATGGCAGGTCTCAGTGACTGTGCTGGCACAGGCTGCGATCCCCCATGTACAGTCTCTGTCACTAGATGCTGTCAGCTCCCAAGCATTTGCCTTGACCCCCACGGTCTCCTGACCACTGCTGTTTTCGATCTTCTGCTGTGATGACAAGACTATGATGAGACGCTGTTAGGATTTAGCAAACTCTGGATCCACAGCTGTACTTTGTGACCATGCTTCATGATATTTTTCAAGGCACAAAAAAACACATTTGACTATTACACACACTTTGAAGAAGGAAAGTCAGTTTTTATTATATGCATTTGGGCAAAGGGGAAGCTGAAGCAGTGAAGGTGAAGAGGAAGCTGAAGCAGTGAAGGTGAAGAGTCGCCATCAAGGTCACGGGGTCCATGTGGGATTCTCCACATTCCCAGACACCCCCTCTGCTCTACGTGCCAGCGCTGGGAGCAGGGAGCTGGAGAGCTCATCCTCCTTGCTCTCTTGAGCCTTCTTATCCTTGGGCAAGACATTGCTCTTCCCTGGCCTCACTCTCCTGGAAGAGGAAAATGAGGTGAAGGTTCTTTCTCTCCTGTAGAGAACACTGGGAAGCGGCCGTCAGGGGTAGGGAGCTCAGTTTGGGTGAACCTTGAGGGCATCATGCTGAGAGAAAGCTCCAGTGACAAAGACAGCTATCAACTGAGTCCGAAGACCCGAGGTTCCTACAGTGTCGAAGTCATACAGGCAGACAGGAGCCTGGGGATTGACAGGAGATGGAAGTTATGGTTTGGTGGGCACAAGATTCATTGTTTTGCAGGTGGGTGGTGGTGATGGCCTCGCCACACCACGTGTGTGTTTACTTAGCCATGATTAACATGGTAAGTCTCAGGTGATGTGTATTTTGCCATGATAAGCATGAGTATCATATGACCTCTGACAATGCAACCTGAGCATCCTCGGTGAGTCCCAGGGGGCGTCTGAGGCCCAGGGGTCTTGAGGAACAAGTCCCCTGGCTTCAGTTTTTGCAGAGCCAGGAAGCTGCAAGGCAGCTCCTAGTGGAAGACCTGCATGGTCGGAGCGTCAGCTGAGTCAGTCCCTGGCGCTCGGTAGCTCTCTGTCCTGCAGAGGAGCGCCGCCCACACGCACTGCTGCATTTGCACGTTCTCCTGTACGGATCCTCTTCTCCGTCACTTCCTTTGCGGAGAATGAAGCCCCAGCCCCCCACCTAGACCCCATTGCTTTTCTTCTGAGCATGCGTCATGCACCAGTTGCCTTGCATCTAAAACAGACTCTCCATCTCCATATGACAATCTGAAACTCGATGTTGGGTTTGCATTTCTTAATTAGTGCTTGTCATTGTGTATTCCACGGAGTCACGTATAAGTAAACAGTCATAGACCTTTGAATAAATTTATTGGTTTTATTTATGTTTCTGGGCATAAAAATCTATAATTACCAGGTACAGCCTCAGTATAACTGGTATTTAATGACAATTACTTTTTGTTACCATAGAAATGAGTCCAAAGTAGTTACCCATAATTTCTCATTTCCCAAACCTCACACATGCTGAATTGCAATATTACCATAGTAATTGCCTATTAGTCATCATAAAATACGCAGTTACCCAAAAGATAGCAGGATGCTGTGAAATTTCTCATTTTCAGAAAACCTCAATGCTTCTTGGGAGTAAGGAGGTGGGGAGATGAACAGAGCTTGGTGGGTGGTGCGGAGTGATCTGCTTGCTGGCTTGGCACTGCAGAGCCTGCTAGGGAAATGGAGGCAACTCCAGCCTGCGGGCTGTGTCACGTCCATCGTCCATCCCATTTCCTGACCCTGGGATCTTCGGGTAGCAAAGGATGCCCTCACAGTAAATCCAACCGAAGATCTGTGAAGGGTCTGCAGAGGTCCAGCCACTGTGCTGGGTCTCGGGTGAAAAGAGAGAAATCAGAGGCAGCCCTCGTGGTTGAGCCCGAAGCCCAGGGGTTACACTAGAGAGAGAGGTGTGTGTGTGTGTGTGTGTGTGTGTGTTGTGTTTGTGTGATGCTGTGGAGGGTTGGATTTAACAAGAGCTAGTGTCCAAGTGCCTACAAACTGAACAGCACACAAGTCATCTCATTTAACCCTGATGACAGCCCTGTGATGGAAGTAGTATTCTAGCCCTATTTTAAACCAAGAAGGAGATTGAGGTACAGAGGCACAAGGGAGTGAGAGCGGGTGGTTTATGAGCCTGGTAGGTCACCTTAGCCTGCTGCAAACTTCACCCCTTGTGACACTCACTTAAAGCAGGGAGTGCTTTTTTCTGACTGGGGTAAAGGTCTATAGGAATCGTCAAGACATGTTGGGGAGACTTGCACAGTAAAATGTCATGAAGCACAGCAGGGGGTGAAACACCTGAAGAGGTATTTCTCAAACACAACACAGCCATACACAAACGTATATATACAAAATGCACGGACCTTTGAGCTGGCCTAACTTGCCCAATTCTGCATTCAAAGGAGAACACATTGAAATCCAAAGTGGAACATAAAATTAGCTGTGTAAAATGCACAATATGTGCCACTGTTCTATTCCTTAACAATACAAATTGCACTTTTGTCATCAAGCAAGAAGTAGAACACAAAGGTCCGTGCCGAATGCCGCCTCCTGGAGGGTGCTGTCAGCCCCTCACCAGGCCTCAACATCACCCACCTGTCCTGCCCCTTAGGGGCAGCAGCATGGGCCTCGCAGCATGGGCCTCGGAGCAGGAGGGGAGCTGGGAGACACATAACTCAGTGCCCCGCCTGCGCTGGGCCCTCAGCACAGCCCCTGAGCGATGGCCATGCCCTCTCGCTTGCCCACCTCAGGCTAGTGGACCCCTCCCTTCCAGAGCACGCTGATGCCAGCTCTGCCTGCGAGAGCATCGACAGCCAGCACAGCACTTCTGCCGCTGCCCTCTGAGGGGGCTCAGGTGCAGACCATGCTCTCTGTGGCCGCCTGCCCTGGCTGAAGATGTGTGTCTCCACTCTGTACTCACCCCAGCCACCGCCAGCTCCTTTTCTCCAGGCTGAACACCCCGAAAGCCTTCCATGTTTTCTGATGCAGTCTGAAGTCCACTTCCCTCCCGTCCTTCCTGCTGTCCTCAGAACATGCTCAAGTTGTTGGTGTTTGCCTAGCTTTGAGGCACGATGTCCACCGAACATCGTGTGATGATGGCGATGGTGAGGATGAAGAATAGGTGAGAGCTATGGAAGCTTCTGGGTCTGGCACTATTGTGGGCAATTTGTGTGGATTGGTTCATTCAATTCTCAGGACATCTCTATTCTAACTTTACAGATGAGGAAGCTGAGGCAGAGGCAGCTGAGATAAATGCCATTAGGCTCCTAGAAGTAGCTAGTGGACAGGACGGGGGGGGCCATCACAGGCCTGTTCCTGGGCAGTGCAGCCCTGATACAGCCTACATGTTCACAGCTGTTGACATCGCCTTCTCTGCAACCCAGACCTTTCCACTAGCCTGCTAAGTCACAGCCCTCCATGTCCTCTTAGTGCCTTCACAGAAGCCTGTGGCACAGACAGGACAGGAATCACTCTCCCTCTTTGAGCAAAGAAGAACCCAAGTCACAGAGAGGCTAAGAAACTTGCTCAAGGTCGCACAGCAAGTGAACTGCATAGGCCAGATGAAGCGCAACTAACAGCAGGGGACAGACAGAGCCTTCCCTCCCGGGGACTCTCTCTTGCTTTATGTAACCTGAGTGATGTTTCTATGGAGGCTGAAAGGACACCGGGTGGCAGTGTAATCAGGTGGCTAACCCACAAGTGCACACCGCCAAAACCAATTATTCAAATGAGCTTCCCAGCCAGGTTCCACGGAAGAGGCCAGATGGCTAGGTGTCTGTGGGGGCAGCTCCCCATCTCTGTCCCGCCAGCAGCTGGACAGCATTTCAAAGTTAGAGTTGGTAGCAAGTTTATTTTAATAATTGAATCTACAGTGAAGACAGGCCTCCGAGGAGACAGCAACCCAGAATTAGCAACCAGGATGTCTGGAGGAGCAAAACAAAGTGATAGAGTCAAGAATTCTGTCATTTCCGATCTCAGTGCCTAACCCACGGTTTGGACAGTGTCTGCTCCTGTCCTTCTAAGGCCCCCACTGACCAGCAGAAGGAACCGTGCTCTGTAGTCTGTATTCAAGGCATGGACAGCGTCCTGGATCTTCCTTCTTAGCTTCATCTCCCCCTGTCTATCTTGCCACTTCGCTTCCCTACCCAGCACTTCCCCTCCCCCGCCCTCTCTTCTTGCCTTCCTGGGCAATTTCTAGCACCCTCAGCTGACCTGCTCCCGCTCACATCTGTGCCTGGGGTCCCCCACTTCGACTTAAGAAGTCCTTTAAGTTATTTCTTCCTTCCCTTCTTTTTCCTCCCCCCTTCTCCTACCCCATTTTGTGCAGTGGGGTTCTGAGGTGGGCTCTGCCCTGTGCCAGCCTTCAGGAGGAGGTACTGTGTGAGATGAATCTTGAGGACAAGTGGGGGGTTAGCCAGAGGAGAGATAGCACATGTCAGGAAGCAAAAGAGCACTAATGTCAAGTAACAACAGTGATGATAATAATAATAAACATTAGTTGAACTTCTACAAACCCGCAGACACTGTTCTGAGTGTCTGGCAGCTATGATTTCCACTGGAGATGCAGGGCTGATCATTCACCATATTCCTGCTCCTACTCATCCTACTTCTTCCAATTTCAAAGAAAATACAGGAACCAGAAAGATGGGTCAAATCTCTGCTTTATTATTAATGAAAGCAGGAGCTAGAGGTGTGACTTATACCTGTGCCTAAAATTGACCTTTTTACTTCACCCCAAAATCCATCTTCCCCAATGGCTACAAGTATAACAAGAGTCAATGGGGGGCCCCCCCCGGGGGGAGCCCCATGTGGCAGAGAGGAGACCAGAATGTACTGCCACTGCAGGGGGGTAATACCAGCACTCAGCCTGGCTCTTCCATGACCTTTGGGGGGCCACGGCCACCTCCACAAAAGTTCCTGCTCCAGGGGGCTGAGCAGGGCTGTGACTCTGGGAGCTGCCACCCCACGTCTGCCCAGAACAAGTGGCACCATTTTGTACTTCACCTACACACAAGGGGCACATTTGTAAGTCAACAGCCCGGAGGGACATCTGTGGACAGTTTGCAAAAAGTTACCTTTCATGCTATTCTTCAGTTTCAGTGAGTTTTCCCATTAAAAATAAAGGTGCTTCATCCTCCCTCACACCACATGATGCCCTCTTTAGGTGCTATCCTGTCTCCCAGGACTGATAAGAGAGAACAGAGTGATGGCCAAACACAATTCAGAGCTGGGCACAGCGGGTTCAAGTCCTGCCTCTGGCACTCATCGCTGAGCTACAGACAGGCCACCTAACTTTCTGAGCCGGGCTTTATACAGTTGGGTGGAGGCGCTATTCCGGCACTGAACACTCAGCAGCAGATGGGATCGCTTCAGCCTCTGACCGCCATTGCTTTTCAGGTCCTTGAACAAAACAGACAAAATTCCTGGGGGATAATCTGGGACCCAAACCCAAATCCTCTAGTCTTAAACCCCATGTCCTTCTCCAGCCTCTTTGCCTTTTACAGTTCCTGGTGACGGTCTAAGAAAGGATGTGAGGGAAATGCTTTCAAAGCCCTGGTGGACATGAAGGGGAGTGGGAGTGTTGCAATGGTCCCTTGTTTTTGAGATGAAAGTTGCTGCCCCCTCTCCTCCAGCTCCACCACCACAGAGCCCTTCCCACCTGCTAAGCATTTTGCAGGAGCCGTGAATGACAGATCATCTGGCATTCTGACACTGGTCAATCAATATGGCTGGCAAGTGCCGCAGGCCAAGGGCAATTGAATCTCAACCTCTTAGTGGCATTAAATAAAGCAATATTTATTTTGCTTTTGGTGCAAATGTACTTAATCCAATCCAGCTCGTTGGTAATGGTGAAAAACTGCTCTGTTTGAGGGACAATTGCATGCGCACCCATATATCTCTGTTTGTCAGTGCCACCCTCCAGGAGCACACCCACACTTTTCAGGACAAGATTGATCTGGAGTCACTAAGCTGCCCCTTTCTCTATCCTTTAGAAGAGATGAAAAGGAACTCATAAGAAGGGGAATTAAAATCATTGTTCTCATCCTAGCTGCCATTATTGGAACAAGATGAGGCACAATGCCCTTCAGAAGATGGGGCTATTTATTTGCCATTTGAATGATGTTCTCTGGAACCATTGTGTTTCTGCCATTGGGCAGGGGAGGGAGAGCAGAGTGGCTTATAATCCCTTTCATTCATCAATCACAGTGGCTGGCTCATGGCTGGGGAACTCAAAGGGTCACTGTCAACCAGCCTGCTATCAAAAAGAGCTGGGTTCAAATCCCAACTCCAAATTCAGTGGTTTTCATGAGGCTTTCTCAAGGTCAAATCTCTCTTGGATTGTATCTGCTTATTTATAAATGAAGATAAATAATACCTATATAGCTTAGTCATTGAAGCGTGTAGCATGTAACAGGTGCTTACATTAAAAACTCTTCAAAATTGTTCTCAAGTAATTAGCTAAACCTTGCTTGCAAACCTTCAGGGCATTCATGCATTTTTGCATCTATTCATTTGCTCAGTCATTCAATAGATACACTGAACCTTCGCTACACATGGGTCTATAATAGCTTTGTTGGAGGGGAGGTAAAATGATTCAGACAGAGTTCATGGCCCCGTTAGGCTGTTTGGAAGAAGAAAGAAAAGATACTCAAGAGTATCTCCAACTCAGAAATGATACATTGCACAGTTATCTAAAAATTGGACTTCCATAAATTTTCTAGAATGGTCCTAATGTCAAATACATTGTGTCAGTGGTGCCATAAATAGCCCCATTCATGTCACAACATAGGTCCTGATTTTGAGCTTATGCAGAAGTGTCATCTTAAAAGTAAACAGAATAAAAGAGAACCAAGGAGACAGAGACCCAGGGAGTGTAAACCAGTACTCATGGGAGTGTGAGCCTGGCACCTGGAAAACATCTTATCCATGCACCTATCTTTAGACAACTGATTTGAGATAACAGTTAAGCAGAAAGTGAACTTATAGGAAAGGACTTACAGAATAAAGCAAACGCTGAAAAGTCAGATTTGGAAAACAAAACAGTGCACAGTCTACTCATCTCATCATGAGGGAGGAGCAAGTTCATCCCACCCCAGCCCATTCTGTCCCATCACAAGGGAAGGTTCTGGGCATTCCCCCAACAAATGCCTGCTACATTAGGAGCAGACCTAGCAGAAATACTGATTCCCAGACTGGAGGACAAGCCAGGAGGTCACCCCAGACCACTGCCACCTGGCGTCTACCCAGTCCACTATGGTCTACAAACTTGGCAGTCTAGTCACTCATGCAGGAGAGTGTAAAGCCATAGTAAAGTGTAATGAAACAACAGATGACATTTTTGAGCTGCTGTTGTGTGTCAGAACCTGTGCCCTGGTGAGGTTCTTTAATGTGCACAGGGGGAAGACAGATGAGCAGGTGCTCAGAGGCCTTTTCACTGAGCAGGGGCATCCGTGCAAAGATTCCAAACAAGTAAGAGTGAGCCACTCAGATGCTTGGAGATATGTGAATCTGGGCAGAAGGAATAGCTGATGTAAAGGCTTGAGGTGGGAAGCACATTCCTGTGGGAGTAACAGTGAGGATGTGGGACTCTAGCTCAGAGAAGCAAAGCAAATGGTGGGAGCTGAGATCAGGGAGGTGAGCAGGGCTGGCCCACCAGGGCTTTCCCTTGTGCAGGACTTCGACGATTGCTTTGCATCCACAGGGAGCCCCTTGAGCAGGGAAGGGACACGTTCTGACATATGTTTTAAGGGGGTCACCCGTAATCTTGTGTGGAAATAGGGGGAAGGAGTATGGCAGGAAGGAGGGAGGCAACAAGAAGACCAGGTATGAGACTCTCATAATACTCTGGGCCTTGGCTCAAGCTCAAGGCACTATAGTGGGTTGATAGACGGTGTTGGAGTCTAAATATCTTTTGAAGGTAGGGAAAGTGGATGGGCCCTGGGTGTCAGACCAGGGAGAAAGAATGAGCAAATGAGCACACATGTCTCTGACCTGAGCATTTCTGTTTCCTGTTCTGTGTGTGTGTATGTGTGTGTGTGTGTGTGTGTGTGTCGGGTCTCAGAGCATGACACTAACTTAAGACTCTTCAAAAAATATTTTTGATACCTTCTGTGATTCGGTTTCTTCTTCTGTACAGTGGGAATTTTGATATTAATGACTCAAGTGTGTTGAAAGCAAACTTAATAAATGAATACTATAAGATAAGATGCTCAGGACTTTCTCTGGCAAAGAATAAATGCCTGGCAGGTGACAGAACTGCTTCTCTTCCGGGCTGTATTTTGACAAGTGAGAGCCTTGACCTTGACTTTTGGTCCTGCCTAGGTGCTCTCTAATGGGGTTTGACCTGAATCGCCACTGGCTGGACCCCTCTCCATGGGCTCACCCCACCCTGCATGGAGTGAAACAGCTCATCGTCCAGATGTACAATGACCCCGTGAGTACCAGAGCCGCTCAGTAGCTACGGGTCTCGTGGCTTGACCTGGGAGAGGGAGGTGCAGTGTTGCGCCTGCACTGAGAGCTGCAGCTTGGGACACAGGGTCAGGAGCAGCAAGGACAGGCTGCTGGCCTCGCCTCGCCATTGGGCTGACCCGGCTGCCCTTCCCCACCCCCCACAGATACTGGCTGCAGTTATGCAGGTCTGTGGGCCAGAGGAAGCAAACGTACAGGGACAGACATGCATGTCAGGGCTCTCCACAAAAGAGATATAATTTGAACTCGTGTAAGCAGAATCGCATAAGAAAATGTATTAGAAGAGCATCTAGTATCTCCCGCAATTGGAGACAGTGGACGCCTCCCTCACACACAGGGGAGCACCTGCCCATGCCTCCTGTGAAGTCTCCCAGCAGTACAGCGATTTGTTTTCATTTCCAGCTTCAGTTGCACAAGGACTGAGGTTGGCTTAGCTTGGAAGACATGTCCAGCTTGGACAGGTCAGCTCTGGCCCGAAGGCAAGGCAGCCTTGCCTTGAGAGAACAAGGCAGCATCCCTGGAGCCACGTGGCTGGATGTGGTGGTCGTTGCCAACATGGTCCCAGAAAAGAGGACGTGTTTCTCTGAATTGCTCCCAGAGAAAGTGGGAGAACACTGGGTGTCCCATCAAGATTGCTCACAGGAGCAAGACTTTGTCAGAAATGATGAAAAACAGGGATTTTCTAGCTTAGAGAAAGGAAACAGACTGTGAGCCCGCTTTCTCGGAGGAGTTGTCGGTTAGAACATGATGTGCATCTTCCAAGAAAAAGGGGATAGGTAGGTGTGTGGAGAAATAGAAGTTGTTAATGGTTATAGCTGCCTGGGAATGGCGTGGGCAGGTGAGGTGTGAACTTTGCCTTCCTAAAAGTGTTCACCTTGAAGCTAAATGACACTTCAACATGGTCATAGTAGTGGCTCAATGGTCTGGAAGACACTGCAGGGACATTACATCTGAGTGTCTTCCGACTTTGAAGGCTGTGATTTTATGACCTCCAATTGCCGTCAGATGCTCAGTGGTGATCGCTAAGACAGCAAATTTCCCAGCGCTGGGGTAATTCAGAGGTGCACCAATGTAACTCATTCTCCATCCTCTCTTTGAAGATGCCAATACAAATACCCCAAATTAAAGAGCAACATTTCTATTGACCCCACAGAAATGTGGACTTAAGGCAATCATTGGGCAAGGATTAATGACAATAAATCATTAGGTTCGATGTAGCTGTCTCAATTCAACTCAACTATTACACTGATCCTTCTATGTCAACTCAGCTCCCAGGCCCTTTTGTAGTCCAGCTGCCACGTCAGTGCTTACGTGGGTACAGCCTTAGTCTATCTGCTTTCTCCCCAGTTGCTTCTTCCTTGTCTATAAAAGAAGATCGCAGTTACGCTCGCCAACCTCTTTGTTGCTCAGAACTCTTGATGCCAACATGATTCGTTTTCCTGGCAGAGAGAAGATACATCTGTTTGTGTTGGGGAGTATCTACTGTCCACTGGGTTCTTCCCTGGGCGCCCTTCCCAGGCCTCTGATCCTCTGCAGTTTCCCTGATAGAAACACACCACCTATTTCTTTCAACATTTCTTTCTTAAAAACAACAGTCTACATTTTTTTCCTGATCAGGCTGATAATGGATATTCAATAACAAAACTGTTGTTGTTGAATTGAACATGCAAATTCTGTTATATCAGATGTAATATGGTTTATAGAGGCAAAAATTATTCCTGGAGGTGACTATGAAGTATGATAACAAAAAAGATACGGGGCCAGAGGACCAGAGGACATGATAGAGTGGGAACCACGGAGCAAAGTGGTGTTTTAGATAAAGCCACACCTAAGCTAACTGTGAGGGGTGCCAGGGTAAGAAGTGACAGTGTGGGTTCTGCCCTGAGAAGGGGGTGCACTCAGGAGAGAGTCCTCCAGTGTGTCTGATGTTGGAGGAGTCTGAGGGCCCAGGGCAGAGCAGTTTCGACTGCATGCCCGTGGGGCAGGCACTGAAGGCCTTGTTGCAGGGAAGTGATGGACCCTGACGCAGGCAGAGGGGTCCCTCAGGCTCCCCAAGGAGGAGGTGAATTTAAAGAGTGCCAGGTCAGTGACTGGAGACCATGAGCACCTGCTGCTGTGAGGCCGGGCAGAGACTGGCGTGCCTTGGTGATACTGGCTGGTGGGGGAAGAAGGAGTCCTGCAGGCCCCTGACAGACCCCCTGTCGCTTGGACAGTGGTGTAGATTCTGTGCCCTCCCTGAGCGAGAAACCAGCAGACTCTGAGCATAGGGATGCGCTCCAGGCATCCCGGGCTGACGCTGGGTGGGAGTGCTCTGTCCAGTCTCCAAAGTGCGTCTCCTGGAACGAGCTCTTCTGACAAGAGCCTGCTGTCCTGTGTTAACAGTGGCATTTACTTCAAAGGCTACTTTCCTAGCCTATGCTCACCAAACCCTTCACCCCTCTCAGGGACACTGGATATTAAATTATGATCTTGACAAAGGAGTGTTTAACCTAGAGAACTGCCTTGAATCTCAGATATAAAGTATTTCGTGTCCCACTCCCAAGATAACCCCCAGTGGACAACGGGCGTTTGTTTAGCTATTGTGATGGTCTGTCCCCAGGGGAAAGGTCTAGCGGATTCCTCTCTGAGTCCCTGGAGCCCAGCAGGGCCCTGCCTCTGAGCAGACACTCAGTATAAATGCTGAACAAATGGTGATGCAAACCCAGAGCCTCTGGGTTTTCCTAAGATGCCCTTGATGAAAAGAAGCAGCTGAACCACAGGGACCTATCTCCAAGCTCCCTGCCCCTGGGAATATCCCAGATTCTGCTGCCACCATCACTGCTCCCTCCTTTTCATAAGGCTCTGGTCTGGGGACACAAACCTCTTGAGATCCCCTACAACCTACTGAGATTGTCCTGAACTCCCAAGAGAAAACATGAAAGCAGGTTTCTGATCATCTTCACTAACTTGTGCCATCTCTGGCCTTGGTGCCCACCCATTCCACTGACCACTGGCAGTTCTCTCTGGCCACAAAGGGCTCACCCAGCTTCCAAGCTCCCTGACTTGCACTGTCCAACCTTCTCATTCAGGGGCAACCCTTGCATTTCAGTCCACCCGATGATGGAGCTTCTGTGACTCCAGTTCTACCTCTGCTCTACTTCTCCTTCCAGTTCGAATGCTCTGCCTCTTCCCCAGGTAATTACACAGAAATGGTGGCACCTTTCAGATGAATGCTCACTTCTTACCCCTGGAGGTTAGCTTTGTCCTGGCACACACGCAGAGTGTGACAGAGGCTTCAGATCACACTGTCGGCCACACAAACAGACCCACTCACACACAAGAACACACACAAGGCCTTTCTCTCATACCTACAGCCAGTTGCAAACTTAAAAAGCCAGGCCCATTTATGCATGGGCTTCCTAGCTCCCCCCCACCCCATGAGCATCTAACCCTGTCCTTGGGAGGCATGCCCAGATAATAATTTGATGAGCTAAATGAAAAAGCAGGCATTGTTTTTAAATGCTGTGTTAATGCAGTGTGAATATCCTTTGGGCAAGCTCTGGGCTAACAGAGATTAATGGAGCAAGGTCTGAGCCCAGAAGAGCTCACAGCCTGGTAGGAAGGTCAGACATTCTGAACAATTTTAATCCAAAGCAGACCAAAAGGTATGCTACAATAGAAGGAAAAGAAGTGCTTTGGGAGACAGGACTCAAGATTAGTCCAGTATGATGTGTACGTGTACTGTGGGTATATACAGGAAGATTTTCCAGGAATTTAGACTGGGCTTTGAACAATGGGCAGCACTTCCTCGGGCAGTGATGGTTTAGGGAGGAGAGAGGATACCGGGAGTGGGGAGAGCACATTCTGGACAAAGGTGAGCAATGGAATGGAGGTGGGAGACCTCAACCGCTGGGCAGCTGTGCGGGGCTTATGACAGAGAGCAGGCTGGGGGCAGATGTCAGGAGGATCACAGACAAGGCTGAACACTGGGCCGAGGATCTGGCTTCCTCCGAGGACTCATGGCTCTCTTCTCATTCAAGACAAATTCTTAGGCCCTCTTTTAAATCAGTTTGTAATTGAATTAAATATTGTGACAGTGAAAAAAAAATTGAGGCAATGGAATAAAAGGCAACTTGCCAGGGATAATCCAACACACATTGTCCGTCAGTCTTGGGAATCAGTATGGTCAGCGGAGCGCCATCAAAGATGTTTGCGTAAAACAGGGGGATCAGGGTATCACTTCCACCACTCAGTCCCCCAACATAGAAACCCTAGAGTCATTTGAAATTTAAATCCTTCTGGGCCTCCCTCTCCCCTGCTTAAATCTTCCAAAGCCTCCCTGTACGTCAGGAGACAAAGACCACTGCATGTTAGGCCCTGTGCCCTGTTTCATGCCCAGCACCTGGCACGGAACATGGCACTGTGGAGAATATAGGCTGAATGATGAGTGAACGGATGAGTAAGAACATAGGCTTTAGGAAAAGACTGAGGCTGTGACGTGGGGAGTGGGTCAGAAGGGGTGAGAGGAACCCTTCCGCACTGATGGCAATAGTGCAGGTGAGGACAAACTCTGACTTGGGAGCAGCGAGGGGGGCTGCTAGGAATGACCAGGGGCTGGCTGTGGGAGGTGAGTGGGGCCCCTCCTGCCCTTTCCTTCGCGCCCCCCCCAACCCCTGAGTCCCTCAGTGTCTTGGGGCTGCTTTTTCAGAGAGCGGTTTCTACACTCTGGGGAGATTTCCCCCCCTTTTCCTAGAGGAGAAAGGCCTTCCTCAGCCTGTGTTGCTATAACAACTTGGCTGTAGCTCTTTTAGACAGATCCGTTTCCTTAAATCATTTAAGGAAAATTAGCTGCCATAACAACATGTAGCAGTTTTTAAATAGAACAACAAGGGGTTGGGGTTTTTTCCTTGCTGCCTCCTGTAGTCCTCAAGGTAAGCTGCTCTCTTTCTGTCAAATAAAAAAATAAATAAATAAAAGAAAGTATAACCCATTTACTTGACAAACAGAGCAGTTGGTGACATGGCCAAACACACACAGAACCAGCGCTCGTTTACACTGACACGCAAGGCACACACAGAGAACACAGGAACATGCCGGCCAGGCCTGTGTTCACTTAAGACAGAAAACACGGATAACATGAGCATGGGAACTGAGAGCCAGACGTGCAGACAAGCAGAGCCAGGCACCGCCACACAAAGCGTGTCTACACTGGCCCGTCAGGATCCGTTTCATCCTTTAATATAATGGGGGGAAATGGCCCGTGAAGTCTGTTCTCAGGGTAAGCAGAGGTTCTACTGGGTCACCAGACTGGAAGGCTGGAGATGGCCGCTCCTCACAAGAAACCAGTGTGTGTTCATCTCTGCCAGCCCAGGTGGAGAACCTCCCTGTAGAAGGGGTGAGTCCGTCTTGGCAAGGACAGAAGGACAGGGCAGAACAGATCGTGGAGGGCAGCTCTGTCTCCACCCACACCCACACCAAGGAGTAAACCAACAGAGAGGCATTGCCAGGGTGGTTAGGTGGATTATTCGTTACCCCCTGCTGGAAACCACAGCCCTGGGGCAGGCAGGCCTCTCACTGAGCTGCTGGAACTGGAATCTGGGCTGTGGATTCTCTCACTTTTGTGGATTCTCTCACTTTAGTTCCATCCCCATGTGGATGACTTTACTATCCCAGAAGCTTCCTTATAGGGAGCAGCAAGAGAGGTGGCATCTTCCGCATCCCCTCTTACAGCACTGGACCCCTCGTTTGCTGGTGCTCTTAGGCAAGTCTCTGCCCCTCTCTGGGCCTTCCGTCCTCCCTGTCTCTATATTGTAGGGGTGAAGAGTGATCTTCAAGAGCCTTCTTGTCTCCAGTCACCTGTTGAGTTAGAGCTGTCTGTCTACTACCACAGGTGATCCACTGATGGCCAGGGATCCCGTGCTAAGGCACCAAACCCTAGCTAAGGAAAGACAGGCTGGATTGAACATTTCTGCATTTCTGGAGTCCTTTAGTGTTGGGCAGTGCTGCGTCCCTGTTAGCTCCAAGCCTCAGTATGCTCATCTGCCGAATGGGACAAACAGTCCCTGACCTGCCTGCCTCGCAGTGGGAGAGGCCCTAGAAGATGTGCACATAAATCATTCCATGAAGGCAAGGGATGACTGATGCCAGTCGGGACGAGAGAAGCGTGCTGTTGGAATGTCTAGACGGCAGCCAGTCCCTGGAGTTTTCTTGAGGGGCCGATTAAATACTCACACCGCCACTGTAGCTCAGACTCTTAATTCTATTCAGTTATTCTCCCAAAGCTACCAACATGGTCTCGGAAATCAGTCAGTAACCCCTGGGTGGGGGAAGGCTCAATGTGAGAACAAAGACTGGTCCTAAATGTAATATTGCCCAGGGGCCTTGGAGAACATACTGTGCTTTGGTTTCATGCAAGTTTTAGCTTTTCTTGCAGGAGTTTAAGATAGTTTATGAAATGTTAAGGAATTTAAGAGATTTCATTCTTTTTCTAAAGGGCCACTTCTCTGACCTATGATAAAAGGCTTGGCTTTTTAAATTCTAGATTACAACTTTGACTCTGGCAGCAAGCATGGTAGAGAGGTGGATTTTTCCTTCAGAAATCAGATTTCTTGTCAAGTTCATTGCTTTCTTCAAATTCTCTAATATTTTTCAGCCTGAAAGACTATGGTTACCTCTCACTAACGGATTAACTACACGTTATTTCAACTGTATGGGGGTCTGTAAAACTTCTAGAAGTTTCCCACTGAGTCAGGTCACTTGAACTTTCTTGCCTTATCTGTAAATTGAGAATAACCATGCATATCTCAAGAGATTTTTGCCAGGATTATGTAATATGTATATAAGTAACTTCCTCACCTCCCAGCTTCTAAACCACCATCAACTGTGATCCCATTAAGGGGAGAGACTTTACCTTAGTCATTGACCATTCATGTCTTTTGGGGGAGGAAGAGGAAAGAAGTAATCCTCTCCTAAAGACCTGGCAGTAATACAGAAATAGGGTTCTGAAGAATGAACTGGAATTTGATGACTAAAGAGGAGGAAAAGTATTCCATGTAAAGAAACACCAAGTTGCCCTCAAATTCCTACTTACTCTTCAGAACCCACCTTCCTAAGGCTGTGCAGACTGTATTTGGTCCACGACAAGCTCGTTTCTTTATTCTTCTATAACTAGTAGTAGACTTTACTTCTTTGATCTAGTGGTTTATTCTACAGACATGCATAGAGTATGGTTCTCGGGCATGTTGCCAGGGTTAGCCTCTCCTCTCAGCTTCACTGCAAACCCTTCTGTGCAAAGACTCTGCCTCCACCTTCCCGCCCTGGGCACAGCGAGCGACTCAGTAATAGCTCAGTGAGACCCCCCTCTTGTGCACTGGTTAAAATACAGGCTCTCCGGGAGGATGGTTGTTTCAATTCCTATAGCTATAGGCACCACACCTGCTGGGTACACCCTTCATTAGAGTGCATTTTTCATGCTGTGTTTTTGCGATAGTTTTCTTGCCTCCTTTTGGCTGAGCTTCCAAGGACAGAAGCTCTATCTCAGCCTGCTTCTTTGTCACCTGGCAGTGTCCAGCAGTTAGTAGGCAGTTGATGAGTGTTTGGGGAAATCTTGGTAGCTGCTTCCTCTGACCCATTATTTCCCATCAAAACAGCACTGAAATACCCCAGAGAAATCCATTGCACTCTTGACTTTGAACCTCCACAGTTCTCGCTTACTGTATTGAGTTTCCATTGACTCATCTTCTTTCCTTTATTTCTTGCCTCTCCTGACCCCTTGTCACAAAGAGTTCCCACATACACCGTCTTCTTTCAGTTCACAAATTCAAAAGTTCTTAAGTGATAGAATCTATCCATGTAGAATCCCCTGCACAAACCCATTTCCTTTCTGCTACCAATATTGGCTCCTTTTCCCTGGTTTGTTGATTAGATCAAATTTCCTCCCCATTTTCTCTGCCCTACAGTCAATGAACTACAAAAGGGGTTTCTCTGGGCATCTAGAGAAATACTTGTGAAATAACCTTACCCAGCACTTCAGTTTACCTCCAGGTCATCTCTCCCAGCAGCTTTGCCAGTTAAGCTTCCAGTCCATTCCTTGCTTTCCAGCAGATGCCAACTCTGGGGTGTGGGTCTGAGGGTGCTGGGGTCTGCATCATCAGTGACCCTACTGGACATTCCATCGAGCTGTCCTGGGACAGAGTACAGGTTACATCTCAAGGATTTTTTGTGTTCAACATATGTGGAACTTTTCCAAGAACTATTTTTGGTTGTTACTGTTGGGAGACTCTTGAGCCTGAGATGAATTCATGCTGGTACATCAAATAGCATATTGCATTTCAGAAATTGGCCTTAGCCATGGGAAATCAAGTAAGCCAGATGCCTAATTAGTCCATTATTTACTGTGGTGGAGAGAGCTGAATTCTGATGAAAGGGACCAGATTAATCATTGCTTCCAGCAAGAACTGAACTGTTTAACCTTTCATCAAGAAATCACCCCGCTCCTCCCAAAGTATCAGTGCCCCCCCAGCCCCAGTTCCATGCTGATCCCCATCTCTGGCTATGAGAAGTCTTCTTAGCCCGGTCACAGCTGCCCTTCTACCAATGAGCCAGGTTGCTCTGTCATTCAATAAGCCATTCCAGGCTTATATTTCTGTTTTCATTTCAAGGCTAGTGAAATGCATAGCTAAAAAAGAAACTTCCCCTGATTGCCAAAAGAAAAATGATTCATTTAGCCATTCCACAAACATTGTCTGAGCCTAAGCACTGGACACCAGCATAACAGAGGCAAACAAGAAACAGTCCTTCCCTTCAAGTAGTTGATCCAGAACAGAACGGTGGTTTAAAAAAAAAAAAAAAACTGCAAGAGGCCTAAGAATCCTCTTGCATGGGACTCCTCTGCATTTTAACCCAAATGGTGTGATGTCATGGTCAAGAGTTCAGATTCAGTACTGGGTTTAAATCTCATTTCTACACTCAATAACTTGTTTACTTGGGCAGGTCTCTTAACCTTCCTAAGCTTCAGTTCCTCATTTGTAAGATGAGGATTAACTGAAATGCTTCCTGATGAACCTGCTTCAGGCACTATGCCAAAGCCCATCTATTTCCAAAAGATGTTCTTATTACTGTAAGAAATGTGAACAAGGAAAACATTTTTGTGGCCATAGAAAGTTTGCAAACCCCTTACCTGCAGCTGTAGACTCAGGACAGGGTGGCAGGCATTAGGGGAGGCCAGGGGTGTGGGTGCCATGTAGGAAAGGTACATCATCTGAACTGGACTTGGCTCAGGAAAGGTTTGCTGGACAAGGTGACCTCCGAAGTGAGTTTTGAAGGAAGAGTAGTTGTTAGACAAGGCCTCGGGGGAGCATGACCAGACACAGGGGAGCAGTGTGTATCTGTATAAGCAGGTGGCTATATTCAGAGCCAAGGAGGTTGGTATTCTAGTCTGGGGGGACACAGGAGGGATGGGAACGGAGCAGGAGGTGAGGCTGAGTAATAGGCAGGAACTAGTATACAGAACCCTGTGGGCTACCTCAAGAGGTGTGGACTTTATCCTGAGGCTGCAGGAGTCCTTCAGGGCACACAGAAGACATCAAATTCAAAATCCAGAGAAAAACATGTTACTATGACTTTCTGGGGTTTAAAATACATTGTTTTTATAGCTCTGAGCCAGCAATTACAGTACTAGAAACCTAGTCTAAAATAATCTGACGTGTGAATAAGGATTTATGCAGGAAAAATGTCCGTAGAATCATTATTTATAAACAGTAAAAAAAATAAAATAAAATAAAAAACAAGAAAAATCTAAAAGCCTGACAGTGGGAAACTGATTAAGCGAATCACAATATATTCAAATAATGGATGTTTATGAAAAGTTTATAATATTGTGAAAATGCTTATGCTATAAATTTCAGTGGGGAAAAAAGCAGAAGACAAAGTTACATATGTGTTATATGTTAAGACATATCTAACAACTAGGTTTAAAGCATACACAGACAGAATGGATGCAAACTAGATGTTAACAATGGTGTTTCTGAGTAGTAGGGCTGTTTTTTCCCCCTCTGCCTTTTTATAGTTCCCAGAAATTTTCCGCAAGTACATTTTAACTTTAAAACTGAGAGAATTAAGTGGAAAAAGGTGAGAACATAGACTCCCCAATAGGAGATAGGACCTTCTTTTTTTTTTTTTTTATTTATTTATTTGTGCATACAGAATTGGGGTATAGGCCAGAGGCTCAGGGGCGGTGAGAGTCTTCACCAGAGACAGAGTGGGGAGCAGAACAGGCAGATCGAGGAAGTACACTGCTGAGGGGAGCAGCGGGCGGGTCAGGAGAGGTCTGCCGTGCCATGTGGTCACCTCCAGGGCAGGCGGGATCGAACCCATGAGGAAGTGGCTTTAGCTTCTTAGTGCTGTGCTTTAACCCGCTGTGCCACTGGGGAAGGCCCGAGATGAGACCTTCTTTTATAAGAAAAGAACCCAACTCATCCGAGTCACTGCTTGGTCTCCTTGTGAAGTCAGCCAGATGATGGAAGGGACCTGGGGTCTGCTGATACCCGTCTAGCCACCCTTCCTCTGATTGGCCACCCTTCTCCTGCTTTCCATCCAACTATTCATTCATTCAATAGTTCATACCTTCTCTGTTCCCAACGCCTACCCTGAGGCACTCACACTCAGGCTCCTACTGTCCTAGGGTATGCCAACTTCTAGTCCCCTTTGCAAGCATCACAGGAACTCCCCGCCCCTTCCCCCACTCAAATTGTACCATTTCTTCCAATTTGGTCTGTCACAGGACAGGGAGAGGGGCAGTCTCTCCCTAACTACCCAAACCTGCCTGCTTTAAATAGGTTCTCCCATCCACCGCATCAAGATGAAACATATAAGACATTTCATGGAAGGAACTTTAATACAACCAGTGTGCAATACAGAAAAGACCAAGAATATAGTTTCTAAATCAAACACCCAGAGTTACTCATCCCTTCGTGGGTAAAAGTCTACCCAAAAGGGATTGACCCTAGCGAGGCCTGAAAGCCCGCCACAAGCCTAAAGCACCTTCTGGTAGGAACCCATGAAAAAGTGTCAGAAATGGCCAGAGAAGTCTGGGAGGAAAAGAGCAAAATCAAAACCAAGATAAACGCTGTCATAGTCACCTCCCCACGGGTCTCTCACCCACATCTGTTTCAGCCAGTCCAGGGCCAGGAAGCAAGTGCAGTTTCTTCACATGTGTCTGCTCCTTGTCCCTCCCTCGGGTCTCCTTCTGGCTCCAACCTGCTTCCTTCCTCCTTAGTCTCCTCTCCAGATCCTCCTCCCTGCTCAGTTCCATCCTTCTGGTGGGGCAGGGAACCTGGAAGCTCCCCTTTTCCTGAGGACCCCCTGTTACAGTTGCTTTTCAGTCCGCTCAGTCTTTGCCCTCACGTGTTGCCCTGGGAGCCAGAAGTGCTGGAGGCAGATCCTTACCCACCTGGGGGTAAGAACAAGGACTCTGGAGTCAAATTCTGTCTCCAGCCTCCAATTCTGGCTCCACCTGCCACCTCACCCTCTAAGCCTCTGCGATTTGAGCTGTGAAATGATGCAAAGCTGGCCTCAGCCACTGCAGTGAGGGTTCGGTCCTTGGGCCCAGAGGCGACCCATTTGGCACAGAGACCTCTCCTGTCTCGCCCGCTGCTCCCCTCAGCAGTGGACTTCCTCAGTCGGCCTGTTCTGGTTCTGCTCCCCACTCTGTCTCTGGTGAATCCTCTCAGCATCCCTGCACCTCTGGCCTATACCCCAGTACCCCAGTTCTGTATGCATCAGTAAATAAATAAATAAATTTATATATATATATAGAGAGAGAGAGAGAGAAGAGCAGGGCCTGCCCTTTATCTCAGCTTTCCTGACCCCTCCCAGCCCCATCTCTGATGGGCTTTCTTCAGCTGAGCTAAAACCTTTATTTGGGTGACTGGGCAAGATACTGGTGGGGAGCCTTTCCTCTCTCTTAGGGTTTCCTGTATTTGTCTGTCTTAACCCATTTGGGTGAATTTGACAGTTTCAGCTTCAAAGGGCAAATGGATCTCCATCCTTCCTAGGGTTTGGGTCTATGCACAGTGCATGTTGGAGCAACTCTCTGTAATCTTTTTTTTTTTTTAAGAGTTTTTTTTTTAATTTTTTAATTATTTTATTTTTTTTTAGATTTATTTATTTATTCATACAGAACTGGAGTACAGGCCAGAGATGTGGAGGGTGAGAGGATTCACCAGGGACAGAGTGGGGAGCAGAACAGGAAGATCGATTAAGTACACTGCTGAGGGGAGCAGCGGGAGGGTCAGGAGAGGTCTGCCACACCATGTGGTCACCTCCGGGGCAGGCGGGGATCGAACTCATGCGGAAGTAGCTTTAGCTTCTTAGTGCTGTGCTTTAACCCGCTGCGCCACCAGGGAGGGCCCCAACTCTCTGTAATCTTTAAGGGCTGATGGCAGCAAGGAAGGTGCTCAAGGTGAATACCACTGACTGCATTCCTCTAGAACCTTCTGGGCCATTTCAGACCCCAGGTGTAGCTTGTGCAAGGGACTGGCTTCCTCAAGACTCACCACAGAGCTCACTGGAAGCAGAATTTGTGCGCTGATAGCAGTTAAGTTCACTGGACGGAAATGGCTTCTTAGCGACTGTTCACAGAGGGCACATGAAGGTCAAAGATCTTTAAACTCCTGGCATCACCAGGGTAGACTCAGGACTTGGAAAAGGTGACCCACTAAGTCTCCCAGTTACAAGAGAGCAGTTTTATTCCTGTTAGAATTTAGCCCCAGACTGTGACTTAAAAAAATAAAATCTACCAACTGCTAAGGTAAGTTTTTTAACAAACTTCTATGCACCTGGGCCTTCTGGCATGGATACAGCAAAGGAAGGCAGCTCTTTAGGACCCTGGGGTGGGGAGCAGGGAGAGATGCTCACAGTCACTGAACACCTATGAAGTACCTGGCTTTGTTTGTTTCTTTCTTTTTTTAAGATTAATTTATTTATGCATACAGAACTGTGGTTCAGGCCGGAGGCACAAGGGTGGTGAGAGGATTCACCAGAGACAGAGTGGAGAGCAGAATAGGCAGATTGACAAAGTACACTGCTGAGGAAAGCAGTGGGTGGGTCAGGAGAGGTCTGCCATGCCATGTGGGTCACTTCCAGAGCAGGCGGGAATTGAACTTGTGCAGAAGAGGCTGAGACCAGCTTTGCAATGTTGTGCTCCAACCTGTTGCGCCACCAGGGAGGGCCCAACTTTGTTTCATTTAATCCAAGTAATAGCTATATGAAATGGATGCCCTTATTCCTGGTTCCAGGTGAGGAAACTGAGGCGCAGTTTGACCTTCATTGCACCGGGCATCTCTCTTGGTGAACACGGTCATATCTCCACAGCTTTGTGCTTGGTTTCTTTGCTCAATTGTTACCACTGTGAGGGATAAAGGACATCTTGTGTGCTTACCCAGAGCAGAGTGTCTAACATATCAGTAAAAAGTCAGAAACAGGGCCCTCCCTGGTGGCACAGTGGGTTAAAGCACAGCACTGAGAAGCTTAAGCCACTTCTACATGAGTTCGATCCCCGCCTGCCCCAGAGGTGACCACATGGCGTGGCAGAACCCTCCTGACCCGCTCGCTGCTCCCCTCAGCAGTGTACTTTGTTGATCTGTCTATTCTGCTCCCCACTCTGTCTCCGGTGAATCCTCTCACCCTCCGCATCTCTGGCCTGTACCCCAGCTCTATATGAATAAATAAATACATCTTTAAAAAAAAAACCCAGCTCTATATGAATAAATAAATACATCTTTAAAAAAAAAAGTCAGAAACAGAGGTCACACAAGGTCCTGCAAGGTCACACAACTGCAGGAAGCAGAAATGGAGGGCAGGGAGAGCTGTTCCTGGGGGGATATCGGTTAGCCAGAGGCTTGACATTTCTCTGGGAATCTCCTCTTTTATCTCTAAAAGACCTGTCAATAGCAAGAAAAGAAGAATTGTGTTGGTTTTGCTTTCTTGAGTGTGCTGATGCCTTTTGAGAGCCAGTGTTCAGAATTACCTCCATTATCTTTGGATTCAGTTGACAGTGTAAGTGGATAACTGTGTTTACTCCACTGCTTTGCGTACGGGCCTCCCCAGAGCCCCGCCGCAGACTGAAGACACAGGTGGGGTCTTCAGTGGGACTGTGTGATTGCAGTGTAGCCAGCGGGCCTGGGCCCTTCCTGGGTATTATACCTGGCCACTTTTGACCTAGAATAAATAACTTCATTCTGTGTTGCAGAACTCACTTTGCCCCAACTGAAGCCAGAGCACCTTGAACTGGACACACTGAAGAGGTGCTCTTAGCTCACCTGCATGGAAAGGGGACCGAGCATGTGCCAGGGAGCGGGCTTGTTCTCGGGAGCACAGTGACTTAGTACTCGAGTTAGGGCTCAGGCTCAGACCCCCATGGTTTCCATCTTGGGCTGAAAACACAGGTCTGTTAGGCCACAATGTGAATAGTAGCACAAAGGTCTCATCATGATAATTTTCACAAATTTGTCACGGAGATGTAGAGTTTTCAGCGCATGGTCATATATGAAAGCATTCATTTGCCCTTCACTGCAGGGTTGTGAGGTAGGAGCTACTGTTTGTTCTGCAGATGTAGAGAGTGAAGTGAATCAGGGTTCAGTTCTCCTTCTTTTGAGTGCAGGTCCAACCCAGGGAAGAGCACCCAGAGGGATGGATTAAAGGAAGAGAGGCAGAGGATCATCACTATTTCCTTTCCATCTTTCCCCCCTTTAACAAAGCATACAGCTTCAGAGTCCCACTCCAGACTGCCAAGCCTTTCCTGAAGGCTTTCCAATAAAGTAAGGGTGGGGCCGAGCAAGCTGTGGGAGAAGAGGATGCTCAGGGTCCACGGAAGTCATGCTCAAGGCCACCTCAAGGCTAAACGAGCAGAGGTGACAGCCTTGAGGCCAGAATAAGCCAGATGCTGAGGAACACGGAGTTAACCAGCGTGCTAGAGGAGCAGGACAGAGGGAGAACAGAGAGACTGTGTAGGTGCACAAAGAGAGGGCAATTAAGACGTGTCACAGGAGCAAAGGAACTGGAAGACAGTGGGTGGGACAGGTGTAGGCAATATCTATGGAGAAAGGAATGAATTAAAACATATACACAGTGATCATTTTCAAAAGGGCCTCAGGATACCAGGCTGAGACTTTTGAACGTTGTCATTTTGGCCCAAAGGAACTGTTGGAGATCTGTGTGCAGAAGGGCGGCATTGGCTCTGATTACACAATCAGCACCGGCGTTTAGACCTCAAAACGGTGACCCCTTTAATCTGACAGACTGCTTTGGTATAATTTGTTAAAAATGACAAAATGTCTCATTTTGCTGCAGTTCATTTTGACCTTTCTTAATATTAGAAAGTTAATTTCAGAAGGGAAATAAATGTATTAGTGTTGTCACCGTCATAAAAAGATAAATTCTGTCCTGTCAAGCTATTTTTTTTTAATGAATCCATCATGCTGTGAAATGGTTGCCTTCCAACACCCAGCTCCCTTCCCCTCTACTTCTTTCCTTCCTCTCTCTTTCTTTCTTTCCTCCCTTCTCTCTTCACTCCTCTCTCCTCCCATCTGTCAGCTCATCCACTTTGGTATACTCTGGACGTAAAGATATAAGAGCTCATTGCTCTAGAGGAAGGCACCTCTCGGAGCAAAGACAGGAGAGGAAACTGGCCACTGGAGGGGTGTCTATGTACCCTGGAAGAAAGAGCCTCTTGCTCAAGGAGCAGAGCTGAACTGTCCATCCAGCAAAGGGAACTTCCTTTCATTTCTGAAAACTGCGCCCTGTAGTAGGACTTGGGGTGAGACTGTGTTTAGGAGGAGAGACAGTAGGTAGAACTCTGAAGGGGGCAAAGAGATAGTAGAACTCTGAAGGGGCCGGCTCTCTCCCCATCCTGGGATGCAGTAGTTGTAGAGTGAGCGCCTAGACCGAGCTATGTATCCCCTATACATTATTCCTCTTCACCTTTACATCTGCGTGGGCTTATTAATCCCATTTTCTCAGGGAAGGAGAATGCAGCACAGAGAGGTAAAGCAGCTGGACCACCTGGAGGCTCTTCTTGCAGAGTTGCTCCAAACCCAGGGCCACTTGCCCTGAGCTCTGCTTCATCTCCAGCCAGCCCTAGGGAGCCTTGTTATACACCTGATACACTCACAGTATAGTGCAATTGGTGACTTTGCTACCCCAATTATACCTACTCTACCAATTACACTCCCTACTTGGAAAATCCAGTTTTTTCTCTCTGGATCGCCATCCCTCACTAACTCAGTGAAGAAGCTGGGCCAGCCCTGACCTTCTGGGGCTGTAGAGAATCCCTGGGATCTGTGGGCCGTGCTCCTCAGAGCCCCCTGTGCTGAGACACCTGGGCATCTTACTGTAGTCCACGATCTCAGGAGTAGGGCTGGAGTGGGACCTGAGACTGCCTTAACCTGCTCCTCAGTGATACTGTCGTTGTGAGATCCAGGACCCTGTTGTAAGGGAATAACCTACAGTAGGGGTAAACTTTTAAGCCCAGGCGGAAAGCCTTGAGGGTGTGGGTTTAAGATTGCTGAAAGAAAAACAATAAAATCAATCTTATTCAGATCTGGCCAGCAAATGGTGTTCTTAGTTTAATTTATTACCTGGGGTTTTTATTGTCTTGGATTTCAAACCAGTGATTCTCATACAAGATTTTAAAGAAGAAAACAGAACTTTTGTACCATGATCGCATCTGTTTTAACTTGAAGTATGGTCTGATGTCTCCCCTATAGCAGAGATTTCTCTCTCAGCTGAGCAGCACTGGCTCTCCGAGAGGAAGGTGACTATCATTTCACCCTACATCTTGGTGGTGGGTGGGTACAGCTTCTTTCCCAAGCTGCATCAGCACACTCACAGCTTCCTAAAGCATCTTTGCTAAGATCCTTGAAGGACCCCCTTTACCTATTGGTTTAAATCCTCCCTCCTTCCAACTTGGTATTTGAAGCTCTAGCCCAATATAATTTCCTTCCATGAAACCTGTACTCTTACCCTTTCACCTGTTCCTCTTTTCCTGAAGAGACATCTGACTCACCCACATACATGCGGTGAAGGCCCTCACTGCATTCATACCCATACCTGCACAGCCAACCCCCCCCCCCCAGCTTCCTCTGATTGGACTATCACTCCCCTCTACCACTTTCCAGCACTCAAAACTCTACATAGCACTCAGGCTTCTCATCTTGCCACCACTTCCAGGAAGTCTTCTGTCATTGTGACAGCTGTCAGTGAGTACTTCTTATGGGGCCATAAGCTTTTTTATACTATTTAATTCTGACAGTGACAATGCTAGGCAAATATTTTCCACATATTATATAAAAATAAAAGGGGACGTGAATTTCAATCTAAAGCTGTTGAACTTCTGCTCTCCAGCACATCATATTTTACATCTCTCGGTATCAGCACATACTTCTTTGTTTTAGAGTTATTCTTCTCTTTGGGTAAGAAAACAAGTTTTCTTGGGTTAAGAGGGCGAGGTAGACAGAGTGGCCCAAAATATTGTTGTAAATTAAATAGAGGAAAGGCTTCTAAAGAAATGCAAATCGAGGGACAGGAGGTATATTTTCTCCTTTCTTTTCAGTGAAAAACACACCACAGAATTTTTTTACGGTGTATGAAATACTTCCCCTATATTATCTCATTTGAGCCTCAAGGATATTGAGTCTCAAGGAAAATATCTTTGGGCTGCATTTTAATGGATTCCTATGGTTATCCCCAATATAATTGGGTCCCATTGAAGCCAGTTGGGACTAACGAGTTAGGCAATCAAATCAGGTACTTTTGGGGCCAGAAGGACAGTGAGAAACTCTTGTTTAGCCTGTTCATTTTACAAATGAGAAGACTGACTCCAGGAGGAAAATGACTTTCCCAAGTTTAACAATGAGTTGGTGGCATAGTTTCACTTGGCATTAATTGTATCTTTCCCTTTAGCATCTCCCACTGAAGAAGTAAGTGCTTCTGGTGAGGGTGTATTTTAGCTAATGGTCCCTGCATGGCAGAAGCCCAAGAAAGAAAGGGCAATTCTCTGACTCATCCTTATCTCTGCCAAGAGTAGGCTGCCGTCATACTTCTCATGAGAGGGTGACCTTGGCAGTCTCAACCTCGACACCTGGTTTTCCTCCTGTGCCTTATCCTTGTCAAGTCTTTTTCTAATTATTTCTTACATATTAAATACATAAAATGTTCACAAGCACAGCCATTAACTTCATGCCTGACTTCATAATTATTGAACAATTGGAGCTAACTTTTAGCATGAGAAAAGCAAAGAACCCTTTTCTACAAGAAACTGTGCAGTATTAGTCAGCTTTTGCTGGGGCAACAAATAAACCCGACAACTTGGCAAGTTACCACATACACAGTGTCTTCACACTGCTGTTACATGAGAGCTTGATGTTGGCCTGTGCAATGCTGGGTCTGCTCAGCTCCTCCGCTAGGATCTAGGCTGAACGTGTGTCCCTTATCTGAGATCTACCAGTTCCAAGACAGAGGCAGGAACACATCCAATTTTATTTTTTAAAAAGACTTGTTTATTTATGCATATAAGAACTGGGGTACAAGTCAGAGGCGTGGGGTGGGGGTGGGGGCAGGTGAGAGGATTCACCAGAGACAGAATAGGGAGCAGAACAGGCAGACTGACAAAGTACATGGCTGAGGGGAGCAGCAGGCAAGACAGGAGAGGTCTGCCAGCCATGTGGGTCAGCTCCCTGGCTGGGGATTGAACTTGTGCTGCAGTGGCTTCAGAGAGTTTCATAATGTGGTGTTTTAACCCATTGTTCTTTTACATGAGAAGGTGACTTAGGCAAGCAAATGAGTAAAATGGAAAAAATTAGATAAGTCCAAATTTAAGTTCTAGTTATGCCACAGACTCAGTGTGTGATCTCTGGTGACTTACTTAACCTTTCTTTCCCCACCTTTCTTCTAAAATTCACACCTATGGTTCAAAAAAAAAAAAAAAAAAAGCAGATTGACTTCAAACTCTTAATAGGTCTCATCTTTGTTTTTTAGCTTTAGAAAGATCTTTTAAGAATGTCTTTTGTGAAGAAAAAGCTTCTTTAAGGTATAATTCTTTTAAGTTCTGTTAAATGTAAAAACAGTTGAATTCACACTCTTAGAATAGGCATATTTATAGTATATTCTGTTTCTATAAAAGCACTTTTACTTAGCCACCAATTTGGCCAGCTAGCTATACTTTCATTTGTCTGCTGTGTGGGAAGCTGTTAATAGCCATTGCTTACCTGTAGGATTTGGTTAACTTTCTCTTAGTACTAAAACAAGGTCCAGGCCTTGACTCTGAACTTCACAGAGACAGGCAGCCTTGTTCCGCTTACCTTTTTCTCCATCACTGCACTGCCTCCTGAATTCTCCACATTCTTCAGGTTGCCTTGTCGCCCAGCCACCCCACAGGGTAGGCTTCCTTCCCCTGAATGCCCACAAGCCTTCGCCCCGTCTCCCACACCACTGACTCCCTGCGTGGTCCCTGCCTCTGTCTTCCCTGTCTTTCCTCTGATGCAGGCCCAAGGCTTACCCTCTCTCTTCAATCCCAGCACTTAACACAGGGTCCCACATAGGAGCTTCTCAGTAAATATTTATTAAATGAAAGAATAAATGGGATTCTGTTCTGTCTATGCAGGCAATTGCCTCCCCCAAAGTAGTGAGTCCCAAGCCTGCAGCAGGCCTCCCATCCTCTGCCTATTGGGGTCACTGGTGGTTATTCCTCACCTCTGCCTGTTCCTGTATGAAGTCCCTGCAACCCTCATTTCCCCTTCCCTGCTTCCGAGGGTCTCGTGAATGCCCTCTCTCTGAGCCTAGCATTTCTTTTCCTTGCCCCAATGTGGAACGTTATGACACTTGAACTTTAAATAAAAAGGGGTTGATTTCTATCTTGGGTTTTTTTTTGTTTTTGTTTTTGTTTTTTTGACTAAAGAGTTTAAAAAAGGGCTAATTTCCCTTTTCCAATAGAGATAATCTCACATAGATGCAAACGAGCATACAGACTACTCATCTAGAATATAACCTGGTGGTTATGGGAAGGTGCTTTGCCAGCAAGCAGACAGATTCAAAACCCTTGCTCGCTATTACTCAGCTATGTAAACTCAGACAACTGAGACCCTCTCGCTGAAGCTTTCTTTTTCTTTAAAATGAGGATGCAATCTAAAGTTCTGACTTAGGTGAAAATTAAATGAGATAATGAATAATGAATGTAAAACATAGCACAATGCCTACCTTTCTCATTCAATCATTAGGGTTGTTGGGTTTTAAGAGCAAGTCATAACACCTGCCAGTGACAGACTCTATTTTTCAAAAGTACTTTATTTGTATTAGCTCTATAAGTTTCATCATTGCTACATAGGTATTACTACTAATCCCATTTTGTGGATAACAAAAAAAATAAGTTTTTTGTATTACTTTAGGGGGTACTTGCCCCAAGTAACAGAGTGTGCCCTCCTAGACCCTCCAGCTTTCTCCCCTGGGGTGGATGGGCAATGACTCAGTCTTGGGGAGGGGGGCCTCCCCAGAGTCCTCTCTCCCACCCCTGTTCTTCCTTGCTCTCCCTGCCCCTGGCCTTGGAAGTCAGGGCACCTGACAGGAGAATCCCTTTCTTCCAACCCTTCACTGAAGCCTAGAGCCTTGGGCCTCTGCCAGGAAGCCTCAGGCCTTCTTCTAAGCCATTTGTCAGGCTGCCAGAGGGCCAGGCAGCCTGTCCATTTTTCACACACAGATATCAGGGCAGCTGACAGAGCTGGGAAGGCTTGGCGGCAGCTTTAGCTGTGAGCAGAATCTCAATGAAGCCGCTAGCCCAACCTATAGTGGGAGTTTATGACCCGCAGGCCTGCTCTGGCAGTCAGCGGGGAAAGTAAATGATGCTGACTCAGGGGTCCCCGTGGGGCCCCGTCTCTCACCTATAGGCTGGTCTCTTGTCCTTCACTCTGTTGAGAGGTGCTTGATGCCTGATTTCTTCCAGAGTGCGTGGGTGGGTGAGAAAAGAAAGGTGTGATTCTTGTTCACCTCGAAGCTAATTTCCCAGAGCAGAAAATGGGTCCAACATAAGGAAGTGTGGGAAGAGCAAAGGTAGGTGAGTAAGGAAGAGAATTTCAAGAAATATGTGAATCCACTGGGAAAATAAAAGTCAGAAGGAAATGAAGAAACCTTGGAAGTTAAAAGCAAGTAAAGTAGACTACCTTAGACTGCTAATCTGACACTGCATCACCTGAAGAGTCATGCGTCATGGCAGCCATAGTTGAACACAGGTCTGTGTTTTTTGAGGGGCAGGGGCAAAGCAGCCTCTGAAAAAATTGTATAAGCATTATCTTTTATCTTCCAAATTAATGTAATCTACACCTGAACATTTGGCATGAGCCTAATATAGATTGCAGTCACCCAGTTCCTCATGCTCAGCTCAGGGACCTACTTCCCACCTGACTTCTCCAACCTCCCCTCCTCCCAGCACTGGGGTCAGTACAGGTTGTGTCTGGAAACACCTTTACCAATGGCCTCCCTGTGTCTCTGTGGTCAGCAGGCCCACATGTGCTAGGGGCTACATTATGGGGGTGCGGAGAAGTACTCCACCTAGCTTCTGCCCTCAGGAGGCTCACAATCCCCCAGAAGCCAGACCCCAAGTCAGACTGTTGGAGTGCAATGGTCATGCTAGAGCTGCAGCAGCTGCCGCATGTAGGGCAGGAGCTTACTGACTCTGTGCTGGCCATTTTTGCGTTATTGCTAATCCTGAAACATGATTCCGGGGCAGTTAGTATCTGGTCTGCTGCAGAGATGACAGTGCATCCCTGTGGACATATTCATTTGACACGAGGAATACCCAGGACCTAAATCCAGGCCATTTTATTTCATAGTTTGTCTTCCTATTCTATTGACTTCTTGATAAGAGGACAATGACGGGGGTTGGGGGGGGGGACAGAAAATGAACCCAGTCTAGTCAGAAAAGACTTCCTTAGGGAAGCAGAGCTAGCACCAAGGCTTAAAGAACAGGTAGAAGTGGTCCAGGCTTCCACAAGTGGTGGGGTGTGGGGGATGTTTTAAGGTAAGGGGAAGACCATATTATAAAAAAAAAGCAGAGCCTTGAAATTGGCATTACTTCCTCAGGACTCAAAGGAGGCCTGTGACTGGGGTGAAGAATGCTGTAGAAATGTGATAGACTATAAGGCCAGGGAAGTGAGTGAGCCAGGTCATAAGAGCTCTTCATGAAAGAACCTTCCCCTTGGGTCTTTGGGGAAGCACCAGAGGTTTATTAAGTGGAGGAGTGACATAGTCAGATTTGTGCTTGGGAAACGAATCTCCAGCCATGTGTGAGGGTGAATTGAAGAAGGTTCATTCAGCATCTACCCATCCATCTCCCTTTGTTGTCGTCATTTATCTGTGATTTGTCCTCTGTCTTGTCTCTGCCTGTTTGCCTAGCACTGTCTAGTTATCAGTCTGCACCTCTGTCTGACCTGCCAGCCTCCCTACGTCACCCTAGACAAGTCACTGTGCTATTCTCAGCCGAGGGCCCCTCATCAATAAAATAAGGATTATAAAACCAGCCTCAACAGGCTAGATGAGGGATTAAGTGTGACTTTGCATGTCAAATCTTTTTATATCTTACAAAGTACCATACAAATATGCAGGATTATTGCCATGTAGCCTGCTCATGGCCCGAGCACTTTCATTGAGTATCCAGTTTAGAATGGGCACTTTGCTGGATTGTGGAGAGAGGGGGGTTGATAAAGAATCAAACAAGGGCTCTCCCTGGTGGCACAGCAGGTTAAAACACAGCACAAAGTAGCTTAAGCCACTTCCGCATGAGTTCGATCCCCACCTACCCTGCAGGAGATCCACATGGCGAGGCAGACCTCTCCTGACCCGCCCGCTGCTCCCCTCAGCAGTGTACTTCATCGATCTGCCTGTTCTGCACCCCACTCTGTCTCTGGTGAATCCTCTCACCTTCCCCATCTCTGGCCTGTACCCCAGTTCTGTACGAATAAATTAATAAATCTTAAAAAAAAAAAAAAAGGAGAAGAAGAAGAAGAATCAAACAAAATCCCAGCCTTCTAAAGGCTCAGAATTGGTAGAAGGATGCAAAATCTAGAACAAGTTTCTAGTAAGTGTTTTTAACGTGTTCCCTACAGTTGCCTGTTTGTCTATCTGGCCACCCATCCAGATATACCACTTCTAAAATCCATTTCTCCTTCTGACTCTCTGGGTGTGCTGTTTGTATTCCGAGGCAGTCATGAACCCAGACACCTCTCCATCACATGCAACCCCCTTCCGGCTACCAGCCACTTATCACTATGCAATTTTTGAGACACCAATTCTAAAAAACAGAAGCCTTGAAAGACCACTGCTCTAGGTGGTAGGGAAGGTCCCTTCTTTTCTTGTTGTTTTCTGAGACAGTCCACCCCTTCTCACTCATGTGCTTCCCAGGGCTTTCCTCACGATTTGACCTGGTCACATGTCAATCTGGCACTGGCACCACCCACATGCCAAGGAAGTCCAGTGGAAAGGCAGTGGGATGGATTCCATGAGATTCTGCAGTCTCTGTGACGAACCCAGGATGGCCACGCAGTCCCTGGGCACTTCTGACTACCTACATCATCAACAAAGAGTACAGAATTAAGTTCTTTGTCTCCAAAGTCACCTTTAGGAAGGAGTGGCATATACTGGCGCACAAGTCCCACCCTGTTGCTTAGAAGCTCTGTGACTACAGTCTAGTTGCTCAAACACTCTGGGCCTCAGTGATAGAATAAGATGAAGATAATACTTTATGTGACTTGTTTTAAAGATTAAGTGCAATATACTGTCTGATGTGAATTATGTAGCATAGAGTCTGACTTTTTAATGTGTTCAATGAATTGACTCAGAGTCTGGACTAAGATTTATTTTGTCTTAGTAAGGAAACATAGTTCATTAATCTAAAAGCCCTGCTTACTTGGTTGGGATGTGTATGTGTGTTGGTAGATAGATTTGCATAAGTGAAGTTGCAGGTATAAGTTTCAATGCACTCTAGCCACTAAGACACTAGAAAGTTCCACTCAATAGAACGTGGTGCTGCTGGGGGTGCATTTCTGCTCTGTCCACTAAAGGAGCCACACTTGGCTGTGGAACACTGGCTACATGGTCAGTGCTACCGAGGAACTGAGTTCTTTTAAGGTTAATCTTAATTAATGAAAATACTACTGTTTTAGGCAGTGACACCTAGAATATGTTCTTGTTTTTAAAACCACCTGAAATAATTATTATGGTATGAGAAGAAATTACCAGACACTTACTGAGCTTCAGGCCCTTGGGCAGGCCCTTAGCTGACTGCCAGTCCTGTGAGAGGGATGGTCTCATTATTTCATCCTGTTTGCTGGCAAGGGACTAAGGCCTGAAGAAATAGTGACCCCTTCAATGTCACACAGCCAGCCCAGGTGTTGAGCCTAGATCAGCAATTCTTTGGAATTTGCCTCTTCCAGCCTACAGCCACGTTTCCCATCTGCAAGGTTAGCTGTGCTTCCCTGGGGCAGCACTCAGGGGTTGCGTCTGGGAACACTGACCGCACTGATCCTGCCCATTACCTCTCAGAAGGCTTCTCCTCTGACTCTCTTTTTCCCTCACTCTGCTCAGGGCACAGTGGCTTTCTTGCTTTTGGGGATGTCTGAGGCAAGCTCATGCCTCAGGGACTCCATACGGCAAGTTCTCCATTCTGTCCCAGGCTGTGTGTACAGTCTTTGCTCACTATAAACTGGCCTCTCTGGCTCCAGCATGGAGAGAAGGCTTGGGTGGCAGGAAGGAAAGGAGTTGCTCTGAGTGGAACAGAGGGTGCAGATGGGTAGCTACTGCGACAGCCCGGGACCACAGCAGCCAACATCAAGAGCCTCCTTGCCCTGAGCTTCACAGGAGGGTAAGTGTCAGTGTGAGATTGACCTTTAAATATCATCCAGTGCAAGCCCTTATTTGAAGAATGATGAAAGGAGCACAGAGGTAAGAAGATGATTTTCCCAAGTTTGGCTGAGTTCCCAGCTCCTGATATGATCTTTCACCTGCTATGATCTTTCCCTGCATCACAAAACCATCATAAAAAAAATAGAGGTTTTACTATTACCAACCTTCTTAGCTCCATCCCCATCTTGCTTTCATTTTTAGAGACAACCCCTGTTTTCTTTAAGGCCACAGAGTCACCTAGAAGGCAGGAATTCAGTTCTCCTTAAACAAATCAATTTTTGTAAAGAATGAACAAATCTTCCCCCAGAAGTCTGAACATGTTCTCCAGAGAATACAGAGATTCATACAAGATGTCTTGAAAAAAAGATAGAAAATTTTTATTCTGTTTTTTAGAGATGAAGGGGAAACACACACACACACACACACACACACACACACACAAAAGCCCAAACATAACTTTTCTGATGCCTGATAATATTCTTCTCTCATCTCTCATTTCCCCACAACTATTTTGTCTTAAGGCTTTGGGAGCCTGTGGGAAGATACTGTGCGATTTTTATCTCTATGATTAAAGTGTTACACTTTATTGAGTTCTTTACATCAGCAGCAAAATCTGCAATGCAGGATTTTACATAACACCTCATTTTCTCCTCGCACCATTACGATTATTAACCTGGTAGCAATAAACAGGAAATACAGCTTTGCTATGATGTACTCTTTATTTTTGTTCCAATAGCAAGCTGGAAAAGGAGGAAAGGACCAGAATAGGAGAGAACTTTTTGCCATATATCCCTCTGATATCTACCCTTCTTTCTATTCCATAAAAACATCCCTCACAGAAGGTCAAGGATAGAGCTCATCTCTGTCTAGGGATGTTTTCTTCTCCATCACTAGCTCGTCCATCCATTCAGCAAGGATTTCCTTGGTACCTATTATGTGCTGGATGCTGGACAAGGAGTCATGAAGAAGAGATGAGTATAATAAAAAAGGAGGGTTGAGGCACAATGTAAGTGAAATATAAGAGGCATACTCAGCGACATAAAGTAGGTTAAGAAAAACTTCGTGGAAGAAGAGATGCTTGTATGAGGCCTTGGAGATGGCTAGGTAGAGCAAGGAATTCTTGGTTGAAGGCACAGAACAAAGTCTTGGAAAGCACAGCATGGTCTGGAAGTTGCCAGCTTGTCATGGTGAAAACATTAGCTATCACCAGACGGTAGGAAATGAGGTTGGAGATGGAGGCAGGTCACTGAGGACCTAGATATTCTTATATGGGAACTATTTTCCATATCTGATGTTGATCTACCCACTGGGATTCTCCCAAGACCAGATAAAAGAGGATCAAGGCAAATGATGCCATAGGAAGAACTTGTACAGTAGATAGAAGATCTAACTTTTTTTCTTGGCCCTGCCACTTCCTGGCTGTGTCATCTTGAAGAGTGTAGCCATCTAGAAAGCAGGTCTGATGAGGATGAGATAGTGGTATTGAACAAGTTGTGCAGGTCCTTGATAGTATTTCATGTAGCAAAGGAAAGAAAGTGGGGGACAGAACTCCAGGCAATTCAAAGAGCTAGAGAAGGCACAAACTCATTCTATGTGATTCTGATAACAGTTTTCATGTAGATATGAATAAAAGAATCTGTGCTGTTTGGGGGTTGCATCAAACCAAGAGATAAAGACTAGTTTGCCCCACTACCTTCTTGTCTGGCCTGTGCTCAGCTCTCACAACAGCCTTCTCACTCCTTGCTGCTTTCTGACTCAGTGCAGTGTCCATAACAATCAAAGTCTTCTCTTCAGAGAAAGCCAGTAGCAAAGTGCCAGTTTGAGAAAACCCCTGCCTTTGTCTGAACTACACATGTTAGATTATGCATCTTGAGGTGTTTGATTTAAAAATATAACTTGCTCTGATTCTTTATCCTATCAAAAACAGGCAACACTTACGCTTAACTATGTTCTATTTTTATAGGGAACCCATAATTACATGGCGAAACATGCTTCTTTCACTCAAATAACCATGGTTAGGAAAAATCGATTTGTTATGGATCAAAATATTATAAACTAATAGCATAGAACTTTTGGTAAGATCTTACTCTAACTTGGTACAAGTACCAAGGATGCAAATGTCTAACTCAAATTTATGAGATGATGACAGAGCTAACCTCAGTGTATGGTCCCGCCATCCTCCCTGCCACCCAAGCCAGAAACCTGGGAATCAGAACCAATTTTAGTTCCGTAGCCAGCACCTCCTATCTTACTTTACAACACACTGGTGACCTTCTCGTCTTCCTGACCCGGCTTTCATTCAGAACCCAATCATTTTTCAGGTAGTTCTCACTTAGACTGTGACAAAAATGATCTGACTATTCTCCATAGCTTTGAGTCTTAGAGCCTTCAACTGCTCATCACAGCCTCCACAACAGTATCTTCAAAGCCCAATCTCAATCATGTTACATTTCCATAAAAATACCTGCTGGTTCCTTTAATGAGACAAGCTTTTGGTTTGGTTATTTTTGCTTACATAGCTTCCTCTGCCTTGTATGTCCTTCTCTCTACTGCGGGTTCCCTTCCTATCACCCATTTGGTGAGCACCTCACCTTCCAACACCTTGCTCAACAACCACCTGTTCTGGCAGGCCTTTTCTGGCCACCCAATGAACTGATGTTTCCTTCAGCTGTTCCTTCAGCAATCTTCACCTTACATCTCCCAGAGCACCTAAGAGGCGTATGTACTCGTAGTTGAAGAAAGAGAGGGTAGACATGGAAACAGCAGAACAAAGGAGAGAAGGAATAAAGAGAGTGGACTGAAAGGACACGATGAGAGGGGGAGAAAGACTAATGAAGCAGGTAGCAGACCCCCTGACTGTACTGTTCTCCACTCCCCTCCTGTAGCCACCTACACGGAATAAAGCAGATAGGAATTATCTTATTTTTCTCCGGGATAAAATACATAATTTCCGCATGAATGTTGGCACCTCTGAACACTTCTTTGAAAAGCAGTGCTGTCTGTTCTGCCAAATGGGAAACGGCTGCAACATGAGGAGGATGGTTGATTGCTGTCTTCAGTGGGCTCTGCCCACAGGGTCACACTAAGGGACAGGACCAGATGGTCAGGCCTCGCAGGGAATCAGGTGGGAAGGACTGCATGACCTGTCCTCAAAGGCCAGAGGAAGATGACAATAAGCAAATGAATAAAATAGTGCAAAGCAAGATGATGCAATGATTAAAAGATGTAAGATTCTCAGTATATTTTGGCCACTGAGAAGTCACCAAATCTGGGAAAATTGAAGAGAGGAGCCTTCTCCAGAGTCACAGAGCAGGTTAGTAGGAGAGCCAAGGTGAGTTTCTGGAGCCCAGCCACTCTCCCCAGCTCAGTGGTTAGAACGCATACAGTATTCTCTGGGTAAGCTAACAACCTCCTACAGGAGATGTCTCCAAACAATCAGGCCGCACATATTTATTGAGTTCCTAATATGTTCCTGGGGGTGCCCTAGTTTCACCAGCCTTTGATTTATAATGAAGCAACATTAACTTTTAATTATGAAATTAAAATGTCCCTTGGCTCTCACAAGCTTAAATATTATATCTCAGTTCTCTTCTTAGTTTGACTTATCTTCCTCCTCAGACCTAGGCTTCTTACGGGAAGGTCTGGTTTTTCCACTTGTGTCTATGGTCACTCCTGATGCAGGAAAGGGCACCTGGGGTGATCCCCAAAGCTGAGGCTCAAGCAGAGGCTGAAAGGGGGTATGATAGGAGATAGAAATCCAGCTCAGACCCTATCCAACTGTGAGATCTTGACAAGCCAGTGTCTGACCTTCGGAGAACCTGAAGACATGTTCCAATCTGTTTCAGTGGCTTCTTGAAAGAATCAAATGAGCTCATTGGTGTAAGTACAGCTTGTAAACTCTACAAATGTGTAAGATGATGATCACTGTCCAAAGATGTCCTAGTGAACAAGGAAATTTATGCCATTTGGGTACCCAAACTGCTCTCAACACGATGCCCTACACCTCACTTTAAATTTTTCATTGCACATGCAATTACTCAAAAATGTGCATCTTCCTGCAATGTTTCAGCTCCAGGATATTCTTACCCCTGCTGCCAGAAAAGCACTTACCCCTAGTTTCACCATGTGACTAGAAACTGGGTACTATGTTATTATTACTATGTTCCCTCCATCTCTCCTCTGGATGGAATCTAGGACCTGAGACTCCCATCACAACACTCTTTGTTGTGCCTTCCTTTGAGTCCAGGATACCTGGTTCATGTCTTCATTTATATATTTAGGTCCTCAGAAAGCAGTGCTAATTGAGTACTGTGTGCTCGGCCTCTGGTATACACCTGGGGATACAGAGGTGAATGGGGTGTGGTTCCAGCCCTTACTGGGGTCACTCCCTCCTTCGTCCAGCCTTTCCTATTTTACTCTTGCTTTTCATGAAATCACACTGTCCTTGTTTCCTCCCGCTTTCCTGGCCACATGTCAGTCTCCTTTACATCTTCCTGGGCTTAAACTCTCAAGGTGAAAGGGTTGTTTACTGCTGAGACATCTTCTTGCTCCACACCCTCCGAGCCATGTGAACAACTCCTTTGTGCCAAGGATACCTACCTTTATATCTCCAGCTCATACTTCTCCTAGGGTTCCATTTTCACACATTGAACTAGCTCCCTGGCCCTTCATCCTGACGTCAAGCATCATCTCACTCTGCAGAGATTTATTTCACAGCCCTCAACTTCCTCAGCACCACACCAACCAGGTGACACCCACGCTTCTCCACCTGTCTGCACGGCACCACTGTCTACTCTGTTGCTCAAGAAGCCCTTCATCCACCTTTTCTTCTCCCTCCAAAGAATCCATGTGCAGACCCCAGAGAGGTGTGGCCAAAATATTTATCAAACACATCCTTCCCTTTTCATCTCCTTTCTCTACAGTCATTCAAACTACTATGAACTTCTGGGGGAACCACTGGTCTGTTTGCTATCATGTCCCACAAAAATCCACCCTCTAGACTAAGTGACTGATAGCTTTCTGCTCTTAAGTTAGCGTTCCGCGGTGTGCGGAATATACTTGGACTCTGCCCTCGACCCACAAGGTCCTGCGTGTGTTGCTCAGGCTCTAGCCAGGGTTTGTCTCTGTCCAGTCACTGACTTTCCTTCTGTTCTTTGAAGATGCTTTGCACCAGGGCCTCTATTTGCTCAGAATTCTCTTGCCAGCTTCTTTGAATGACTTGTTATGATCATCCTTTAAGACACAGCTCAAAGTGACAGCTCAAATGAAGCCTTTAGGATCACACCATTCAAGTAGGCTCGCCCTGCTCACCTGCCCCTCAGCTGTTCCCTGCGCTCACCTCAGTTCACTCCGAGAGGGCATTACAACCTGTGACCCCCCTTGCTCAGTTGGTCAGGTTCTGCCATCCCCACCTGGCTGTCAGCTCCTCAAAGGCAGGAACCTCATCTGTCTTGTTCACCCTTAGACCCTGGCATATAATAGATTCACAGGACCTATTTATCAAATGAATGAATGAGCGAATGAATGAATAAACTGGATGATAAGTGCTTTAGCAGAAGCATATTTTAAAAACCTGTAGGAGTCCAGAGAAGAGAGCTGCTATTTCTGCAAAGATCAAGGAAGGCTTTTTAGACAAGGAGCCATAGGAGTAGCTCATGAAAGATGAGCAAGATATTGTCAGGAAGGGAAAGCAAGGAAGGGATGGGTCTTCCCACCTGCAGGAAGAGCAGCCACAGAACTCAGAGTAGGGGAATGTGTGGGCTCAGAAGGCCCAGGTCCGTGAGGCTGGGGCGTGAGCTGGACAGGGCCGCGCACCCAGCCCCTCGTCCCCCTGGGCTAGCTGCCTGCTGTCCTCTGTGGTTCCTCTTTGAGTCCTATTCTTTCTTCACATTCTTTGTGGCAGGAATTTCTATCCAGCTACATTCAGGGGATACCGAGGAGGGAGCCTTAACTGTGCCCTCTCGGAGGTCTAGACTACACAGTTTTCTTTGTTTCATCTGCTTGGGTGTTTTAAAAAGATTCCTCAATGTTTCTAAAAATTGTTCTTCCTTGTCAGTACATGCCCTATTTTCCATGAATTGGAACTTCAACTTTTAGAAAAAGAGAGATTTTAGTTGGTAATAAATGAAGGGATTAGGAGCTTTTTTTTTTTTTTTTTTTTTTTTTTTTTTTGCCTAGAGTCATAGGGAAACAGCTTTAAGGGTCCAAGCTCAATCAGGGGAATTGTCTGATTTTTTTTTTTCCTGTGACTCCTTGTCCCTGCTAGGAGTCCCAGGAGAGACTAAGCCAGTCAGGATGCATCAGGGTCCAGACCCCACAGTCTCCCAGCCCAGAGATGAAGGAAGCTGTGAGTGGCTTCCTGACAGCTTTGGGGTGGTTGCCTTGAGCTCCTGAGACCCCAACAGGATGCAGGTGAGGAGCCTGTAGCCAACAGAGGCCTGGGCCTGCCCCCACTCTGCAACTTCCTGCTGTGTTACTCTCGGAAGCCACTTAAGCTCCCTGAGCTCGAGGCCTTTCTCCGTTAGAAGGGATCCCCGACCCCAACTTGCCCTTGCCATTATCTCTGCCCAAGCTTCAGTTTCTTTCTCATCTCCAAACCTGAGATAAAGCCCTCTGTCTTTCCTGGATTGAATTTCCTTCCTTCTTTGGCCTGAAAACGTGCTAAACCCTGAAGTGCTGCCCATATGAGAAAGATTCAGCACCAGAGCAGGTTTCGGCCTGAGCCAAATGAGGTGAAGCCGGGAAGCAGCTCAGAATATAGAGGGGTAAAAAACCCATTTCCTCCCTGGTGTCTAAGAGGAAGCAAGCTCCACACTAAATTATGTTGCAAATATGCCCCATGGTAGTTTTAATTTTATTGGCACTGATTTTAATTTACTCTTTAGGCTCCTGATTGCAGCATGAGCTGTTGGCTGCTGGCAAGGGGACAGCCCTTCATCACTCAATTTTAATTAAGGTTTTTAAGTTTGGAAGGAAAGAACAGAGATGCTTTACCTCCTTCTATTTTCAATCCCAAGTTGTAATTAAGGGCCCCACACAACACACCTCTTGCTTCAACATGGCCACAGAAAAGTGCCTCTTTGGACTGCTGGAAAAAGCTCAAAAGACTTCTGTTTGTTCACTTAATTCACTCATCCTTCCATTGATTGATGTCCTAGTCATTCTTTTGCCAAAACTTTAGTGATAACCTACATATACCAGAACTTGTTCTGGCCTTGTAGGTTAAAAAACAACAGCTACAGAGCTACGAGAACAGTGTGTGGGGGGCCCCTGCCTTCAAAGCGTTCACATTCTAACGGGAGATGAAAATAAATGCAGAATTACTATGCCAAGTGCTACATGCCTCAGGAGAGATGTCGCTTGAGCTATGAGCGCACAGACCAGACCGTTACTTGAGTGTGAGGGATAAAAAAGTCTTTTTCAATTGAGATTGTATGATGGCTAGGTAAACAGAACTAGTTGCTATAACAAACAACCCCCCAATCTCAGTGACTTAGTGCAGCGAAAGTTAAGTAACAATCATGGGACTCACCTGCCCATTTTTCCCCCACTGATAATCCAGGAACAGAGACTTCCTCCTTCTTATAGCACCAGTGTTTGTGTGGGTAGCTTCCATGGACAGAGCAAGAGAGAATGTGACTGCTTGTGTATGAGTTTTATGATCAAGCCTGGAGCAGTTGTCACGGTTTTCACTGTCCAGTAAAATGGTGAGGGAGTCTGGGAAATGTCTTCTGTGGTCCTGGAAAAAAAAAAGGGGGGGCTTGGTAAGCCTCAGTTTCTCTGAAAATTTAAGTTTTGATCAGACTTACCCAGATGAAAAGAAAATATATTCAAGATAGGAGGAACATTTATTTTAAGTATAGGGACAATAGTCACAATCAAAATGGTTTGAAGAACTCCAGGTAGCTCCATGTGCCTGGAGCTGAGACTAGACAGGGACAGAGACAAGATCATGCAGGGTCTATTTTAAAATAAATGAAGTGGCTTGGGCTTTATCCTGTGAGTAATAAGGAACTGCAAGAACACTTTTAATTGGGGAAGTGACATGTTTTCATTTTGAAATATTACTCTGAAGCAGCCAGGAAAACAGCTAAGAAGCTATTGTAGTAGGACAAGTGAGAGGTAGTGAGTCTAGGATCAGACGTGGTGCATGTCCTCCAGGCACTTACAAACAGACACATCTGTATCAGCTGCATTCAGTAAATGGTAACAAGCACTGATATCCAAACCCAAGCAAGAAACTATTTGGAGAAGTGTGAGGGACTTATTTTAACCGAAGATGAGAAGAAATCACGACAAGCTGAAGAAAGCCAAACTCCTCTATCATACACAATGATTGCGTTTTAAAAATGCAGAAACTGAGACATACTCAAATGTGACTACTGATCCATGGTCACAGGTTATGTTAAAATTTAAAGGACAGGTAGACATCCTGCTTATTTTAGTGTGCCATTCTAATTGGGCCAACCTTGATTCTAAAGTCACATAGGCACAAAGCATCATGAAGTTATTGTTGGAATTAGTGTTTACGTTTTTAGCATTCCAGCAAAGTGCTGAATATTCCTAACGAAGGATGAAAAGTCATAAGCCCTCCAGCTCAAACCCCAAACATGTAAACGTCTGATACCTATTTTTGTATTCTAACTCCAGTCCTTAGAATCTCTGAGTGGGATGTTACCTTAGAGAGGAGCTAATCCTTTATCTTAGTTTGGAAGTGCCAGTTGATACAATGACATGTCAGCCTTAATGACATTTGTGTGGATTTGACTCCAAATGGGGATATACAAAAACAAAATTAAATGAACACAGCAACCCCTTAGGCCATAAGAACAAAATAGTGATTACCAGAATGAAACAGAGGTCAGATGGGTCAGTTTTATCATGAAGGATGATAACTAAACTTTTGGTGGCAAACATAATGCCCTATATACATGTAGGCATCAATTTAAAATGCAGTGTACCTGAAACCCAGATAATGTTAATAACTGCTATTACTTCAGTAGGAATTAAATAAACAAAACTACCACAAAGACAATGATAAGCTGAGACATAAAGTTTTTATTCTGTGCATAAAGTCTCTAATATAGTTTCTGTAAGTCAAAAATTTAAAAAGTTCAACAACCCAATTTTTAAAATGGGTGAAGGAAATGAACAGATGATTCAAAGAAAAGAAAATGCAAATAGTTCTTAAACATATGAAAAGATGCTTAACCATATAATAAAAGATAATTATACTAAGAGAAATTCAGATTAAAACTAATCTTAGATATCATTTTTCACCCATCAAATTGGCAAATATCAAAAAGTTTGATTCCACCCATGTTGCCAAGGCAACTGAGAAAGGAAGCCTTAATACATTGCCAGGAGTGTAAATTGGTCCTTCTAAGGAGGTCAATCTGTCAATATTGATCAGAATTGCAAATGCACAGAGGACCCAGAAATTCCACTTCTGAGAATTCATCCTACTTATAAATACATAAAAGTGACATGGTGTGTGTAGAAAGTCAATCACTAAGATGTTTGTCACAGGAAAAGGTTGCAAATGGCTTAAATGTCCTCAATAGGCAACTAGGTTAAATTGTTTCTATGTGGTAATTCTCTGTGTACTGACAAGTAGTTATCTCTAAAATATGTTAAACAAAAAAACTCGAGGGTGGGTTTTGCATGCTACCATTTGTATATTTGGGTGTTGGGGTGGGTGGGGTGGGGGGTGGGAGAATAATATTTGTCAGTTTGAGCCCAAGCTAGCTCTGGAAGGATACACAAGAACCCAATGCTATTTGGTGCCCTTGGGGAGAGAAATTGGGTGGTGGGAGGGCAGGAAGAGGGAATAAGGAAGATTTCACTAAGTTCTTTCATATCTTTGTGAACCATGTAAAGCAATCAATATAATTCACCTGATGCTTATTTCAAGCAAAATCACATCAAATGCCAGGTGTCAGGAGGGGGCAGTGGACATCACTCCAGAATGGTGAACAGAAGAGCCAGTTTCTAATTCTTACCCGCTTACTAACCAGCTGGCTGGCCTTAGAAGGTGATGGTCTCAATTCAGAGCTGGTCTGGGACTGGTTAAAAAAGCTGGTTTCTGAGGCCCTCTCTAGCGCCAACAGCCAGAAATATAAATTGTAGTTTTTCCGTACACATTTCTTGAGTCATCTCTCTACCTCCTCCTTTCCTCTGCAGCTCATCAAAAGCTCAGAGGAAAAGACAGACAATTGAAGAAAATAAAATTGCAAAGATGACTTTTATAGGGCTCCTGTTGAATCATTGTGTATTCCACCTCCAAAGCTGAAAATGATGAGTTTAATATCACACAGCGCAGTGCATCTTGTATCTCTCAAAAGACAGCTTATGCTACCCAGAGAACTGGGAGCTCGGCAAGGCATAATTTTTCACTCCAACTCTGAGGCAAATGAAATGACAGTCATCAGGCCCACATTCCAGAAGCAACATGGTTTTCATTTGGTTTTAACTTCGTTTGAAAGTGTCCCAAGGAGGGAGAAGATTCTAAACATGGACTTCTCATCTTTCTCAGGACTGTGTCCTAGCGGATGGGAAGAGAGCCAGGTTTGGCCTTGGCTGTTTCTGGTGTTGACCATTGATGACAATCACTTAACTGTGCCATGCCCAAGAAGCCTGGGTTCCAGTCTCCATTATGTCAAGTCCCTTCCTCATCTGGGGCCTGAAAGGATGGACAGATACAAAGGGGGTCATTTTTTTTTAATACATATAGAGCTGGGGTACAGGCCAGAGTGCAGGGTGGTAAGAGGATTCACCAGAGACAGAGTAGGGAGCAGAATAGGCTGACTGACAAAGTACACTGCTGAGGGGAGCAGCAGGCAGGTCAGGAGAGGTCTGCCGTGCCATGTGGGTCACCTACGGGGCGGGGATCGAACTCATGCTCAAGTGGCTTTAGCTTCTCAGTGCTGTGCTTTAACCCGCTGCACCACCAGGGAGGGCCCAAAGGGGTCAAATTTTAAGGCAGGTGAGGATCTCAGGATCTGAAAATTGCCCAGTTCCTGCTGGTCCATTATAGTGTCTGGAGTGATCTCTCTGGCTCACATGTGCACTCTGCATACAGCTACAGAGCACCCTTCACAGATAGTCTCTGGGCTCTTCCTAATAAGTCTCATACTTTCAAGAGCTCATGGAGGATGCTAATAAATAATACCAAGCAAGGAAGTGTCTTAAACATGTATAGGTAAAGAGTAGAGAAAGACCAGTCACTATTATCCTTACAGATTGCAAGTTTGTTTTTTCCTCATGTACTGTTTATATAATACTGGGGAGTAGCTGTGGAGTCGTGAAGTTAAATAAATGGACTAACTAAGATGTCATAAAGTATGAGAATTGTTAGAAAAGAGCCCAGAGCCTGTCTATGAATGGACTAACTAAGATGTCATCTATAATTCTCCCTGGCCAGACATGCATTAGACATTCAGTGAATGAAGGCAATTCATATTGTTTATTTGATTTCTACTGTAACTCTCTGAAGTTGGCCTAAAAATACCCCATTTTTAAAAAAAGATTTATTTATTCATACAGAACCGGGGTACAGACCAGAGGTGCAGGGGTGGTGAGAGGATTCACCAGACAGAGTGTGGAGCAGAACAGACAGATTGACTAGTACACTGCTGAGGGGAGCAGCGGGCAGGTCAGGAGAGGTCTGCTGCACCATGTGGATCACCTCTAGGGTCAGGGATCGAACTCTCACTGAAGCAGCTTTGGCTAGCTTGCAATGTTGCACTTTAACCTACTGCGCCACTAGGAGCCCCCCCAAAAAAATACCCCATTTTTAAATAAGAAATCTGAGACTCAAAAAATGGGACCATGATTTAACCCAGAGCCTCCTACACTAGCAATAACCCAGTTGGGACAAAACCATAAGCAGGTCCAGTGGAAATACAATCATGTTCCATGAAAGGTATCAGTCAGTAGTCAGAGAAACAAATTCTGCTAATGCCTCTAGTCATCACGCACATAAATTTAACCCAACAAAAACCTCACTTCTTCGGAAGGACTCTGAAGAGGGATGCTAACGATAGAAACCTCAGACCTTGAGATGCTTACAGAAGTGAAGAAAAATGGGTCTTCACTGGCTTCCTCACAAATGCTGCTGAATCTGCTGACACCTTGGGCCAGCTTGGAAGGAAATGGGTATGTGTAGAGGTGTGCACCTGCACACACACTTGGTGTCTGGCCCCTTGAGGGCTAGCCCGCGGCCCAGACTTCTCATTTGTTTTCCTTTCTCAACAGAAAACAAGCCTGGAGTTTTATATTGACATCCACGCCCACTCCACCATGATGAATGGCTTCATGTACGGCAACATCTTTGAGGATGAGGAGCGGTTCCAGCGGCAGGCTGTGTTCCCCAAGCTCCTCTGCCAGAACGCTGAGGACTTCTCCTATGTAAGATTGAGGTTCTGCTCTGGTGGCCCCGGCCCCGCCCTACCTGCCGCCCTCCCCCCACCACCTCCCTCGCTTTCTCCTCACTCAGTTCAGTTGGCTGAACATTTACAGGAAGCCTACTCTGTGCCAGGTCTTTGTGGGTGATAAAGATAGAGCAAAACAAGCTGTGCCCAGGCCCTCGGTAGCTCAGAGTGGAGGAGAGGCACTCTTGAAAACGTAGCCTCGGTGTGTCTGACAAGCTGGCGTTTGTTCAGCTGATCAGGCTCCAGCATGAAGAGAAGCCACCCACTGCGTGTGCCCCCATGAGCCAGGCTCCGCCCCAGGGTCTGTTCACACCCTCCTCATTGCCTTCAGTGAAGCCTAAACTGGCTGCCGAACAGGTCAGACTCCCACCATTGTCTTCCTCCGTGACCCTTTCTGGGCCTCAATTTCTTTGTCGGTAATTTGTGGGTGATGATTTTCTGTCCTGCCTGTACCATGGCTTCTTGGGAGGACAAATGCAGTAATAGATAGGAAAGTATTTTGCAGGCAGTAAAGACCTCAGCAGACTCAAGAGACTGTTGTTACTACCCACCTCACATGCACGAAAGGAGGACTGGAGAGGCTGTGGGCTGGCAGAATAATTCGCTGCAAAAAGCAATATTGGAAAAGGGCAGGCAGAGAAGATAAGGAGGGGAATCAGCATGGGGGGCCATGGGAGAGAGATTTTGTACATTTTCCTTTGTTTTGATACTAAATCTCTGAGGCCTGTTATTTTCATGCGCCCAGAGGGGGAGAGGCCCACAAAGGTCATAGCAATTTTTGAAGTTGATGAGCTGAAAACTTGCCTGCCCATTGCTTCAGGCCTGGGTATTAGTGGAGATGATGAATTTCTCCATAAGGTAAGATGCACTTTGAATCCCAGAGTCTTTGAATGCCAGACCAGCAAAGGAACTGGGAGATTATTTAGTTCAGTCTCCTCTTTATATCCAAAAGATGCCTACTGTCCAGAAATTGAGTGTCTAGAGCAAGGTTACCCAATATTTGGTGGTAGTGAAGCAGGCAGCTGCCCATTTTCAATTCTAGAGTAAAAACAGCCATGCTGTGTCTGTAAGAATCTGTGGGAAAGCCTGCCTTGTCTTTTGGCAACCACCCTGATTTCAGAACAGACTGTGGTCTCCTGCATCTGAGTTTCCTGGAAGATTAGGTCACAGGCCTCAGAGACCCTCACAGAGAGATTCCAAAGCCTACAAAAGGGTCCCAGTCTGTGACCATTACTTATGACCTGCCCTGCTGAAATTCCTGCATGCTAGCCTCCTCAAGACTTTGTGGCCAAGGTCAAGGTCATCCCTCCTCAAGAGTTTGTGGCCAAGGTCAAGGTCATCTCTCCACATCTGATCTCTGTCTCCCCTCTTCTTCTCATCCTCAGTGACCAACTCTACTATGTGAGAGTGGACTGCACTACCTGGACATCAGTGGTCCTTACGCCTCTGACCTTCTATGATTTTTTTGAGCCTTTTCCTTCCCTCGAAACACACCCACCCATTTCTCTGCTTCTGCTAGTGTCTGTCTCATTTTGCTGTTTTCTTTCTCCTTCCTTTCATTTTTCTTCTCTTGTAACCTGCTGAATAAGACATGCATGTGGTCTTTTATTAAGACCACAGTACCTCCACTGCTGAGGGGTCCTTGGGTTAAGAACAGAAACACCCATTTAACTCATCAGGAAAGAGATGCATTTTTGCCTCCACTTGACAGATGAGATAAATGAGACTAAGATAAAGCAAATTGTGACAAAAGCAAATTTTGGCACAGAGGATTTGAAATGTTGCCCTCTCTGCTCTTTCTTTCCTTTCTCTGCACCATGGTGATTGTGGCCGGCTCCCTAGCAAGAAGCTCTCTGCTCTCTATGGGTGTTGGGCACAAGTTCCATCGCCCCGCACAGAGGGGAGCACGGAGCAAGAGTGGCGTGGTAGCTTCTGGAATCACTCAACCCTAGTTCAGACATGTCCTGTAGCATTCACTGGATCCATCTCTTCGGGTGTCTCAACTTTCTCGCCTTTAGGAGGTACAATCACACCCCCTCCATCAAGGGTTATTTTGAAGCCTAAATGAGATGCATGGGAAGTAATATTATCAGACTGAAATCCATGCCCAGATTTTTATTCTGATCATAATGTCATGTCATGTCATACCCCATCATAGCATATCCTACCATATCATATCATTGTTGCTTGTTTTCTGTTGCTCCATTGGCCCCCATTCAAATTTCTACAATTTATTTTTTAGATGAAACTTACTGGGTCCTCAAGAGTTCTACCAGATGCTTTCATTTGTTAATTCAATCAGTCCTCAATAATCCTGTGATTAGTAGCCTCCGTGCTTGATGAGGAAACTGAGATCCAGAGGCATTGTAAGGTTCAGTCAAGATCCAGTCACCGCAGCCCTGAGTCTCTCCTGCCTACTTTGTCTCCCTCAGTCCAGCACCTCCTTCAACCGTGATGCCGTGAAGGCAGGAACTGGCCGCCGTTTCCTTGGGGGGCTGCTGGACCACACTTCCTACTGCTACACCCTGGAAGTCTCCTTCTACAGCTACATCATCGGGGGCACCACGGCTGCCGTGCCCTACACCGAGGAAGCCTGTATCCTTGACAGCATCCCTCACCCCTTTTCCTGCCCTGCCAGCAGAGTCTCCAGAATTTACCAGACAGGTCAGGAATTAAATCTCCAGGTCAGGTGAGGACCAAGGCTCTGGGGTGTCCTCTTTGCACCTATGCCCTTCTGACGAGCATCCCCTCCCGTCAGCCTCTGCGGTGCCTCAAGTATTCCCGCCTCCCTGTGTCTCATGCTGCTTTCCTGCAGGATAGCGAGGTGCTGAGTCTGCAGGCCGGTGGCTGTGCCTGGAGCTCTCCAGGATGACTGGTGCTCTTGATTCTCCTTCTAGCCCCTTTTATTCCCGAACTTATAAAACTGCATTTTCCCCCTCATTGGCTGTCTTCTTGTACTCTTTCTTCCACTTTCTCATGTTCTTTCTTCCACTTTCTGTTCTCTCACTTGCCATTTTTCCTCTGCTTGATTGTTCTCCCCTGTCTCTGTCTCACTCTACCTCCTCTTCTTCTCCTGCCCCGTGTTTTTCTTTCCCTTGCTCCGCTCTTCTTCCTCCCTTTCCTACCTTCTCTCTTCTCCCAACCTCCTTCCAACCTCCTTCCTCTACCTCTCCTCTCTTCTCTGTCTTCTCTGCACACCCCTTTCTCTCTCTCCTTTGCCAAATTGCATTTTCTTAACTTCCTTATAAACTTTCTCTGAAAATGCCTAAGCGTGTCATGATGAAATTCAAGGTGACTTGCTAATTTGCTTGATTTTTTTTTTTTTTTTTAGAAATTTTTCCATAATTCTAGTTTGCTTAGTGTTGGTTTCCAGGTCACTGAATCAGAATGTGGCAGACTGTGACAGGCTCTGCTTCCTTTTTTCCTCTTGTTTTTGGATTGATCCATTTCCCCTTTCCCAGTAGCTTTCTAGGAGAAAGAATGATCATTGGCATAGGAGAAAGGAGCAGGATGAAAGTAACTCTGTGTGTGAGCAAACTCACTCTCCCAGAGGTAGGCTTGATTTTTTTAGGTTTTATTCAAACCTTGGTGAATATATCTGAGCTCCTACCATGTTCTGTGCATGGTCCTTTCAGGTGGTAGCGTGACTTAGACTAGCCTAGTGACACTGGGGAGGTCCAGTTACTTAGCTGGGGAACATGGGAGGTAGGGACATATACCCAAAGGAGGGGTGAGCAGTGGGCATTAGAACAGTGTTCAGAGCCAGCAGAACACAAAGATTGTGATGAGAATTGAGTGTCCCCTCCATAGAGTCACCAAGACTGAGATAGTCACCATGACACTGACTTTAATAACCACCTGCTCAGCATATCCAAGGAAGTAGGCTTAACTTTGAGACAGAAGACCCTTGGTTTCCAAAGTCCTCACCATCTCTGTGCCCCACTGATGCCTCTGCGAGCATGCACGCACGCGTGCGTGTACACACACACACACACACACACACACACACACACACACACACACACACACACTGAAGTATAGCCTATGGCTTCCCCAGGATCCACTAAATCCTGCAATGCACACTTCAGTCTCATTCCACATTGTATCTACCTTGCTCCCCCATGAGAGCAAATTGTGGCTCCAAAAGGTGGTGCTTCAGCTCCTGTTCACAGGGACAGCTGGGTCCCTTCAGAGGAGGCCTGCGCTCTGTTTGAGGTCAGTGCCTGATGTCAACTTTAGTGGGTTCTCTAGAACACCTCTGACATTATTTTTTAAAGTAAATGTATTTCTTAATAAAATGCTCTTCTCTCAGCCCATGCTCTCAAGTTTTCTTCCCCTCAATACCCAGTCCTCAAGTATCACAAGTAAAGACACTGTCAGTAAATGCTGGAATCACAAAGCCACCTGAACAAAGCATGGGCCCTGACTTGCAGAGCTTTTGGTCTACCTAGGAACACAGAAGAAGGTAGAGGAAATGATAATGTATATGGTTTTGTGCTAGAGGAAGTCCAGATGGCCAGAGGCAACTTCCATTTAACAAGTGCCTGTTGACTGTATGGGATAAGCCAGGTAAAGTTCTCAGCACCAGGGCTGTAGCAGATCTAAGTAAAGACAAAATCGCCTATACTTCGGAATAAGAGGAAGAGGACTTAAATACAATTTTAGGAGGTCAGGGAAGACTTCCCAGTGGCATGCCATCTAAGCTGTATTTTATAATTGTGGAAATTTCCAGATTGGCTTCAGGTACATTGCTGGAGGAAGGATATTGCAGACTGAATGGGAAAGCAGGTTGCTACAGGAACTGTAAGTAGTCCAGATGGCTGAAGAACTTTAGGTACAAGAGATGAGACAGTAAGGAATTTGAACTTGAACATAAAGACAATGGAGAGCAACAGAGAGATTTAAATGAGGTGGAAAATCACCCAAATTTTATGGGGAAGGGCATATTGGAAGGGGCATGATTGTTCACAGGGTCTTGTATTAGGAGGCTGTGAAGACAATTCAGATGGGGATGGTTCAGACTGAGACTGGGGAGGTGCATGAAATATTTAGAACATGAACTGAGAAGATGTGGTAAGTGCTTGGATGGGGGTGTGATGCGGAGCAGAAGCCAGTGACTGGGCGGAGTTGAGGGTGAATGGGGAGCTGCCCACAAGTTGAGCAGGCCTGTTGCCCTTTGAGCCGCCCGCCTTGTTCTCTCAGCCAGGGGTCAAGTGGAGGAATCTGGAGTCGCACCAAGGGAGCTCAAGCCAATTCAGCACACACACAAGGGTAATTTAACCTGGTTCCTGCTTAAAATGCGTTTTTTTTAAACCCTCATCTCATAACAGAGAGCGACTTCAGGCAGACAGATTGTGATCTTTGTTGGCTGCTGGCTCCATATCCCAATCAGAAAAAGAAATTACATGGTCTGATGGGAATGGCAATATGGTCTGGGAGAAAGTGTCCTCTAGACTGGGAGTCAGGAGACCTGGATTCTGATGACAGCATCAGCACCATCCCAGACAGTGCCCTTCAGCGAGCCCTCCACCCTCCCCAGGGGAGCTTCCTCACCTTCACAGAGAGACCAAGGACCTTCCCACATTTCTAGCCACTGCTAGGGGAATTAAAGGAGACTCATGAAAAAATATAGCGTTAGGCAAAGAAAACAGACCTTTGTTCAGACGTGTCTGGGTTTGAATCCTGGTTCAGCCATGACTAGATACGTCACTATGGGCACAGAACGGACCTTCACTGGGCTGAGGCTCCTCACCTTTTAACCAAGCCACATACTAACATTTAACCTCTCTTAGTGACCATGAGGGTAAAAGGAATAATGTCTATGGGTGTGTATTGTAAGCTTTAACTCTTGTGACTACCGGTTAGAACACGCAGGATTTATATGAATGGGAATGGGAGCTGTGTTTGTGCTAAAGAAGGTGGTAGAGACTCCAGAGCCAGAGGCCATTGACTGTACTTGTACACTGTGGGGCAAAGGGCTCTGCCAGGGCAGGCAACTCAAGAGGTCTGATGCTCAAAATGCCAACTGGTTACCATGGAGAGGGGGGGCACCATTCCTTTTTTTTTGTTTTGTTTTGTTTTGTTTTGTTTTGCTTTTCAGTGAAGTTACATACATTTTTTATATACACATACACCATTTTATATTTTTATATACCTACTTATATACATCACTTTATATTTTGGAAACTTAAGGAGGAGCTCCCCTCAGCTGTAGTCACTGCAGTCACCCCCACCAAAGCCCACATAACCCTCTAACTCAGTATACTGTGCTCCTGTCCCTCTCTCTCCTCCTCCTACTCCAGGTATCTCAGTTCTGTGGTCGGCTTTCACTGGTTGATTGGTTTGTCCTTGTCTAACCTTTTTATTATAAGATTTTATTTATTTATGCTTACAGAACTGGGGTACAGACCAGAGATGTGGTGGGTGAGAGGATTCACCAGAGACAGAATGGGGAGCAGAACAGACAGATCCATCCATGCTGCAAATACTAAGAGTTTATTTTTTTAAATCATTGTGTAGTATCCCGTGATTTTTTTCTTACTTTTTTTTTAAGGTTAATTTATTTTTTTCATACAAGGACTGGCATATAGGCCAGAGGTGCAGGGTGAGAGGATTCACCAGAGACAGAGTGGGAAGCAGAACAGGTGGATTGACCGAAATACACTGCTGAGGGGAGCAGCGGGAGAGACAGGAGAGGTCTGTGTCATGTGGGTCACCTCCCTGGCGAGGGGTGGAACTCAGGTTGCAGTGGCTGACAGTATCATGATAGTACTGACATTGTAAACTCTGCACCACCAGGGAGGCCCCATATTTACTTTTTTAATGTCTGCTATTCATAGTATCTCCTTCCCAACCTCAGGATACATGAGGTCAAATCAGTTATCCAGAAGATTCTGGATAAATGTAAGATCAGAGAAGGCTAGGGGAGGCCAGGAATCCTGAGGGACATGTACTCAGACCTATGGCAGTGGCTACCTCCCTTCCTACCTGTGAATATGTGGTTGCCAATTTATTTTTTTACCCTGCTGAGCACCAGGTAAGCATTACCAGATCTCATTCTCTGGTTCCCATTCCCCGTTATGCCTAGGAAATAGAGTAATGAACACAGTCACCAAGCTTAGCAAGTGTGATCTCACCTGTCTGAGCCTATTTCTCCATTCACAAAATAAAAATAATAATAATACTCACTTTTCAGGGACACAGGGAGAGGAAAATCATTCGATATCTGTAAGTCCCTGGCACTGGCTGGCACCTGCTAGGTACTCAGTGTTTCTTCTATCTCCACACTCCTGACCTCATGCAGAATGCCTGGCTTTCCTTCTTTGCATCTTTAATCTGACCATCTGGTTTGAAACCAGGAATGGGTTTTGATTCCTGACTTCACCACTCCTGGAATGTATTTCTGTGCCAGAAGCCGCCGGTGATAAATACAGGCAGAGCAAACCCTGGCCCTTTTCTTCGTCTCAGTGTCTGATGCCCCCTGCCTGTCTGAATTGTTGTGGAATGAGATATGTGAGAATGTGATCTCTATTCTCTCTTCTGGCTCTGACCATCTCTTTCTGTTTCTAACATCTAAAATTATGTGATTTCTTGCTTAGATGAATTTCTGATAATCAAGAATCCACCACTCTGTTCTATGTGAGTCTTAGGATTCACTAATTCTAGGAGCATAAAAACTTGCAGCCTAAAAGGGAAAATCAGTACCAAAGGGTCTTGAACAGCTGATCAGGTCAAGCAGACTACTACTTGCCTCTTTCAGTTTCGGTGCTGTTGATTGAAGGCTTCACAGATGGACCTTAAAAGGAGCCCATGAACCAGCTCAATTTTTTTTTTTAAGATTTTAATTATATATGAATACAGAAATGGGGTACAGGCAATAGGTGCAGGCGCAGTGAAGGGGTTCACCAGAGACAGAGCAGAGAGCCGAACAGACAGATCGACAAAGTACACTGCTGAGGGGAGCAGCAGGCGGGTAGGAGAGGTCTGCCGCACCATGTGGGCCACCTCCGGGGTGGGGATCAAACTTGCAAAGTGGCCACGGCATGATTTAGCTTCTCAGTGCAGCGCTCCAACCCATTGCACCACCAGGGAGGGCCCGAATCATCTGTTTTATGTAAAGCTATGATGTAGAGTTCATTTTCTAGAAGAAAGACATAACTTTCAGTGGAATCTAAAAAGAGGTTTCTATCCTGGCTGGGAGTTTGTGCTGTGGCAAAACTAAGCACTAGTGCCGGGGTCCTGGGTGGGAGTTCTGCTTTGGGTCATCCTAGATGAGGACCCTAGCCTGTGATTTCACCATGCTGAATCTCAGTTTCTTCATCTGCAAAGTGAGACCAGTTGCTTCACAGCGTTATTTGAAGGGTTAATGGGATAAGGGCTACATCTCTGTGCACACAATGCCATTAAGTATCTGTTCCATGCCTTTCCTTCCTGTGGCTTGTTGTTCTGTTGTTGTTGTGAAATGATGAATTCCTGAGAATTTTAGACCATTCTTCAGCAAACCCTATTTACATTTTACTGGTCTGCCAAGTAATAAATATGCTCTGTTCAAACGATTTTAAAAGGAGAGAGAGAGAGAGAGAGAGAGGAAAAGGCTAAACTGGAATCATAAAATAACCCAGAGCTTCTCTGGCCTTTGTTTATAGTTTGGTTACAGGCCAAACGGAAATAGCTCTTTGACATAATGGATGAGAAAAACGTGCACAGAGACCTTGGGTCCTGAGCAGACTGGTTTCCACAGTCTTGTAACTGTGAACACATTGACAGCTGAGAGTTCTAGAAGCGGATGGCTGGTGTGGCCAGGAAGTTGCAGAATTGAGAGATCAGTTATTAGCTGGGTTTCAGTGTGAAGCTCACTAACACCTTAGAATGGGTCTTTTGAAGTCAGCCTCATACATGACGATGAATACATCCATCCAGAAAAAGCTCATTAGACACTAGAAAGAAAGAGCTGAGTAACCCATGGCCCCAGCCCACAGGATGGCAGTATTGACAGGAAGGTGAAAAAGAACAGAAGGTGAAATGCTCAAGCAGAAGGACGCTCCCACCCTTCAAGAATGGAGGATGTAAAGGGAAAGGAAACTGGGACCCAGGCCTCTAGGATGATGGGACGAAGGTAGAAGAAGGATTGGAGTAGTCTTCCTGGCAGAGGGAGTAGCACAGGAGAGAATCCAGACGCCAGAGAGAAGGTGCGTCCAGAGTCTTGGAGGCTGGTTGGTGATCACTGGATCAAGGCAGGGCCTGATCATCATGGGAAGGAGAAAGCTTGTGAACTATGAAGCAGGTACAATGCACAAGCAGTCATCACTGGGTATGATTATAAAATACGTATTTTGGTCTCCCATTAACCCTAGAGATAGGTAGATGCAGCTTCTAGATCTCAATCTAGAGATATAAAAGCTGGTAGCCCCAGCTTTCTAACCAATCTCAGGAACGTAAAACAGCCTCGGTGTAGCAAAGACTGTGTCTGGTCTTCCAGCTTCATCCATGTCAAATCGTGCCCCCAACTCAAGCTCAGACCTGCATCCATCAGGCTGCTCAAGATGACCAAGGAGGTCAGGGTCTGTCTGGCCTCTGTTTTTCCAACTTGACTTCCAGCTCTTTGCCCCATATAGCTCACCTGCCAAGGTTGAGCAGGATAGAGGAGAGAGGTAAAGATCTGTGTTAGTTGATATGCTCATCAGAGGGCCCCTTATCAGCTCCTGTTAACATACCTCCCTGGTGCCAGTGATCTGTGGATGTGGGTAAGCACATCTGTTCAGGCTGTTTTCTTAGTTCCTTCCTCAGTCTCAGGTGACCCTTGGCTCATTTCTATTGGGGTCACTCCACTGCTCCAGGGGCCCTTCTGTCTGAAGGTGAGTTAAAGGTTGCAGAACTGGTTTTCTGGTTTCTTTGTGCAAGCCCCACTAGTAATGTCATATCCCATTTTGAAATGCGAGTTTACAGACTTGGGATTTCAGCTTATATCTCACAGGCTAGACTGGGTATTTTTTTTTTTGTATCTGCTTCTGCGTGGGCATAAATGAAGAGGTTAAAGAAAATGCCCCATGCTTGACTTGAATCATGTGGTGGATGGTGAGGCCAGTCATTAGAACACAGGTGACTGAGGAAGGGGCTTAGAGAGAGGGATATTTCGAGATCTGCTTGGATGAGTTGAGTGTAGGGCTTTGCAGTGACAGCCAAACGAGAAAGTTGATAGGCAAATGGCTCGAAGGCTAGAGTTCTGGAGAGGGACCAGGGATTTGAACAAACTCATAATAGCTTTTTCTACAAGGCACTGTGAATTATCAATGAAGAAGTAATTTTCTTGACTAATCAAGGTGGGTTTCTCCTTACTGAATTAGTGAAATGACTGCTAGAGTGGGAGTCAGCATGCAGTTCCAGGATGGTCCTCATCCCCTCATAAAGTTATAAAGCTGTGTGATCTTAAGTAAATCATTCCACCTTTCTGAGAATGCCATGAATGAAAAGTGAAAGCAGCCTTCACTGGCACCTGCTAGTTGACTCACTAATAACACAATGAATCACATGATCTGCATTGTTAAGGGGAATTATCCAAGTAAGTGTGTTGGGACAAGAAATAGGCTTTTTTTTTTAAAGATTTATTCGGTTATTCTTACAGAACTGGAGTGCAGGCCAGAGGTGCAGGGGCGGTGAAAGAATTCCCTAGAGATTGAGTAAGGAGAAGATCTATGAAGTACACTATTGAGGGGAGCAGTGGGCAGGTCAGGAGAGGTCACCTCCGGGGTGGGGATGAAACTCGCACTGAAGCAGCTTGGCAGTGCTGTGCCCTAACCCATTGTGCCACAGGGGAAGCCCAAGAAATAGGTTTTCTGTGGAATTGGTGAGGGATGATGCCTAGATTATTTTTCTGGGGGAGGAAATTTCACATTTTAGGTAGACAGCAAGGAGAAAGAAGCAGTCTGTTCTGACCTGTTGGCTCACATGTAGAAATATGCTTCCTGATCCCTGTTTGTCATGTTCAGGTTCAAGCCTTTGATAAGATTAATAAGCAGCAGAAGCTTCATTCAGAGGGCTTTGGACTCAGAAAGCTAGAGTGGACTGAAGCAGACTGTTGGGTTTTTTTCCCCTCTTCCAGGAAGACATGTACTAGAGTTTGCTCTTTGTGGAAGAACCCATGCTTACTGGATGACTGGCTGAATGAACAACTGACAGGAGTCATGGTCATGGTGAATATAATACTGCTGAGGTGTGCTTCATGAGAAAGGGCAGAATTTCTGCTTTGGGCGACTGACTTTCTTCTACATTACCATGTATGTTTCAGGGAGCCATTCCCCATTATAGGTTAGAAATTTCCTATCTGTAGATTAGAAGACTTTTTGATGTGATTTCAAAGTTATTGATGAATGGTTAGAATATAGATAATGAAAGAATTATTCGATTATTCCACTTTGGCCTTTGAGATAAGTGCTTGCCTTTTACATGGAAGGAAAATAAAGGCCAGAAAGTCAAGTTCTATTTACAGCTACTAGTTCAGAAAGTGGGAATTTCAATCCAGATTGGTTCAGCTCCAGAGTACATCCTCTCTCAATCTGCTGGCAGGCTTTGTCTCACCCTCCTGCCTACCCTGCAGTCTACTCCAGACCCAACATTTCCTGTAGGACAAACCCCTTCCCAGAGGCTGTGACCCACCAGTCAGGGCTTGCTTGTCCTTTGTCTCTCTTTGGCAACCCTGCCCCCAGCATTGAGTTACTAAGTTCCCTGGTCCCTTCAAAGCCTCCATGGCTGAACTGCCATGGACCTGCTACCTCCCACCTACAGATCCAAATGGACCTGCTGACAGGCCTGGAAAACCAAAATGTCATTACCTTCCCCCAGTCTCCCTGATCCCCCCAAATGAGGTTTCTAAGGGTTTTATCTGCTGTTGTCAGGTTTATAGCCATAATTTGAAATGCTGTTAATATTACTGACAGCAGAGAACTACAAATTACAAAGTTGTAAAGTTACTTTATGGTGATAACTATCAGCTTTCACTAGCAGCACTGCAAGGCTCCATGGAAACCAAGTTGATGATAAAGGGCGTTGATCCTGTTTCAGGATTATGGCTGCGAGCTGACGGTCAGAGAAATTCTGACTGATTCTCAAGCAGCTTGAAACTTTTTGCTTCTATCCATGTTCACTTGCACAGTTACTTATGTTTCCATCCTCTTGTATAAATGTGGGAGATCCCCCCAAGAAGAAGACTTTACCCAAGAGCAGTTCCAACGAGCTGTAGGTTTGGGCCTCACTTTCACCAGCCCAAAGACAGTAAGATGGACTTATCCGCCACATGGCAGGAGCTAACTAAACCATCATTGAATAAATGACTATCTAGAGCGCTTGAGGGGCTTAGGCAATAGCAACAACCGCTGCCTTTAGACCAAAACAAAACAAAATGAGCCTTGGAAATACTGGTTTTGTTAGGGGGAAAGGATATCCTAAAGGAACTTTGCAAAGTTCTGTGGACTCCATCCCCTACAGCAGCTTTCTGGACTCCACCCCCTACTCCAGTGATTGGAAACTACAACTCCCAGCAGTACCAGGGAGAGAACTGCAAGGACCCAAGGGCGGAACTAAGCAGGCATTCTGGGACATTGGGGGATAAATAGGGCGCCATTTACTACAGTACACTCTCACTCGGGAAAGGGCTTCCGGACTGTGTGACTAGGGGCTTTCAGTTAGTTTGTTACCAGAGCTCCAAGTCAGCCAAGTCGGTAAGATATTCCAGTTACTTTGCAACTCTCTCTCTTTCCCTGGGTTGTTTCCTTTCCTTTTCCCCTTTTGTAAATAGACCCAGTATTGACCCTTTTGTGTATGCCTACAGTACAACTGAATTTTAAGCACGTGGGTGAGGCTCCACAGACAGGTGACCCAGTTCACACTGGGGTGCCCTGTAACAGTTTGGGGAAACAGGAGCTGCTTAAACAAGAGCTGTTTCTCTCCTTTGAACAAGTCTGGGGTGAACTGGGGGTGGGGGTGGTGATAGTTGACACAACTAGAAAAGTGTGTGGGACACAGTTGCTGAAGGACAAGGGCCCCAAAGCCAAACCAGAATTTCCAGGACAGGTGAGCTGGAGACGGGAGAGAGCATCACAGGCACCTTCCCCTCACTGGGTGACTCTTCCTGCCTTTGCCCACTCGCTTAAGCTTTCAAAGAGTGTGCTCCCTTGGAGACTGGCTTGGAAAGAAAGTCAAAAATTTCCTTCCTAATTCCACTAGAAAACCCGAGTTTCAGAGTCTCCGAGTATCCCCTGTGACAGGAGTTGCTGGGTGTACACTGCTGTATAATGGACCATTTGTGGGCCACGAGCCCTGCTGTGCGATCTTGAGCACATCAGGAACCTGCCCCATGCTCCCCACCCAGTGTGAAATGAAGGGTTTGGACAAAGACCTACTGCTGACAGAGTCCAACTCACATCTACTCATGTGCGCTGAGCCTCCGCTCTGTACTGAAGTCTGCTATGGACTTGAGGAGGATTCTGTCAGCCTCCTAAAGTCATGGCCATTCTCCATAGGACCCTCAGCCTTCCCTTTCTTCCAGAAAAACCTGGAACCAGCACCTCAAAATTTATTTCCCAAGCTGGCAGGCTGCATGCCCAGCCAAGACATGCTGCCTGTCTGGGTTTCTTCCCCGTCAATATTTTCCTCGAGATGATAAATGTCCTGCCAATAAGAGGAGGCAGCTGCCAGCTCTGTCTGAGACAGGGGCCGTCAGCTGGGGCTGTGGCCGTGCTTGGCTTGTTGATGTGTCTCGAGAGGCAGGAGGTGGGAGTTGTGGCTGGGAGGATGAAAGATGGAATTTGGAGGGAGGAGGGGGTCAGGACCACGGCTCTTGATCTATGCAAATTTTGTCATGAGTCCTTGGAGAGAAGAGGGTGCTTGGGTTTCAGCTCAAAGCAAAATATATTTACAGATCTTCTGCAGAATACCAAGGCCAGGCGGCACACAAGGGAGTGAACAACTCTTATCAACGTATAAGTACATTCAAGGCCGTCATCTCGTTTGATCCCCACAACAATCTAAGGGGTGAGTAGTATTGTCTGTATCTTATAAACAAGAGAAGAACATTTTGTCCCTGAGTGTCTGTCTTAATCCACAACCAGTCCCGGGTCACAGAACAAAAATGAGAGTGAGATGGAGGAAGTGTGCTTGGATGACATAGGTGGTGGAGAAATACTCGAATCAGGTCCCAAATGCACATTTGTTTGTCTCACTAAGGATACTTTCTTTGAAGAAACAAGTCATATGGTTGAGGGGCCAATAATAGCTGAGGTATAATAGCTGAGCTGTAACTAACAGGTGCCTTCGTTCAAGGATTGTTCACATTCATTTGGCTTTTGGAACCAGGTGATCTAGGTACAGCGCCTGGTTTTCTTTATTGGTTGTGTGATCTTGAGGAACCGCCCTGATCTGGAGGCTTGTTTGCCCGTCTGTAGAAAAGATGATTATGCTTCTTACCTCACAGGGTGTTATTACTAGATGGAAACAAAAAGTTCTCAGACACCTAATAGTTTTCCTGGATCACAGGAAGCCTTCAATAGATGATCGCGTTACTGTTACTGCTGCTAGTTGTGTGTTGTGCTGGGTGAGAGCTAAGTAATGCACTTCTGGGCCACCAGGGAGAGATGAGATCAACACAGGCTGAAGGTGCTGAAGGTTTCATGGCCTGCCTCCCACCCCCACCCCCTTAAAGAGTTCTTAAGATTCTGAAAGAGTAATGTTCATGAATGTGCACTTGGAGTTCTCAGCTGCCCGGGAGAGTCAGACTCCATTATCTGTATTCATGTGTATGATTCAGGTTTTTTGTTTGTTTGTTTGTTTGTTTAACTGGACAACGTCACTAATGAGTAAGCTCAAAGCTTAGTTCATGGTTAAGATATGTGACCAAGGACACGTCTCTCAGTCTATGACAAGGTTAGATATTCATTTGGTGACTCCATCTGGTATTGAGGAAAGTGTCATGATAGACTTCATATACTTGGATTCTTATCATGGAATCTAAGAACCAGGAGGTACAATGATTTTTATTTTTTAATGTGATCACAGACGACTGACTCTCTACTCTTGGGCCTCAGTTTCCGTTCTGTGTGTGCCATGTGAGTGATTGGGCTGCCAAGTGGCATTGTGTGCAAGACATTTTAAAATGAGTCTTCCCTGGACTCGAGGAATAAATGACTCATGATGGCGGGTGGGGGGACAGAGAGTTTGAGGGAGCTCAGGTGAATTGGGAGATTTTCAGGACAGAAATCTGAAGCAGGGGCCAGGCAGAGCCCAGAGGAGGTGCTGGGCTGGCGTGGAGGCAGCCAGAGGGACACACGCGTTGGTTCCCTGCCCCTCTGGTGTGCACAGGGATGTGTCTGGGGTCCTGGCCCAGCAGACAGGTATTGGTCACCCACCAAACTGAGCCAGGGGCAGCCTCTCCTGCTGGAGGCTTCCCTCAGCTGCTGGCCTGTGGGGACCACCAGCTGCGTGCTGGAGCTGTTGCCTGAGGTTGAAGTGCCCTCTCCTGGCCCCCAGGGTGCATGGCTGTCTTTGAGAGTCTAACATCCTGAAGGCTGGGAGGCAGCCAGGTCCTTTGTCTGGGTTGGGAGTGAACCCTAGGGGCCTATGCCGCCTCTGGGGGGCCGGGGGAAGGAGGGGCAGACTCCCCACACACGCGTCTCCAGGTTTCTCTCCCACACAGACATCTCCTCTCCTGTTTCTTGCCCTTCCCTCGCTCATTCTCCTATTTCCCACTTCTCTTTTTGTCTGGCCCACTTCCCACCCCACTGGCACATTCCCACCCGTCCCTGAATGCCCTCTCCCCCTTTTCACCTGCATCTTCTCTCCAGCTTAACCTTGCCCCTCTTTTCTCCTCTTTTACTTTTCCTTGTCCTCTTTACTCCTCTCTTTCGGCAAATAGTGGAAATGTTTTGCACCCACATCTGCATTGGCCTCCAGTTTTCTCTATTTACACAACCTTGAGCAGGTGCTTAGTCTCTGACACCCTAACTGATCGTGGGATGAAAGGAGGCGGGGGTGGGGGCGGAGCGGGCTGGCCGCCCACTGGGCTGCGCTGTCCCTTCCCTGCCCTCTCCCTAGCCCCACTTTGCCAGCTGATCTTTCTGTTCTTCCTCTCCTTTCTCTTCCTGCCTCCTTCCCTTCTCCCTCCCTCCATCTGAGCTCAGCTCAGAATCAAATACCATTTATGAGCTTTTCAGAAAAGCAGGGCCTTGACCTTCACCTTGAAGGAACTGTCTTTCAGGGCTCACTGTCTCTCCTGCCTTCCTGAGGGACAGCAGAGTGGCTGCTGGACAGTGTGTGAGCCAAAGCTGTGAAGTGAGTCAAGGACGGGCCCAGGGTGTCAGAATAGTCATCAAGGGGCATCTCGCGCCCCAGTGTGTCCCTCATGGAGGTTTGTGGTGAGGAAGGTGTCATCTCCCTAGGCCCCACATGACACACTGGCGTATATGCTGGGGCCAGTTATTTTCATTTGCCTGTTCACTTCTGTATCACTGTGCTAATGACAGTGAAGGTACAGGACACAATATAGCAATGCAAAGTACTTCCCAGCGCGGAGCTTGCAGGGAGCTGGCTCCCAGGGTCCTGTGCCAGGAGAAGTGACCTCTGGCTTCCAGAGTGTCCCTTCAGTGGACAGCAGCAGCAGGGTCAGGAAGTCACCTCTCATGATGTCCCTGATGAGAGCCCAGGGCACAATTCCAAGGCACAGCTGTCCACAGCCAAGCTAGACGCTGTGCTGACAGAGCCATGTCCTCAGGACTGTGACAGCTCGTGGGCCTGCTACAGAGGACATCTGGCCAGCCCGGTTCAGGCCAGGGCCAGGAGTATAGCAGCAATTGAGCCAGTGTGGTTGAGTGGTTAGGGACCCCGTTTCTGAAAACTGTTTCTGGACCTGTGTGACTTTGGACAAGCTGTGTCACTTGTCTGAGGCCAGACTCCTTATCTGCTGAATAGAAACATGGTACAAGATTCTCAGGGGTTTTGTGAGACTAAATGAGAAGGTATTGAGTTCTTTTTTTGTTTGTTTTTAAGACTTATTTATGCATGCAGAACTGGGATACAGGCCAGAGATGCAGGGGCAGTGAGAGGTTTCACCAAAGACAGAGTGGGGAGCAGGATGGGCAGATTTACTGAAATACACTGCTGAAGGGATTAGCGGGAGAGACATATGAGGTCTGCTGTGCCATGTGGGTCAGCTCCCTGGCCAAGGCTCCTACTCTCACTGCTTCGAAGGTCTGTGCTTTATCCCATTGGACACCACCAGGGAGGGCTGGTATGTGAGTCCTTAGCTGCCTGACTGATTCCTAGAAAGGGTGTTATGACATATAACAATTAGGTGTGATCATAGAGATCCCAGAAAGTCAGGGATCTGCTAAGTAGGTGGTGGGGAGCCAGACTTCCTGCCTGGAGAGAGGACCACCCACACCAGCAAAGACATGCAGCCAGACAGCTAGGGTTAACGCTGAGGGGATTCTTCTGAGACCCCTGGAGAGAACACCATGACTGTGCTCTGCCCATGTGTGTCTGCGCCAAGTCCTCAATGAGGGCTTTAGTCCTCTGTGTAAGCACAGGTCTGGGATCTGGCGCAATGCAGCATTTATGGCACGTGGAGGTTATCTGAGTCTTGGTAGGTTGGGAAGTTCTTGAGAAAAGGGAAATATTTACTGATTGCTTATTGCAACAGGCGCTGTGCTAAGTGTTCTTTTAGCTTATTTAATTCTTCCCTTCTGAAGGCTTATTTAATTCGCACCCCTTGGGAGGTAGCAGGCCACTAGGGTCTCCCCAATACAGTGCCTCACACCAGCTCTGCTCTGCTCTATTTTCTTCTGCATGATGGAGTATTTTCACTCGGCCTAAACACCTCTCAGCCTCCTCACCGGAAGGTAATTTCTGAGGGAAAGTTACTGGGCGCTGCTGAAAGTCATTTTTAGATTCCAGAGTAGGAACAATGACTTCACATGTGTATGACTAATTCAAAGTACTTTAATCTTCAAAATGTCAAACTTTATGGTCAGTGACTATTCCACAGTGAGCAGAGGCACTGTGAATATTAAAATGTCAGAAAGGTGGGGCCTCAAGACTGAGTGTCTCTGTGAAGGGAAACCATCTCTGAGGGTGGTGGTTTATGCTGCAGGCTGCTCTGAAGTACAGTCAGAGAACACAGCATTGTTGTAGTGACTGGCTACCAAAGATAAGCTAACCAAGTAACCACACCCATTGTCAAGGGTCTTTACCACAGCCCTAAAATATAGGCATCTTGGTCCCATTCTGCCTGGGGAGTCAGGGAAAGAGGAGACTTATGGCCAGAGTAATTGCATTTGCCTGAGGTTATCTAGTTTCCTCGTGCTTCTGCTAAGTCTCCCATGCTGAGCTCCCTTGCCACCACATCAGCTGTCTGATGCTGTCATGTTGTACAGCAACATGAACTTATCCAGGTTGAAGCCATCAACAATCTGAGATCAACTTGGAACACTTAGAGTCCTTTTTTTTTTTAAGATGCATTTATTTATGCATATAGAGCTGGGGTACAGGCCAGAGGTGAAGGGGCATGAGAGGATTCACCAGAGACAGAGTGGGGAGCAGAACAGGCAGATCAATGAAGTACACTGCTGAGGGGAGCAGTGGGCTGGCCAGGAGAAGTCTGCCGCGCCATGTGAATCACCTCCAGGGTGATGCCTCCAGGGATCAAGTTCTCACTGAAGCATCTGTGGCTTACTTGCAGTGCAGCATCCTAATTGTTGCACCACCTGGGAAGTCCTTCTTCATATCATCTTAGGTCTGAGTAAAGAACAGGCCTTGTGTCTATCTTCCTGGAATCCAGGGGAGCCAGGCAGCAACCCATACTACCAGAAACTGTGTCTCGGGACTTCATTTTCCTCAATGGGGAATTCATGTTCCCCATTTCCTGGGGTGTTGTTTTTCTATCTATAAACATGTTAGAGATTCATGCAAACAAATGCTTACCAAGTGTCCACTCAGTATGATGAGTAAGACACTTGTTCTTCCTGCAAGGAGACAGTTGCTCTTAGAGAGTCTCTAATGTCCAAATGTTCTCCAAGCTCAAGTTGCAAACATCAAGGCCAGAGGATGGGTCAAGGGCCCTTGACCCAATTCATGGATTTCAATCTACTATAACCTAGCTATGGGAGGACGCAGAGACCATTGTGTCCAAGTGGAGAGGCAAGTGGGCATCTAGAACCCGGAGGACCAAGACAGCAGCCATGTATTTACTCAGCATCTCGCTCATCGACCTCCAAGCACTCCTCCTGTGTCAGGTAGCTGGGGACACAGAAATGGGTCATATGGTGGCCCAACATTCCAAGACCACAATCTAATGACAAAGTAGACATGTGAGCATTGTCTTAGTGAATATTCTAGGCCAGGACTCAGAGACATGATACAGTGTGATGTGCTCAGGAGCTGGAAAGCTCTGAAACTTCAGGTGCCAGCAGGGTAAGTGGGTAAAATAATCTTTCCTCCCACAGCGAGGCTGGGTGTATCTAAGTGAGTGGCCTTGGCAAACAGGTCTAACAGCCAACCTGGACCAAAGTGTTAAATGCGCCTGCGTGGTCTCATTTGTTACCGGTAGTTCCTCTGGTAGTTGATCTTCCAGGAGAAGAACTTAGTAGAGTCACCACACCTGGCCCCAAGCACACTGGGCTTGGCACACCTGGCTCCCACCCGCAGCCTACAGTTAAGCCGGTACCTGGAGCCCTACCTTGTGAACCAGTTTATCCTACACCCCTCAAGCCTGACCTAGGATGAACTTCAGACCTAGAAGAGAGCAGAAAAGACAGTTTAAAAATAGATAACGTTATTAGGAGGAGGACTATAAAGAGTGGGGGTAAGTTCCTTGCTTTTACGTACCCTGCTGAGGAGTTTAGTCATCTGGAGTGAGGAGTAACATGAGCAGATTTGCAGCACTCGCCACCCAGGGAGAAAGAAAACAAAGAGTCACTAGAACTTGAGGCACTACATCAGACTGCCCAGCTGAATTTCCACCAGCTCCGCCTGTGAGGCCTCAGCATCTGTGCCCCCAGTCAAGCTGAGAAGCAAGTCACAGTTCTTCCGCCACCAAGTGCTGAACGGGCTGCTGCCTAACCAGACACCGCTACCTCAGGCCATCCACAGCCGGAGGGACCCGAGGGGCCTGGCTCCAGGACCATAACCTCCTACAGAAGGCAGCCCCTCACTTCTTACCTCAGCATGCAAACAGCTTTCATTTTCTCTGTGAGGCATGGTAGGTGAGGAAAAACTGGCTGGGTGAGGGGGGGTCCAAAACACCCCTCACCCCCCAAAATCTCCGGCCCACCAAGGACGTGCCCTCTGCCTTCCATTTCCTTCAGGCCCCAGACATGTCTCCCTTCTCTGAGATGGTGGGCAGGGAGCACAGACAGCGATGCACCTTTGCATCCATAATAGACCGTCTGAGGGTTTTTTATTACCCTGTCGAGACACAAGAGCAGGATGCATTTAAATTGAGGACCCAATCGACTGAAGCTCTATGTCTAAATCCTTCACAGCAGCCTCTGCTCTAGCTTCGAAAGTGGCCCCAGACTGGCCACTCCTGGGCATCTCCACCGGGCCCTCTGTGCCACCCCCCTCGGAGACCCATCCAGGATGAGAGTCCCACATGCTTAGACGAGGAAAGAAAGAACAGAGCAGCATGGAGGGGCTCAGCCTGCCCTGGGAGCTCAGGAGGAGCAGAGAGTGCTGGAGCAGGTGGGGCGTATCCTGGGTGGCACGTGGTGGGCACAAAGGCAGGGTGGAGGGCAAGGGCCTGTGTGCCCCCCCCCACCCTCTTTCCCCCTCCTCCATGCCTGTGGATGCCACAGATCCAAGGCCAGCTCATCATCTCCTTATATAACTTAAGTAACACTTGAACAGGGGCTCACAATGGGTGTGGCCCTTACACATATAGAGGGGTCGCAAGGAGTCATCCCAGCAACCTGTGAGGGACGAGGAATCATGCCTATTTTGTTTTATTTGTCTTTGTCTTGTTTATAATGAAGTGCCGTTGTCTGGCATCCTTGTTCATATTTTGACAGTATAGATATCTCCTCTCAGGTGTGGTCAGCAGAGTGTTCCCTCCTCCCCCATCATCCTTTGTTTGTGCTCTCCCCCTCTCCTTTGTTCTTTTTTTATTTATTTATGCATACAGAACTGGGGTACAGGCCAAGGTGCAGGCTGGTGAGAGGATTCACCAGAGGCAGAGTGGGGAGCAGAACAGGCAGATTGAGGAAGTATACTGCTGAGGGGAGCAACGGGCAGGTCAGGAGAGGTCTGCTGCGCCATGCGGGTCAGCTCCGGGGCCAGGGATCCAACTCACACTGAAGCAGCTGTGGCCAGCTTGCTGTGCTGTGTCCTATCCCGATGCGCCACCACTTTGCTCTCCCTTTCCTCTACGCCTCTTGGTTACCACAGATCTAAGGTCAGCTAACTGTCCATTATACAACTTTAATAACAAAGGCTCAGTAAGGTCAAGTCATCATAGCAGTGGCGTTAAGTCAGGGTTCTCCAGAATAACAGAAACAATAGACTGTGTGTGTGTCTATACACACATAGATATATTTTAAGGAATTGGCTCATGGGATTATGAAAGTTGGCAAGTCCAAAATCTGCAGGGTCTTCCAGCAGACTGGAAACCCCCAAAAGACTTGATATTATCATTCAAGTCACAAGATTCTCCATCACAAAAGTCTGTCTTGCTGGGGTCCAAGAGTATGGAGGTCACATGTCAGCCTTTTGCTCTATTCGGGCCCTAACCCACACTATGGAGAGGATGCTTACTCAAAATTCACCGATTTCTGTGATCATCTCATCTAAAATGGCCTCACAGAAACGTGCAGAATAATGTTTGATCACTAATCTGTGCGTAACATCCTGGCCAAGCTAATGAATAAAATGAGCCACCGCAGAAGTGGAGCTTGGGTTTGATCTGTTGGCCTGAGCCCTGAGCGAGCACACTGGCACTCCCAGTAGGAGCTGCTCTGAACTTTAAAGACAAGACAAATCTGCAGTCTGGTTTACCAAATATTTATGGAGAGGCTCCATTGTGTTTGTGGCTCTATTGATATTGAGATTCAGAATCAAACAAATAGAGCTCAACCCTGCAGTGTGATGAAGGGTGAAGCTGCAAAGGCTGTAGTGTGGATCAGGAATAAAGGCTCAAAGGGAACACGAATCGCAAAGAAATTGGCCTATCTGGAGTGGCTTAGGAACTGCAATGGGAAAAGTCCTTTTGTGCCAGATCATGGAAAGCCTTAAGTGCCATAGTGCTAATTTGGGATTTTAATTTATAGGCAATGGAAAGCCAGGAAAGAGACTGGTGGGAGGCAGTTAGTGTACTAACAGGAGGAAGGGTCGTATCTAGCAGGCATTAGAGTGAGGAGGTCAGTCTGCCATAAGCATGAGAACACAGGTCCTGAATATGATTTTGGGGAGTTTTGTGAAGTCCACACTCCATTCCCCTATCAGGAGGAACAACAACTGCAGCCAAGAATTCCTCCCATCTACTAACTTCTCAGAGAAGAAGCAGAAATAAGGAAGGCGCTTGTTTCAGCTTTTTTCCTGGGTATTTTCCCTAATTCAATCAAACCACTCATGTGAACATGACCAGATTATTGTCCTCATTTGTGAGAACAGCGAAGACACTGCAGATCAGATAGTTAAAGGAACTTTCCAAGGTCACCTGGCTGGCAAACGTGGGTCCAGCTAGTGCTCTCTGACCCCACAGTCTGCACACATAATTCCTAAGCCGGACTGAGGGTGGGCTGGGAGAAGGCCTGGATGCTTAGATGTTGTAAAGAGAAAAGTGGAGTAAATGTAGGGGCAAAGAGAAACCAAAGATCCTTTTTTTGAGGACTGTAGTACTTTGCCAAGGCTTGATTCAGGCATTGGTGCTGAGACCTGGCTCTATCCAGAAAGAAAAAGAATTTCGGCTGGGGGACACCTCAGAAGACGTGGTGATCACTTGCCGGAACCCTCCCCCAGCTAGGCCAGCTCCACTCACTATCCAGACTGTATTTACTTTGGCAGTGGGGAAAGGGTACAGCTAACAGCAGCCTCGTTGGAACTGGTCTCTACAGCTAGTCGCTCCTTCCAGAGTTAACCCTCCTGTGCAACCATGGAGCAGGCTTGGAGGAGAGGGCAGCGATTTCCTGGTTGGCTCCCATCTGTAACCAGGGCCTTACCTGGTGGGAGGCATCATCTGCTGTAATTAGGCGTCATTAAAATGCTGATTAATAACATCTTGCCTGGGCCAGGCACATGATGGGATTGGCCTAGTCACTGCAAATGTTGGTGTTCTTTGCAGCTATTTACACACAGTTAACACCCCTGCAGCGCCCAAAGGGGAGGAGACAGCAGCCGCTGTGAAAATGCCCCTGCACTTGGGGAACCAGATGCTAAGAGATGGCAGTGGAGTCTGAGCACAGAAGACCTTAAGGGCCCAGCTGAGCTCTGAATATAGATTACAGATGGAGGGTCACCAACTGGTGGCCCATGGCTGACTCCTTCCTGCAGATGGTGGCTTGGGCAGGAAAATATTTGCTGGCTGGTGAGTTAGTTGGTTGATTTGTTTAATGTTGAGTCTTAGGTTCTCTGAGCTTGGCACTCACTGTCCCATTGGCCACTGCTCCCCCTACTGCTCCACACCCGTTGTTACACATATTTACATTAGGAGCGCATCCTGAGTTTGCAAACCTTGTGAACCTGATGAGTAAACAATGTGGTCATAAGGAAACAAGCCATTAGGTAGGGGAAGTGTGTGAAGCAACACATAGACATAGAAAGAAAGGCACAGAGCAGGAACAGGGACCAGTTATGTATTTCAGGGGTCCAATGGGAGGAGGAGGCGCCTGCAGGTAAAGACAGTATGAAGCATCCAGGGGTCCCCTTGTTAGTCATTGTGGTTGGAGTGTGAGTAGAGAGTAGGGAGAGGGAGAGAGATGTGTCAGGAGCAGGATGCATAAAAGGCCACAGGAACCAGAACCCAGGAGAAAGCCCTGAATATCATGTTTAGCCGGCTTAGACCTGGCCCAGCATAGACCCCTCTGTATCTTAGAAATGTCATTCTGACAACAGTGATAAGAATGGGTTGGGCAGTAGCAAGGAGAAAGCAGAGGCTCTGAGGTCATCTAGAGAAGTGACTTTGAGGCCTGAACCAGGCCAGCAACTGGGCAGCCCTGGAGAAGTGGCCGACCTGAGAGTCATTCCAGAGGCGGGTTTGGCAGGAAGCTTGCTGGTTTCTTAAACTGAGGAAGACAACTCCTGGGCATCACAGGCCCATTGGGTTTGCGGGACAAAGAACCAAGATGGAGGAGAATTGTCTCATATCTGACCTGGCGGAAAGGCCAATGCAGTATGTAAGGGAGGAGAAAAACTCTGGTCTCGCTGCTCTTGGATCTCACGACAACAGATGAACTTTGTGAGAGTGAAAGTTGAACCCTCAAAGGCAAGCCTGATTTTATAGCTCAGAACCGTTAAGGCTCCCATGAATAGCTACTCCCAAGGCTAGCTACCTGTGGTCAGTACTGGTTTTTGTATTTCAGAAATCTCTTGTTTTCTGTGCCTGATGATTGTTGTTTATCTGTAAGTCACTCACCCTCTTGCCCTCTTCTCCTCTCTCACATTCTCCATCTTCTCTCCATCTTCCCTCTCACATTCTGTGTGTTTCTTTTCGACTCTGAGCACTTCTCTGTCTTCTTATGTTAATTTCTCTCTCCTCCCCTGCCTGCTAACTCCCTCCCTCCATTTCCATCCTTTTTCTTCCTATCCCCAGTTCTGATTAGAGACCGAATCTGGGGTGAAGGCAGTCTCTGCCCAGTGGCTAGGCTAATTGATGGCTGCTATAGAATTGCCTGAGTGAGGAAAGCTTGTCATTAACAAGAGATGGGTTGCCTTGGCCTACAACTAAGAAATCTTTGAAATCCTGCATCTAAATTGCCATTCTTTTGACTGCTGCTAGTGATGCTAATTAGCTGTGTTAATTGGATGTTTTGATATTTGAAGAGCAAAGCAATCCAACTCCTTCCTCCAGAAAGCCAAAATTATTAATGAACTTGGCAGCAACCTTGGCTCTCTTTCCACAGTGGCACAGCCAAAGATTTTGGGACAGGGAAAGGGGATGTTCTAAGGAAGTGTCTTGCCTGTTCCTGGGGAGTGGGAGAGGCTGTGTAGCTTTTTGGTGGTCAAATCTCTCAAGAGTCTCAAACCTGGAGACCAGGAGACAAGTGAAAGGATTTGGCTTTGCTCTGCCATTACCTCCCATGAGCCTGGGGCCGACCTGCTGGAGCTTTGGCTTACCTGTACCTAGCACAGTGCTTGGCACATAATGAGCATTTAACACAGCTGAGTGAATAACCAACACAAGCAAATTCTAGTTCAACCACTTTCTAGCTTGATGATTTAAGTAAAAGTTACTTCTTGCCTCTGGTTCTCAAATTTCCTTCCAGTCACATATTATTGAATAGTTCTGATAAATGTAATTTTCTCCACCTTGCTTTATGTTTATGGATGCCTTATCATCTCATCACACCTGGTATCTGGTACCTTGCCTGCATAACCTGCCTCTTGATCTGGCTTGGATTATAAAAGCAGTATGATTAAAGTTAAGGAAAAGATAAGCACAGCCTTCTGTGGGAATGAAAGCACAGAGAAACTAAGCAACTAATTCAGCCTTGAGGAATCTGGATAGACTTCCTAAATAGGGCAGCTTTGGAGCTGGGTCTGCAAGGGTGATTAATCATTCACCAAGAGGATAAGTAAGAGTGGGAAAAAGAAGAGCATTCCAAAGGCCCTGAAATACTGCTATGAGGAACACCTCACTGCTCTGAAACAGGAGACCTAAGTGATCTCTCAGAGCAATTTTTAACAATTGAAACCTATAATCAAGGGCAGGGAAAGGAATCTGAGGAAACCAAAGGCCGGGTGTGGTGGAGTGGAGGAGGCTTGACATCTCAACTCACCATTGGGAGGAACTTTTCCCCAGGAAGCCAAGCCCACAGTCTGCTTAATTGGCTCTTGGGAAGTTTTCAAATACTATGAGGAGAGGCATGCTCAGACAGATGGAACAGGAGTTCCAAAGACCCAGAATAAAGATTAGTGAATGATTTTGTATCTTAAAGTGTTGGTAGAGCTAATCCTGCCTCTTGAATGGAAAGTGGAAAGGAGGGGAGAGAGGGAGGGGATGCAGGGGGAGAGAGAAATTCCTTAAAACCGCAATATTAAAGTGGGATTATTGCCACTTTACAAATGTAGACCTCTCTCACTTTCACTTTGAATTGAAAGAGCATCAAGAAGTGGCAAGTAGAGAATGTGCGTAAGAACATCACATAAGTAAAGACACAAATGATAGGGAGCTTTGGGAGTGAGAAGCACTGCAGTGTGGTGCAGTGTGGCAAAGTCTCGGGTCAGCATGGGGGAGAGGCCGGACGAGGGGCCAGATCACAAACGGCCCTGGTTTAAGATAAAGGAGGTTGGAAATGTGTCCATAGGTGATGAAGAGCCATGGGGGGGGCTTTAGTAACAGAAATACACAAGGTAGAGGTGTTCCAATATATCTCTTTGATGTCCCTTTTCTTAATGCCCACTAGACTATGAACCCTTGAAAGAAGCAAATCATATTCAGTTTGTATCTTCAAGAGGAAGGAACACAGTTGGTGTTCATAATTATTGGTTGGCTAACATTGGGTTGGCCAAACTGATATGTAGAAAAGACAAATGACTTGTTTAACACCACTGTGGAACTTCATGGCAAAGGTAAGATTGATGTCAGGCCAGAGCTTCTGAAAATCTATTACTAAATCATGTATCCCTTGGCCCCAAGTCTCAGCTGATTCAGGGTATCCGGCTATGAGTGTGTCCTATATGATGTGGTTTATCTAGGGGTACGCTGCTTATTACCAGATCTTTCTGTAACCCTAAATCCTTTCCTCAGAAAGCCACAGGGCACCCATACCCAACCTCAAAAAACTCACCAGCCTTGTGTAATCTTACAAGACCCACCAATGTCTCAGCCAGATGTCCTCTCCCGGGCAAACTATTTCAACAATCAGATGTTTGAGGATCATCTATCATGGCCCAAGGCATAGGGCACAGAAGGATCAGCAGACACAGTTGCTGTCTCAAGGAGGACTCTGCATCCAAGTGCCCTAGACACAGGCCTACTTCGATGCCTCTCAGTATCCATGATGCTCATCATATACTGGCTCAAGGAGATTGTTGAATGACTGCGTGAAAGAACAGGAAGAGTTCAAAAGAAAATATATATGTACATCTATTACTGTGCATAAGGTAAAATGGCACAGGCATCATGAAAGGCGAGGGGAGTTGAAAGAAGAAAAGAGTTGAACAAGTTTCAAAAATGGCCTGAAGGATGCAGTAGAGTCTAGGCTAACCCTTGAAAGACCCAGATGGAGACTAGGGTGGAGACTAGGGTGAGCCTGAGAAGGACAAACACAGACTCTATTATTCACCAAATGCTGACTCAATGTCCACTGTGCCCCAGGCACTATGAGGGCCAGTAGGAACACCCAGCAGCTCTGCCAGAATTCACAATGCCAGAGAAGAAAGTGGAGGGTGGGAGAAACCACTGGGGTAGATTGGGGAATACAGTGGTGTAGGTCTAAGGGGAGGGCCTGGCGAAGATTATCACATGAATTAGATTGGATCTAGAATCCTCAAATTTCTAAACTTTCAGATCACATTAGATCTTGATCCTCCAGCTAGGTAGAGAATAGGTATTTGATATGGAAAGAAAGAACTAGCACTTACCAAGCTCTGCTACATACCTGTGAAAAGTGCTTAATGCAAAATACTCTTATTTAATTAATCTTCTACACCACATTGAAATAGGTCTGTGTATCCCTGTTTTACAAATGAGGAAACCAGGTTAAGCAACTGATGAGTGGTAAAATCTGCGTGATTCCATAGTCCTTGGATTTTTTTTTTTTAATATACTATACCATGCTGACCAGTCTGACAATATCCTGTACCCCCTCCTTGTGCCCTGGTTGATTGGGGGGTTAGAAGTTGGGGTGCATGTGTGTGTGCATGTGTTCATGCTCCCATTTGCCGCATCCAGGTACCAACTGTGGGCCCAGGGAGATACTGATTACTTCCGTCCAATTAATGCTCTGTTCATTCTTGCTATCTCCTTGTGATTAGAATTAATTGCTGCTGATTACACTGTGTGGAAAGGAAAGGACGGTCATCAGCAGTTCCGCTTGGGGGATAAAAACATTGTAATGCAAAATAAAACTGGTTTCCAAGGACTTGAATTAAGAAATTCTCTCTGTTGGAGAAAGATTAGGTATTCTGTGACCAAAATCAATATTCTGTGACCCTACCCAGGCAGAAGGACACTCTGTCCCTGTCCTGGTCAGCAGTGAAGATAAAGGAAGTAAGGCAATATATGTATTTGGAAAAATTCGTTGTGTATAAAAATAATCCAGGCGATTTTGCAAATCTCCTCCTCCTCTGTACAATTAAGGGTTTTGATGAGGTAAAAGCCAAGGTCTTATATTAGAATTTCTTTATGCACAAGCAACAGAAAACCTAACTTAAGCTGACAAGTGAAAAGGGATTATTTAGCCCACGAAACTTTACAAGCCAAAAGAATACACCTGTACGCCTGGGTCAAGGGACTCAGGCGCCTGAAGCCTTGTTCTCAAGCTATTTCCTCGGTGTTGCTTCCACTTCCTGACAAGCTTTCTCCCTCTGTGGAAGCAAAATGGCTGCCAGCAGCTCTGGGTGGATTTTCCAGCCTTTTAACATTGAGGGTGATTCTCCCACTAGTCCCAGAATCTTGTTGACCATATGACATATCTGACTAGTCACTGTGGCAAAAGGGATTCAGGACAGGGCTGTCCTCTTGAGCCACTGGGAGACTGGAGGTTCAGTTTGGAAACAATGAGTGTCAGGGAACAGTAAGAGCAAGAAGACAGTTATCTGCTGTAAGAACCCCTGCTCAGCTATTCTCTAACTGCCGGTGTCAAAGTCAGTCTGGAAAATATGAAGATCAGTGACATTCAGGGAGTACTTGAAGTTGAGGTGTGACAAGGGCAAAAGACAAGTGCCTACTTTTTTTTTTAAGATTTATTTATGCGTACAGAACTGGGGTACCGGCCAAAGGTGCAGGGGTGGTGAGAGGATTCACCACAGAGTGGGGAGAAGAACAGGCAGATATACCAAAATACAATGCTGAGGGGAGCAGCGGGCGAGGCAGGAGAGATCTGCTGTGCTGGGTCACCCCCTGGCTGGGGAATGAACTTGTGCTGCAGTAGCTGCAGATAATTTCATAGTGTTGTGCTTTAACCTGTCGCGCCACCAGGGAGGGCCCCAAAGTATCTATTTTTGAGCCTCACTTAAAGGGCAGGCTCTGTAGTGGCTGCACATCCACATGTTATTCAGTCTTCACAAAATTCTAGGAGGGAGCTACTGCCATTTCATTTTACAGACAAGGAAAGTGAACTACTTGTCTTAGTCTTGTTTGTTTATTTGTTCATTTATTCTTTCCACAAACATTCTTTGGTGAACCTGAATTGGGCTGTAATAAAAAGGGAAGGGACAGATTCAGGCTTCATCCTCCAGGAGCTCAAGGTCCAATGAGGGAGAGAGACCACAGGCAATGGGGATTGTGGGTGCGGCAGCTCAGGTCTGGCACCACCCTGTCTGCTGAGCCCTGGGCTGTGCCCCATTGTGACCCATGAGGCACAGATTCAGGCTTCTCTGCTTGGCCCCGTGGGGCAATCTTCTGGGAGCCTATGGCTTGATGGGAATTTGTGTCTCAGCAGACCCAGCGTTGCCTAATTTGTTTTTCCTCTGCTGTGACTAACTAGTTGTCACAGGAACCTAACCCCTTAGTCCCAGGATTACCTGCTTGGGACTTCTAGAAGCTCATTGTTCCTTCAACAAAATCTTTTCATCTCTGTATCTGATAAAAGCTGCACCTCTGGTCTGATTTTGGGCTCCTTGGGCATATCTGTCAGATAGTGCTGTTCATGGTCTCCTTTCCATCCCACCGTGCCCCCTTCCTGGGCCCTATTTCTGCATTTTTCCTCCTTTCTGAGGAGCATCAGAGCAAGAACAAGACCATGTTCCCTTCCAGAATCTGCGGTTTGCTGTCAGCCTCCCTCTCACCGATCCCTCCCTTAGCTTTGTTCTTCTCACACTCACATTCTCCATCAAGCCATTGCCCCTCTCATCCTGTGCAAACATTAACCTAAATTTATCTCAAGTGCCTACTTTTAGCAGCAAAATATTAATCAAACACCTAACATGTCACACACTCTGCTAGGCACAGGGGAAACTTTAGTGAACAAAGCAGATGTGTTTGCAGCTATGAAACATGCTAGTCTAGTAAAAGAGACAGGTAATTTGTCAAAAACCTCACCTACAGAAGTAAGGTTACCAAGTCAGAGGACTATAGACATGTGCCCGGAGGGGCCTGAAGAGCCCCAAGAGGCACATAGGGCCCAGGGGCTGTGTGCTGGCTGCGCTGACTTGGCCAGCTCAGGAAAGGCTTTCTTGTGAAAGAGGCTATTGAGCTAATGACTCAACAGACAATGAGACAATGAAATGGGGATTGTGGGGTAGGGATGTTGGGGGTTCAGGGGCAGCTTTTCAGGTAGTGACTCTGCTACAGAGCAAGTGTGATGTGGCTTTTAACCCATGGAAGAAATCCTGTTGCCCAAGGAAAAAATATAGGACATAATATAACTTGTTGTCTTGTTACTAAAATAGAGCAGGACTGAGGCGTGGAGAGGCACGTTTCCATCCTGCCACTGAGCAGGGCCCAACTAGCACGTGTCAGAGAGGATGGCGGGCAGATAGACAGGCCAGCTGGCCCATCACAGGCATGAGAATAAGAAAGAAAGTTACAGACCAAATCCATCCTAGCCTAAAAGTGATTAAACACGCTCATCTCACCGGATATTGACATCCAGCTTCTTACCCTTCCTGTGAGTGGAAATCACTTCAGTTTGCCCAATGGAAAACCAATATGTCCCCAGAAGAGCATGAGATGGAAGACAATGCCAGTAACTAGATGCTCCATGGGAGTTTCATTGTAGAAATCAGAGGAATCACTTGGCACCACTCCATGGCAAATGAAGGTTGCTTGACCAGATGCCATGGAAGCTACTCCAGGAAATACAGGGCCCCCTACCCAGTGGGAGCCATGTCTAGACTTCCTGTCTAAGATCTGTGGTGACACTTGGGTTCCCTAAGACAGAAACCTGGTATGTTATCCTTGATGTTTTCTCTAGTGCAGCCACCTCTGCCAGCAACCCACCTTCAGCCCCCTCACATCAGCTGTAGTTGACTAGTATTTCTAATCTGACCCCATCTTCCATATCTATTTGTATCCTAAATCAGGGCCTCACTGCTCCCGCCATTCCCGACCAGAACTACCCTTCCTATCTCCACTCCTGATCCCTTTCAAGCCATCCTCCACCAGGGCCACAGGAGTGATAGGTTTGTAGCCAAATCTGGCACTTTCTCTCCCTCCCTCAAGCCCCTGTCCTGGTTCCTCATTACCTGTAACATAAATTTTATGCTCATTACCTCAAGCAAGGTATGCATGACTTACCTTGTATATTTCTCTTAATTCCATCTTTATTTTGTAGAAAATAGTTCAGTCACACCAAATGTCTCAGAGCCTTTGAAAGGAACACTGTGACTCAGGACATTTGCACAGACCTCTTCGTGCGTTTGGGGATGCCTTTCCCCACCATCATTCCTTTCTTATCTGACCAAGTCCCGCCTTTCCTTCAAACCTGCCAGTTTTTCAGCCTTATTCTTCATGATGCCGATCTCCCCTCACTGCATGTGTGCCCCATGAGAATAGAAACCTTGTTTTGTTTTATTATGTACAGTTGTATTTCAGCATCTAGAACATAATAAACACCCAGCTATTGTTGACTAAATTGTTTAATGAAGACTCATCTTCAAAAATAAACGATCCGCCCCACCAACAACAAATCTCAGGTGTTGCCTCTTCTAATGTTAGATAGTGCCATCTTGTTATTACTAAAAATAGGTCATCTGATGTTAAATATTTCCGCATCCCACTTCTTTTCCATCTCTCTTCCATAGTAGTCATCGCTGCACTGAAATGTTTATTTGCATGTCTTCTCCAAGGGCAGGGACTGACTTCTCATCTCCAAATCTGTAGCAACTGGCCTGGAGCCTTCCACAGCAGATAGTAAATATCAAGTTAAATAGATGAATCTATTTTTAAAGTTCAAATAAAGGGTTACAGCATAACAAAGAGAAAACTTGCTTTGGAGTTGGGCACACGCGTTTAAGTCCTCACCTCTGACTGCTAGTGATGTCAGATGAGTGATGTCAGATGAGTGATGTCAGATGAGTGATGTCAGATGAGTGATGTCAGATGAGTGATGTCAGATGAGTGATGTCAGATGAGTGACATCTCGGAACCTCAATTTTCTGACCTACAACTTTCTGATGTTTCATAACATGGGAATAGTCCTCTTTGCTTTTGCATAAGAATTCTTTTCACTTTATATGTATTTTATACCATTCTTCATTTTTGTATAATGTTTGCGTTCCCCTCTCAGGTGTAGTTCCCATGAAATTCCCACCACCAGTTCACCCATTGACCATCCCCACAGTCACTTGTGCTCTTCCCGCCCCTGTTTTGATCCTTCTCCTCCTTCTTCCCCTGCAGAATATCTCTGATTATAGTTGGCCTGTTAACTTTTATTTTTAATTTTTTGTCATTACTTTCTTTCCCCTGATCTCTTATTTGGTTCATCTACATTCCTCCTATAAGTGGAACCATCTGACATTGTTCTTTTTGTTTCTGGCTTATTTCCCTGAGCATAATCCTTTCCACCTCCATCCATGTTTCTGTAAATGGCATGAGTTTATCTTTTATGATTGACTAATAATATTCCATTGTGCATAAGAAATTAAACTCCAAAGTGCCTGGGACATAGTAAGTGATCATGCACATGAATTCCATGCTTTGGTTTTCCTGTAAAGACAATAGTTAAGATGAAAATTCACAAGGGAAATAAAAGCAACATGTTATATCCAAGAGGACCCTAAAGATTAGAATTTAAGCCCAATATCATACCCTTCCTAGGGATTGGATAATTTTGTTTTCATTTGAAATAAGAATATCCCACAATGAAGATTAATCGCAAAGAGAAGCCAAGAACAAATAGTTTCACTGCTGCATTGACCATTCCTTGTTGGAACTATGAGGTAAACCCAATTCCTCCTTGCTCAAATGGGAGAATTGAAGCCCGGGAGGGGTTCAGTTACTTGCCCTTCATCATTCAGCAAGTGGCTGAGGGTGATACTCAAACACAGATTTTCTTGGCTCACTAGTGCTTATTCCATTGACTGGTATAAGAGCTTCCGACTGAGATCAAAGCAGGATTAAGACAGAACAGGGGAGTGGGCTTCTTTTAAAAATCAGGGACCCCATATCCTATCTCTTTAGCAAACCCTTTAATGACCCTCAAGTTCTAGGCTAGTTTCATTATGACTTTGCTTTCCAGCAACAGACTAGCCCAGACACCAGTCGAGCTGTGCAGTTACCTTCTGGGGATCATTTTTTGACCCCTTCTGTGAACCAGAATCAACAGACTCTTCGAGGTTCTCAAGTAACACAGATGCACTGAGGAGCGACTCGACAGATTATGCATCCCACTGCAAGTCTGGCTTGATTTCACTGCCCAGCACTGCCAAATTTTCACTATTCCCAAGCAAGGCTGTAAAAAAGTGAATCTATCAGTAAATGAGGAGGAATCTCACCTTGAAGGTGGTGATAAACTCAAGTATCTCCATTCACAGATCCAGAGCAGACATTCTTTAACATTTTGACAGATAGAAATTCCCTTGAAAAGTATAGAAAATTAAGATTATCCCCAGAAAATTTCATATATACACCTAAAACTTTTCCTGTAACAGTAGGTTTGGGCACCTCTCATGGCCCCAGGTAAGAACTCCTAAGCTGGAAGGTGCATAAAATAATCAGCACTGACAGGTTTCAAAAGGCCAGTAAGTCTCCCTCTGTCCCAGCTTCACATATGGATAACTGGCACCTACAGGAGACCTGCTCTATGCCAGGCCGTGCAGCTACCCAGAGCAGAGCCGAGGCTGGCAGCCAGGACCCAGCGGACCTCCTCCTGCTTCTCGTACTCTCTGCCCCTTGTCTCCTGCCTGCTCCAGGATGCTGCTGCACAAATATTTACTTTGGTCTTTGGTCTTATTTATTTATTTATTTATTTATTTATTTATTTATTTATTTATTTATTTATTTATTTTGCATCAGTCAAAGCCTCTGCAAATGTAGACAAGCATCTCACGGAGAAGCAGAACTTCCTCTTGGGCCAAGTCACATCCGAGTCCCAAAATTGAGCCAGAGCCCAGCTGGGCAGGCACAGTGGATTTTTAGAGCCAGTTCCAGAGTCATGGTCAACTGTACATGGGGGCAGGGGCCCTGCTGAGACTTTGCTTCAGGCCTGGAGTGGAAAAAGTGGGAAAACATGAGGGCTGCAAGAAGCTCTGGAAGGATTTGCAGGAGCTGGAACTGGAGACCAGCTTCTCTCCTAAGTGAGAAGTGCATGATGGATAGACAGGCCATAAATGCCAGCTGTCCAGGGCAAGTCGGGAAGGGGGAAGCATCTCAGAAGTGGGGGTGAGTAGAGATGGAAAGAAGTGACTCTTCTTCCAAAGTGTGGGGGGCTTAGAAGAGCATCTTTTTTTTTCTAATTTTATAACAGTTTATTTTTACATCATTTTGTACATTTTTTTTATCTCAATTTTAATCCCCGCGGGTTTCCCATCACCAAGTCACCTGTGTGCCTAGATGAGCATCTTAAGAGAGTCATACCACCGAGCCCACGAAGCAGCATTTCCCCAAGAATTCATTCAGGAGTGACTTTTGCCAAGTAGGGAAGGAGAGTCAAGCTCTCACCCACCTCTCAAGCTCTTCTGATGCCCACCTCTTCTATTCCATCTGATATGTCCCTGGAGGCTACCTTATATACTGTGCAGTGGGACTGTACAGGAAAACATTGAACACATTTTTGGTTGTCAAAATGGGCTGGTAGGTCTGCTGGTATCTCAGGGAGAGGCCAGGGATGTTGCTGAACATAAACCAGCAAAGTGCCAGGTGCTTGGAATGTTTAAGTTTTAACCAGAGTAATAACCCCGTGAGATATGTAGCATTACCCATTTCAGAGATGAGAAAACTGAGACTCAGTGAAGTCAGTAGCTGCCCAAAGTCACTTTGAGCTTACGCTCCAAATAGAGGCACACAGGATACAGTGTAGGGGACGAGACTTAGCCGAGAGGCTGTGGATGGCAGACTTAAGAGTTTAGATCTTTCCCTGTAGGTGACAGGGCATTGGTGTAGGTAAAGTGGGAAATGACAAGGAAACAATTGTGAAACCACTTAGGGAAAATGGGGAGAAACTGAGGCAATGTGGCCAATTAGGAGGTAGAAGCAATAGCATAGCTAAGAGATAAGATCCTGGGGTCTCCCTGGTGGACGAAGATGTAAGTCTCAGTGCTATCACCCCCGGCCAGATTGGTGACTCACATAGCACAGCAGACCTCTCCTGTCTCGGCTGCTGCTCCCCTCAGCAGTGTATTTCAGTCAGTCCGCCTGTTCTGCTCCCCACTTTGTCTCTGGTGAATCTTCTCACCTCCCTCCACCCCAATTCTTGTGTGCATAAATAAATAAATCTTTGAAAAGAAAAAGCACACTTGAGTTAAATGAATGGGCACACATCCTAATAATCTACCTGCTGCCGAGGGCCAGGTAGATGGTGTGAGTGCAGCACCCAGCAAGGTGTCCAGCTCAGCTAGAGTCCACTTCTGACTCCCTCCCAGCGCCTTTATCCTCAGCTCTTGTCCAAGCAAGGAACTCTCTCAGGGCATGCAGTTCACTAAAAAAAAAAAAAAAAACCCAAAGATATCTGATCCTAATTCTTGGAACCTATCGATGGAAACAAGGCCTTTGGAGGTGTCTTATTAAGGATCTTGGAATGGGAGACTACCCTGACGAATTCAGAGCCCCTAAATATAATAACATACATCCTTAGAAATTGAAGGCAGGGGGCAATTTTTGGACACCAGAGACAGCAGTGGCATCACCATGGACGCGAGGCAGGACATGGCCACGGGCTAAGGAAAGCTGTGTCACCAGCGCTGGCAGAGACTTCTTCTCTAGAGCTTCAGAGGGAGTGCAGCCTGTCACACCTTGAGTTTGGCTCACTGAGACCGACTTAGACGTCTGGCCTCCAGAGCTGTGGGACTAAGTTTGTGGTGATGTGTGGCAGTGGCAACAGGGATTAACAGAGAGCCTCACAGTGACCTCACACTTTAAGTCGCTCTTGAATGATTTGGACTTTTCCTGTCTCTGCCCCGTGTGAGCCTCTCAGAAAAGACGGACTGCTTTGAGTTGCATTCCATACACCAACCAGAAACCACCCTTGTGGTTCTCCCCCTTCCTGCTATCTGGGCCCCTTTCAGAGATGAGAAAACTGAGACTCATCTGGAGACTCAGTCCCCTCTGCTTGTCTTTGTTTCAGCCTTGCTGCACTTCATCATGTCTTCTTTTGCCTGTTTCTTTGCTTTTCTCCCCACTCTTGTCTCATCCTCTGTCTTTCTGTGTCTCCTCACCCCTCAGTGTCTCATGTTTTCTCTCTTCTACTTCTTTCCTCCCACCTCTCCCTCCCTCTCAGTTCAATTCTCTGCTCTTTCCCTTTGTCATTCCCTTCCCCTGTCTCTCTCTTCCCCTTTTGCAATTCCCCATCCTAAGTCTGAGGCTCTCTCAACCCCTCTGATGATCTTGCCTTCCGCATCGCATTGTTCTGCTCCCTCTGGATGGCTTTCTCTTCCTCTCCTCTCGCCTACTCACATCTCTTTCTTTCTCTCTGGATCTCTGCTTCTACCTGTTTCTCTTTGTCTCCTCCTCATTCCTGCTGTGCCTCCGTGTGTCTCTCATTGACAGTCTTCTTAGCTGGGGAAGAGGAGGGGAGGATTTGCTTGCCTATTGGAAAGGACCATGCAATTACCTCTGCAGCCTCCACTCGCACTTCAGGGAAGGACTCATCTATTTAGTCATGCACCTGTCCAACACCGTGGGAGGACGGGAGAGGGAAGCCGAGACAAAAGATGTTCCGTTGTCATACTGTTCTCTGGCTTTACCTAGAAGCTCCTAGACAGGTGCCTCTTAATATTCCAGCAGTGCTGTCAGCCTGACCAAAGAGAAATCACTTTTCCGTAGCCTACCCCTCTGCAGAATTAATCTTTCCCCTTTAATGATGATCATCCGTTGCTGGCAGGGGTAGGCATGTGAGCAGAGACATTCCAGGTGGGGGCTTCCAAACAGGAAGCTGTCAGAGTTAAGTTTCCTTGTTTGGAGATTGGATGATGGCAATGAAAGACCTTCACGAGCACAGGGACCGTATATTTTTCTCTCTTCACTGTCCAGTTGCTAAAACATGGTCTGACCTTCAGAAGGCACCTACTGAATATATGGCCGAGTTTATGAACAAATGGGCTTTGATCTTCTTTAGGCTGATACTTGACTGCCGCATTCGACAAGTCACTTCTGATTTCTCATCCACAAAACAGAATAGTGATGAGACTTGCTGTGGGAGAAGGAAGTGAAATATGGTAGCTGATGAGCAGGCTCAGCCTCAGCTGCCTTTGGGGAATAACAGACCAGGCGAGCTCACTGGTGGTTCTGGAAGACTTGCAGGGAATGAGAAGTATGGAGACTTCAGAGGTGAGTTCTGTGAGAGAACGAGCAGGCTAAAGAAAAGGGGCCAGAGGTCAAGGCCATCAAGCCTATTTGTGTGAGATGCATGTCCTCGGGGTTACTCTGGGAGGGTGGGAGGACTCTCAATCAGGAAACTGCTAGGTCAAGAAGGAGGTGTTCCCACCGGGAAGCACGCATCCCTGGGCTAGATTATCGTCTCCAGAAATGGGGTTGGGCTAGAGCCCATCAAGGCTTGTGTTCAGGTGGGGAGGACTTACTTGTCCTTGATGCTGGCCAGCAACTTTGCCTCCTCAAGTCCACAAAGCATCACCAGTTCAATGCTGTCCTCTCTGGCCACCCCACTTACTGCTCCAACCTATGTCCTGCACCTTAGCACTCCCCTGAACTGATTTGTAATCTTTATTTCATAGCACTTTATCACTTTCTGTCATTCTTGGTCATTTGCAGAGATATTATATGGACAGTTTGTAACTCAGAACTAGAATGTAAGCTCCATGAAGGCAGGCATCTTCACTGGCTTTGTTCACTGTGTATCCCAGGTACATACAAATCGTGGTACATTGCATGTTTTCAATAAAGATTTATTGAGACAATGGGGGTGGGGTTTTTGAATAAGCTTGTTCTACAAAGGCCTCTAAGAGCATACTATGTTGACAATGGAAAGGACTTGAGGGGACACATGTTTACAGTAGGAACAAAGAAAGGACATGGCACAGTCACTTGGCAAGTAGCCAATTATAACCAGCCCGGTTCCTTGGTTCTCACTTATCTGGCATTCAGTGCATCAGAATAGGGGCTCCATGACAGAAAAGAGGATCTACGCTTAACTTCCATTCCCTGTAAATCCTAGGTGCAGTCTGAGAACCAGGAGCAAGGTGGTAGGCAGCTGAGCTCTGGGAAAGCGCTCAGCCAGCCAGATCTGTGGGCAAGTGATCCCGTGAGCTGACTGTTTAGCAGCCATTTCAATTATCTGATTTTTTCTAATTGTAATTCAGGGCCTAGATGTTTATCATCTCATTGGCACCTCAAACCCAAGCGGTACCCTGCCTGTCTCCCCTAAACCCTCAGTCCTCTGTACTGCAGACCCATAGCACCCCCACCTGCCCAGATGCTGGAGTTAAGTAAGCAGGAGTCAGACTTTATTCCTTCCTCTTCTTCTGGCCCCATTTCCAAGCCCCAGGCATCAGCAGGTCCTGCTAGTTCTTCCCAAAAACTTACCTTCCCAAATCGACTGCCTCTGTCCCCAGACCCTCCTCTTTCCCCTGAGCCTCTGAGTAGTCTCCTGGCTGTTCTGCCTACTTCCACTCTTGCTTTCCTATTTTTAGCACAGCAGTGACCTTTGAAAAATATAAATCACACTGTCTCATTTTCCTGCTTAAAATTCTTCAGTAGCTTCCCACTTGCTTAGAAAATCCAGACTCTGTAAGGTTGCCCAGAGTAAGGCTCTACATGACTCACCTGCTGGTCTCTGCACCCAAAGGCCCTTCTGAGGTGCTGCTGTGCCCACGGTCCACTCTCATTTGCCCCAACCTGCCCTTAGCTCTGCAGCTGACCTAATGCCACACCAGCCTGTGACAGTTTCTCGCCACTTACACAGACGTATTGCGTCTATCTTTGAGGGGTTTCTGACTTTATCTGTCTTCACCTCTGGACTTAAGAACCATTGTCTTAGCTTTTTTATCTTTATGTTTATTTTTTTGGTAACCACATTATAGCCTATGCCTTTCAGACAGCCTAAACACAGTAGATAATCAATATATGTGTTGAGTAAACAAAAGATAGACACTGGCTTCTACAAAATAGAAGTTTATATTTCTTACATTGGCATTTGAAGCCTTCACTAGTCTGTATTTCACCTTCTCTGGCAGCCTCACGTTTCCTCGGCACCTGAGCTTCGAGGGCCCTTGGGTCCCTGTCTGTCTCATTCCCAGCCCAGCTGCAGGTGCCCCGGCCCACTCCTTGCTTCTGCTGATGCTCATCTTTCCTCCCCTCCCTGTCTCAGATTTCATCTTTGTCCCTCAAATCCTGGTCTTGCATCCACTTCCATGAAGCATCCCACAATTCTCCCACTTGCAATTAATCGCCTTCTACCTGTGTATTTATGAGTGCTTGAATTCAGAGTCATGAAAGAGAGGAGAAAACATGCATGTGGGGTTAAAAAATACATAGTGTCACATGCTCCCCTCTCTGACTTTCAGGCCACAGGCCCCCGGGCTAGTAATACCAACTCTCATATTTTCCATGTCCTCTTCTGTGAAATGTGTATGGAATGGTGCTCTGGCCTTGCCAGGTTGTGGTGTAGTGTGGTGATAGTAACTGCTGAGTGCTCCACAGAGAAAGCTCTGTAGAAACAGTAGCTGCTTTTGAGAAGGTGGCATGTGGCGGCGTGGTTGGTGACATAGTTACCATGGATCAAGTGAGTCTCCTCCTCTAGACCATACACTGCTCTGACCTAATGCTTCTGGGTCTATCCCCTGTCACTCTTGGTAGCAAAGTGCCCCTCGGGGCCTAGCAAATATTAGGATGAATGGATGAAAATGAGCATTAAATATCAGAACCCTTGCTACGTGCTGATGGGCCCCAGGGAGAAGGAGGCTCAAGCTGCTGTTGTGTACCCTTTAGTTTAACACAGTTCTGGGCAGAAGACTGGGAATCAGTCCATGGGTTAGATATCAGCCCGGATGAACCCTTTGACTTCAATGATTATTTGAGGGTGCTCATCCCACTGGCTGTTCCCGCCCCGTGAAAGACCGCAGGCCACAGAAGGAGCTGAGGGTGATGACATTTTCAACTTATAGATCAACCTGAGATCTTTGTTGGCAAAGAATAACTGTTTTCACCTTGTTTTTTTTTTTTACTTAATTCTGCAATATTTCACAGAATTCTGCAAATTCTGCAATTTGGTGGAAAGAGTTCCAGTCAAGAGAGTTATTGCCTTCTCCACATCTGATTCTTTAATCTTTGTTCAAAGACAGCTTGTTTTAATTGAAAATGTCAATCCATCTCTGTCTTCCTCCCAGCCAGGTCCCATTTCTAGACTCAAACAGAGGAGGAAGGGGTCTGGAATGACCCTGCCATTCTTTTGAGAAAACATGATATGGTTAGAGAAGTAAAGGGGAGAAGACTTGTTCTAGACAATCCCCACTTTGAAAGACTTAACAGAGCTATGTAGAAGGAGCCCTGAGGAAGACTGATGAGCAAGGATGTGGCCCAGGGTTGCTGCAAGTCTGCACCTTGGGGAGGAAGGGTTCACACTGCCTTCCTCTGTCACTTCACACTGTCTCTTCCCTCCTTCCCTCACTTATTCTGTCGGTTCCCCATGGTAATCACCCCCTTCATCACAACAACCCAGGATGCAGGTGTTACTGTGCTCATTTAAGATGAGGAAAGTAGGGCTCAGAGAGAGATGGCCAGTGTATGGGAGAACATGCAGCATTCTAGTTCCCTACTGCTGCTCAGCAAATCTCCCAAACCCAGAGATTGAAACCCTAGCAGTTCTCATATTTTCCATGGATCAGCAATCTGGGAACAATTCAACTGGGTTGTTCTAGAGAGGAGTCTTCGATGTAGTTGCAGACACCTCATGGGGCTGGGAGTCCTGTGTAGTCTCAGATGTCTCCCGGGCTAGCTTGGGCTTCCTCACAGCATGGTGGCCTCAGGGCAGTCAGACTGCTGGCATGGCGGTTCAGGACCCCAGCTCCAGTAGTTCCAGCCTGCAAGGTGCATGACACATGGACTTTTCTGACCTCTCCTCAGAAGTCCCACAATGTCACTTTTATCATTTCTGCCATTCTTTTGATGTCAAGTGAGTCTGAGCCCACCTAGATCCTAGGAGAGGGGACACAGGGCACTCTTGGTGGGAGACGTGCCAAGGTCATCTCACACAATAACGTAAGCTGGAATTTCTTGGGAAAATACTATCTGCCATGCAGACTGTGGCAGAGCCGGGATCTGGATTAGATGCATCTGACTCCAAAACTTCTCCTGCAGAGTTTTAGCCCAGGGATCTTTTCCCCCTCTATGCCCCTGAAGTGCTTACTGTTAGCACACACTTAGAGAGCTGGACTCCCCACGCTTGGCCAGGTTAAAGCCACCAGCCCCCCTGCAGGCCCTGGCAATGAGAGATCCAGAGACCAGGGTCTGCTGGTCAGAGAGGCTGTGTCCCATGCCAGCTTAGGGACTCCTGAAAGGAGACAGGGAAGGTCAGTCACATCCAGAAGACGACAGGGGGAAGGTCCACAGCTCAGGGAGCCTGCGGTGCTTCTCACTGTCGTAAACAAGGCATCTGGTGTTTTTCCTTCTCCCACCAGTCAGGCCTGGGATGACTAAGCTCTTGACAGAAAAGGTGCCTTCGATTTGGGAAGCAGCCCAGGCTGGTGGAAAGCTCAAGGTTCTGCGGTCAGCTCTCCCTGAATTGGAGTTCTGACTCTGCCATTGTCAGTTATGTGGCCTTGGGTATGATCCTTAGCCACGCAGAGCACAGGGGGATAAGAGTGCCTCTCCCACTCGGTTGGTCTGAAGATTAAAATACAGATGTTAGCAAAGGACCTAGGCACATTGTCGGTGCACCATATGCCAGTTTTCATGTCTGGATTATGCCCAACCCCAACTGGGAGACTTCACAAAGAAGGTAACGAGAATTCACAGGATTGCTCCTGAAATATTTGTCCAGTTCCATGACCCTGCATGGAATGGTGGCCAAGGCTTATCCAGTGAAGTGACAACAAGCAGAGGTATCTGGAGGCTTAGAAGAGGTTGACCCTGGAAAGCAAGTAGAGGAAAGGAGTGTGGTCTGGAAATAGAGTGGCATGGACAGACGCCCAGAGGCAAAAATGGTCAGTACTGCTGGAGTGAGAGGGGTAAAGTGGTAGGAACAGGAGAGAGCAAGCACCATGCTAGAAAAATAATCAGGCACCCATTGCTGAAGGGCCTTGGAAAGCAAGTTCCAAAATTTGAACTTTAAAGGCAACAGGGAGCCACTAAAAGGTTTCAGTAGAGACAAGCACTATGTGGCCTGAGGTCCATTAGGATGGGCAGACCGTGGTTAAGGGGAAGATGGTCTTGGCAGCAGGGGAAGACAGCATGGGACAGGAAGGAAGTGGACCACCTCAAGAGATAGGCGGGTGGGTAGGAGCTGGTGACAGTCTGGATGTTTAGGGCTGAGGGGTAGACGTGAAAGCTCTTTGAATGCAATCATGTCACAAATCATGGAAATATTGACAAGGGCACCAATTAAAACCTTGAACAAGGAGTAACATGGAAAGTTTTACTAAAGATGTAAAGTGGGAAGTTTAAAGGTACGGATTAGTCAAAGGAAGAGGTGGGCCGGTATTTCAGGCAGAGGAAATAGCTGTGGGTGAAGGCCCAAGATGTGAGTTACAAAGCACAGAGCAGATACTCTGTGCTGTCAAATAGATGTAATAATTTATACTAAGGTGTCGGTATGGAATTAATCCTTTCTCCTTTCTCAGGGAGTTTGAACTTAACAGGTCAAGCGTCCTCACCCTAAGAATTCATTATTGGTAAATTTCAAGTTCTGTGATCTTGGCCAATTTAGTGAGCCCCTGTCCCTCAATTTTCTCACCTATAAAAGAGGGGACAATATTTTAGCTGCCATTTAAAGTTTTATGAAGACAATATATTCAAAAAGTTTAGAACAGCAGTAGTATTACTAGTCCTCTCTTCACTCTGTCTTTGCAAAATTACTCCTTAACACACACACTTGCAGATATGAAGCTGGGGCGGAATGTGGCAAGAACATTTCTGGATTATTACCGTCTAAACCCCATGGTTGAGAGAGTGTCCATTCCCATGCCAAGGCTGAGGTAAGTAGCAGAACTGGGCAGCATGAAATCTGGTCCCACTTGACAGGCTCTGTGTTCTGAGACAACTTCCCTTAGACATTTTCTGGCCCCCATTTTCCAGTCCATAGCACAGGATCATCCTGGCCCTGACACAGAGAACAGAGAGGGCAGAAAAGCTTATAGTGCTATGTCCTGAATGTTAAGTATCATTATGGGTCAGGCAGGATTAGGGAGTGGTCACATTTTTGGGCCTAACATGGGTATCCACAGGGATCGGGGAAGCTGAGGAGCTGAATCCAGCGTTGTAAGTTAGTTTGGGTGTCTGCATCTCCTACTTCAGCTCATAGCTCATCCTCCTATGATGTGACACAGTCCTACCTATGTCACCTAGACTCATAAGGCCTCTGACCCTTCACTTTCCTCATCTGCAAAAACCATGTGCTTACCTTGAAGATTGTCATAAGATGTGTGTTAAGGTTCCCCATACAGTGCCAGACATACACATGCCCCCTCATCAGCCATAGTCTCCTTCCTCAATGTACAAAGGTTCTGGGCTGGAGAGACAAAGCCCTGTGAAGTTTCACTTTGGGTCTTGTGCTGGAGTCAGCTTCTTAGGTAGTAGGGAGCAAAGTTCAGGAGCTAAGTATCCTTCCTAAGGTCTGGCCAGACTGGTCTCCTGGAGACCTGGTATTTGGGTAGTAACATCTAATGACTTCTGGAATAAGCTGACTTGCCCTACCTCTTGGCCTCATTGACCACTCCCCTAGTAGCCCAGTCTCCTTGAAGGATATGGCAATGTCCAGCTTAAGGATCCTACAGTCTTCTCCGTGGCTTTCTCATGACCTGTCCTTGTGTTTTTCTACCTCAGGACCTTTGCCCTGGTACACCTTCCTTACTACCCTCTCTCATCTCAGAGATCATATAATCACTGTTATTTACTGAGCAAAGTACTGTTTTGTACATGCTCTTACTTAGTCTCTATAAGTATTATATCCCTTATGTTAAAACTGAGGAAAAGAAGGCTCAGAAAGGTGAAGAGAATTGCCTGTGGTCAGAATTTTTGGCAGAGGCAGAATTTGATCCTATGCTTTTCTGATTCCAAAACTCATCTGAGGTCCAGCTAAGCTCTACCTCAAGTGAGAAGCCATTCTTACTGTGGGTTCAAATATTATCTCAGATTCATATTAACTGAGGCCCCTTAGACAGGTTCTTGTCTCTTAAAATATATCTCTTTCTATCTACAAGGTGGGGATAATAGTAGCCTCAAAAATATGGTTTTCAATTGAGCAAGCTGAATACAGTGCCTTGAAGCCAGTAGGTGCTCAATTAATGTTCCCATCTCCTTTGGTTTCTGTATTATAACCCCAGATTTCCAGCCAGCTCATTGAGCAGACCCCTGGACTCTGTTTGGGCTGGATGATCTCTTGGGGTCTACACCTCTCCATGCTGAGTCCCAGGCCTGTGTGCCCCGAGTTCCAAGTTGGAGTCTTCATAAAAGTGCACTCTGACTCATTCCCTGTTCCTCTCAGATTATTCTGGGGTTTTTGTGTAACCCCAGTCCCCCACTCCACCCCCATCTTGTGAATCAGTAACTCCTCAGGAAGACCATATCTGTTTCTTCTCTGTGCCCCCCAGCATTTACACTGTATTAAGGATACATGCATTCATTCATTCATTCAGGAAAAATAGCCCTGTGTGCAGGCTCTGCGGGGAGGGAGGAGCTAGGAGAAGTCAAGGATTAACTCTTTGGTCACTGCCTCTGAGGAGGCCCCTCTAGAGGAAAGTGCTCAGGTCATTCTTAGAAGTCACTCTAGATTCGTTAACATTCTTAAAAATTTAAAGCTTCATAAAACTCCAAAGAATTCTTAGAATCTCATTTACAAGTTAATTTGGGGATTGTCTCTTTCAGGTCCTCTGTCAGCTTGAGTAAAATAATCTTGATCATTTAGCACTTTTCCTGGCATGTTTTACATCACAAACCAGGGAAGTGGCGCTGACACTGGGGAGATTTGCTGTCCCCTGGCCCCTTAGCATGAAACAATTTGAGGGAGCTGAGTTTGAGGGGGCGAGGGGAGGCAGCCGGGGCTGGTCACAAGCAGAACTAGAGCCCAGGTCCATTCCAGCCTGGTTCCCAACATCCTTAGTGAAGGATGCTTGGAGATATAGGGAGGTTCAGGATCAGAAACCAAACCAAACGCAGGGAATCAGCACCCTGATTCTGTTGATGGACCCCTAGCCCTGAGTTTGAGTTTAGGCAACTCCAAAAAGTTTTCTAAAGAGTTACAGCCTTAAAGACTTGAAATGCACCCACCCTTAAATTAAGAAAAGCAGAACTCCTCCTTCTCCATCATTCTGCCTCATCAAACTATCACTATCTTAGCTCTCCACTGGCCAGTGACTCCTTAAATTCCCAGGATACACAGTGCCGACTTGGGGCTGGAATTCTTGGCCTTTTATTATTTTGCCTTTACCATTATGCCTTTATTCTTTGCTACCTAAGGATCAAGTGGTATAAGTTAAAGAACAGTGTTGGTTTTAAAGGGGAATTACATGTTTTGACTCAAAGTGGATCTTTGTTTGTTCTCAAATCTATGTATAATTATGTCAGTTTCCACCCACATGCCGATGGGAGTCAGAGCTTGACCTGATGGGTAAGCTGGTCTCTGGCATGGGCTCAGGCTCAGTCCAAGCTGGCAGGCTCCGCTTCATGGGAGATCATCAACTTCTCAATACAATGTCACCCACTAAGGGGCAGGCCCAGCACTGCATACTGGAGGAGGATAGGTAGCCCCTGCCCATCAAGGGCCCATAGTTCTAGAGGAGAACAGCCTGTACACATGCAAAGATAACAAACATACCGAAGAATGTATAAAAGTGCTACATATCAGATCATACCCTCTCTCAAACACCTTCCATGGCTCTCCATTGCCTTCATTGTAGCATTCCAATTTGTCTTCTTGCTCCTCTAAGTCCTGGCCTCCATTTTAAACTTCACTTATAACTTCCTACTGTGCCCTCTTCCCTGTGAGCACCTTCTTCATCCCACCTGCTTTCTACCACTTCATACCCATGCTTTGTCCTGAACGAGTTGACTGTTTTCATACCACTATCCCTTTGTTCACCCTTTACCTGGAATATTCTTCTTTTTGTCTCTAGACAGTGATCTCCTACTTATCTTTCAAAGCCCATTGACACACCATGGCTCTGTCCATGGACCCTGTTCTTCACCTGGGACAGAGCTCCTTCTCCTCAGCTGGTGAGCTAGTTGCACTTTGTACATGACCAGCATGGTGTGTCCACGGTGCTTTGGCTTGGTGTCTTCTCATGTTGGGCTTCTTCACAGACAACTTGCTCCTTGATGAGCTCTCTTAGTCACTCCACATCCTTAGTGTATAGTGCATGACTAGCATGGAATCAAGTCATTGAATTATAAAATGGTAAAAATGGCAGAACCAAAGAAGCCCCTAAGCACCATCTACTTTAACCCCTTCATGTTATAGAAAATCAAAATGAGACTCAGCTACAAATGACTTCTCAATTCTAATTCAAATGCCCCAGGGTCCCATATTTATGGTGCTTGCCATTTTCTGTGCATTATCATTCATCATTATTGTGTATAGTTATTTTGTACAAATGTCTCCCCTGCTGAACTGTGCACATCCCAGGGAGATCACCCATGTCTGCCTCATTCCTGTTGACCCATACCATGTACCTAGAACATTGCTTTGTGAGTATCAGGAGATGAGGAGAAACACTAGGTGCATTAATTCATATTATCCACTTAACCTCACAACACCCCCAACAAATTGGAATATTTTTCTCCATTATACAATCGAAGTTCAGAGAACTTAAATAACTTGCCTAAGGTCACACCTCTCCTAGGAAGATGACCTGGGAATTCACTTCAGTTCTTTCTGATCCTAAAGCCCACTCTTCCACTGCAAATAAATCTTAGTCCAATGGCAAATCAGTTTGTCAGTCAATGACATAAAAAAGTTCCTTGGTGGAGAAAGTACAGAAAAAGATCAATTGTTGGCCTTACTCACAAGGAGTTCATAGTCTAGTGTGTGTGCAAAGAAGACAGAGGTACTGAAAGGTAGTTTTAAGGATATTGTGTTGTGCTCTGGGTGTTGAGACATATAAAAAAACTAAGTGACTGTCTGTCTTTCAAGTGCCCCCAAGCCTTTGGAGAAGGCAGAGCCATCAGGAAACGCCATCACTGGCTATACTGAAGAACACAGAGGGGACTCAGGAGCCGTTGAGGGTTATGAAGGGAATGAGGTCCATGTTTTCCTAAGCTATAGCTCTAATGTGTGCTTATCTCTATCCCGTCATGAAATGGATGAATGAACTAGAGTCAGGTTAGATGAGTTGGAGCTGTAGAGCAGTCTGACTTTCTCCAGAACCAGAATGGCACAGTGTATCCACCCACCCACCCATTCATCCACCCATCTACCCATCCATCCATCCATCATTCATTGAGCCAAGATGCCTGCTTAAAACCCACACCTGTCTGGGGTCCAGTGACACAGGGAAGAGGAAGGCAAGGCCCTGGCTCCTGGGAGGTCACAGCCCAGTGGGGGAGACAGACACGCACACAGATGATGGCAATGAGGTGTGTAATATGTGCTGTCTTTCTGCTCTCTGACTGTTATCTCCCCTCATACAGGAAAGAAAAACCCCCTCCCTACAAGCACCCACTCCTGCGGGGCCCAGCCGGCAACCACCCCAATGGCAAAGGGGACAAGAAGAGCTCAGTGAACCACAAAGGCCCTTCAAATTCTTTTTAAAGACCTGAGCTTTGGGAAGGTCTTGTGGCATCAGGAGCATGGATTTTCTGCTGGGATTTGAATTGAATCGCATTTTTCTAGTTTCCAAGATAAGAATTATGGGATAATGAGTGAGGTAGTAAGTAAAAAGGAAGGGGGGGAAACTGAGGAATTTCATCATCAATTTTCCCTTCTACCAATGGCAAGTCAGTTGTAAACCTTCAGCTTAAGGCTCAGGAACAAGACAGGAGCCTCCAAGCAGGCAGCTCCCCACAACAGAGATCCTCACAGGATGAGGAAACCTAGGCAGCCCTTTGGAGAGCTTCCCCCCATCTCAGGTCAGTGCTCGTAAAGACTCTATCTTCGCAAGCTGTACAGCTACTTGATAGTGACCTTTTAAAATAGGCTATGTTTGTTCTGTTTACATTTTAGAAATTCAATGCCCATGTTTGCTGATGCAAAACACCCCCACCAGCACATACAACCCCAAAATTGTTGGGAACAATGGGACAGAATCTTTGAAATCACAGTGCTCCTAGACAGAGGTGCCTGCACTGGGCGCATGCAGCGGACACCCCTCTCCCCAACACGTAACTACAGGAAGCAGTTTGGAGAGCTATTTCCCAACGACCTGGGTAATTGTACAGCAACCTTAGCTAAATACATAAAGCTGGTCACGCCTCCCGAAAGGCTTACCATGCTTCAAATCCCCAGATCCTGGTGTAGGAGCTCAAACCTGGCCATTTGGTGAAATGGGCACTGATTATCTGCACTGGGGCGGTGGG
>NW_004567109.1:26542850-26543665 GCF_000260355.1 Condylura cristata | reverse complement strand
CCACATCCTGAAGATGGAGCCGCTTGACTATAAGAGCGGTGTGCATTTTTCTAAGCAGTAAAGTGCCTTTGTATGATGAATCGGTTTCCAGGAGTCTGCTCCCTTCCAGTCTGCAAGGCAGCAGGCTGAGTCACCATGACAGCCTGCTAATTAAAATGACCTCTCAGAAATGAGGATTAGGAGGTAGGGGGAGGAAGGGAGGCTCCAGGGAGACAGGGCCTTTAGCACAAAGCTCCAGTGAAGCATTCTTCTGCTTTGGGCTGGATATTTTCAAAGTTTGTTGCAAAAATCGAAAGCAAAGTTGACTCTCCCTTTGCTTATTGGTTTTCAGAGATGGTGACAAAGAACCATATGTTCGTTGGCAACAAATGTTGTGTTGTATATACAGCTTCTCCCCTGGGTTCTTGTTGCCCAGAGGAACACAAATAAAGTGTTTATGCAGATCCTCTGTTCCTCTGAGTGTTCTTGGCACCTTTCCTTTGATGTCTTCTGCTCCCTCAAGAACGAAGCAGCCAACCAAGTTGGTGTAACCCTCATTTTTGAAGTGAGACACTGTCGTCAAGAGAAGGCTGAACAGTACAGACCTGGCTTCCAGCCGTCCCTGGGTCACAGTGCCGGGAAGTTCACTTGACTGTAGCAGCCCAGCGTGAGTGTAGCTAGCAGGCTTTGCAGAAGCGATGGCATGGCTCGAGAGAGCCCAGATAGAGCCACACTGCATAAAACAGGGGCCAAGGTAGTTCAGATCTATTTTGACCTGTGAGACCACCATTATCATGCTGCGGACATATTTAGATCCTACTTTTTTTTTTTTTTTT
>NW_004567109.1:26537528-26542599 GCF_000260355.1 Condylura cristata | reverse complement strand
GTCCATTATACTCCTGCTATGAGTGAAACCATCCGGTATTTTTCTTTCTCTTTCTGGCTTATCTCACTAAGCATGATTAGATCCTACTTTTTAAAAACATTGATTAGTTAGGTCACAGGCCACACCATCGTCAGGGAGGGTAGTGGTTCACTAAAATTTGTAGCTGGGCAACTCCGGTTCTAATTCTGCGTTCGTATCCCAGTTCTATCCTGAATAGCTGTGTGATCATGAGCAAGTTATTGAGCCTCTCTGAAACTTTGTTTCATTACCTGTAAAATGGAGATAGTTATGTCTAACTCTTGACATAGGTTTGATGAACTCAGATCTAGAAATGTCAGCAGAAGTGTTCTATAAATAATAATTAACATCATTTGGCAGTGACCAACATGAAAAGGTGTCAGCAAACCATGTCATTTAGAGATGAATGAGATTAGAGCTGTTTATTTCTGAGATTAAAAAAAGAAGAAAAAAGAAGGAGTGGAGGTTGGAAAGAAAAAAAAGAAAACACATCACAGACTTTCTTTGTGCTCAAAAGAAGCAAAGAACCAAATCCGTGCAGGAAGGCTCATTTGAAGATTTCAGCTCAAATATAAGGAAAGCTTTCTAGCAAACAGAGTTGCCAGACATTGGGTAGACTCCTCTGGGAGAGAGGGAGCTTCCCGTCCCCAGAGGTATGCAAACAGAGCCTGAATGGACAATGCCATGGAGCAAATAGAGGGTTTCCTTTGCTAAAGAGAAGATGGAAGCTCTGAGGCATCACCTCCCGGAAAAAAAAGAACACAGGGCAGGAGGTTATATTCCTGGAAGTCAGAGAATGGAGCTTACAACATAGCAGTATCATTTAAAATTATACGAATGATGTTAAATGTCTGAATTACAGCATATGGTCGCTGCTAACATTTAGCATTCCCTAAGAGGGGGAAATTATCTGTCTATACGGCAGACTATAAACTACAATAGGATCATTGCTTTCCCTCTTTCCCGCTGGCAGAGTGGGAAGGAAAGGGCTGGCCAAGAGACTACCATCCAGAGGCTACCATCTCATCCAGCTCCAACAGGGGGCGCTCATCCTCCTCTTCTTGCCACATCCTGAAGATGGAGCCCCTTGACTATAAGAGCCAGTGATGAAACCAGTGTTCTGTGCATTTCTAAGACCGAGACTGCTATTGAAAGGAAGAGTGGAAAATAGAATGAGATGCTTGAGCCTACCAGGTTCTCACAGAACTCTACGTACCCAGGACAAGTTTTGCTGTGCATCAGTACAGAGGCTCAGAGATAGGACTACAGATCAACTAGCCCTCAAAATCCAGGGACAAGCTGGAGGCCTCTCAGAGCCTTTGCAGCTAACGCCCACAGCAGAGGCTGGGCCCCCATCTTTGATTATGTTTTCAGCAGCAGCACTGGGCTTTAGCTAGGTGTATTCTCTATTGCCTTTAAATCAGGAAGGGAAAACATGATGTATCTAGCATCTTTTCATTGTGATTCAAAGCTCCATTAAGATCTGCCCAACTCATTTTCCTAAATAGGAAGAACAGTCCCAACCACGTACGTCTAAAATTTCTAACATTTGTTGAGTATCGATACACACATCTGCCAAATGGATACTGAACATTTACTATGCGCTAGGCACAGATGGTTTTGCATCCACTGCCCTAGTTGATATTTCTGACAGTTCCTTGAGGTAAGTATTATTTTCCCTATTTTCCACATGAGAAAACTGAGAATCTTTAAGATCAAATTTCTTGTTTACATTTATTTCTGGTGAGAATCTAGGTTCAAGGCCAGCTCCCTTCCTACACTGGGCTTTCACTGGGTTTTCTCTGCTTCTTTCCATTTAAAATCAGGTCAAAACAGGTGAGAGCAAGACAACAAGTAAGAAGTGGAATCAGCTGGAGGGATGGGCTAGGAAGAAAGAAGGGAACATACTTGTTTCAGGTTGGGTATGTGTGTGACTTCAGGGCTTTCTGACAGCTGCTGCTGAAACCCTGCTTCTCCCATCTCTAATTCCCATACACCTGTCTGAGTTCCTGCTGGACACGCTGGCAGCAGGGTTCTGGTCACTTAACACTTGACATGCAGAGGCTTCTAGATCTTTTAGGGCCCCTAGAAGGTAGGCACTCAGCAAGGTCATTATCACTGGGCCCATCCATGGTGTTGCTTACCCAAGCAGATGATCGCCTTCTGACGCCTCATCACTTCCTTCTTCTGAAATGTGCAAATGGACCCTCTTCTGTCCCTTAATTACTACTCAGAATTTTCCTCTGTGTCTCACCTTCGGGATGCTTTAAGGGCACCAAGATTAGGTCTCTTCCCTCTGGCCCCGCTCAGCCAGTGGGATACCAAGGTAGCAGACAGTACAGGGGAGACAGTGTAACAGAATAGCAACCACCTGAGTCTGAAAAGCCGGATGAAACTGAATCATGAAGCTTATCTCCTCTATTAACTAGAATATCACGGCCTGAGGCAAAGACTTTTTAGCATCACTACACTTCAGGATGTCCATCTGTAAACTAGGAATGATATCTCCCTCCCACAGCTATCGTGAAGATTAACTGTGACACCTTCGTACAACTCAGAGCCGGTAGTTACCTTTGCCACGTTGTGCCGTTGAACGTTGTTAGAGGTTAGATCTCACAGTATATGTGCTTATCACAGAACAAAACAAAAAGGAAACTAATGGGGGTGATGGAAATGTCTGTTACCTTGACTGATGCTGATTTCACAGATCTTTGCATATATCTAAATGCATCACATTGTATTTATTAAGAATGTGCAGTGTCTTGTATATCAATGATACCTCAATAAAAATGTTTGAAAGTATAATGACATCCATCAAGTGCCTAGCATGGAAAAGAACTCTTTCCCCAAATGGTGCCACCCTGGCCCTTCCTCTCACCAGCTAGAATTGGTGTCCCCTTTTCTTAACGTCAAAGCTTTCCTTACTCTCAGATGAAATGCAGACAGAAGTCTGAACTCTTCCTGAGGAGGAAGGGAATGAGGTAAATGCCTAGGAGAATTACAGTGGCATTTAGGGAGCAGGCCAGGGACCTGGGTCTTATTCGTCATTGTGATCTCAATGCTCTACACAGAGGCATCTGTGCTGCTCACTCTGCTACGTGAACAAGTGGCGGAGTCATCCAGAAGTCCAGGATGAAGGGGAAGAAAGAGGCTTTGTAAATTGGGGCTCTGGACAGATGGGAAGAGATTGCTAGTCACAGATAGTCACATGATCTGATTTGTAGCAGAGCTGACAAGTTTAAAAGGCGGGGTTTTAGATCTGCAAGATACCATATTTCCTAAAAAAACAAGTCTTAGCGGGATTTATAAGAGCCTCTTCCTATGTTCATTTGAACTGGCAGACAACTGTCAGGGATTGTCTCGGGAGTAGGTGTCACACCTGTACATCCCACCTGTGGCAACACAGGACTTTGGGGAGCACGTTCCCCTACATAGCTCCTCATATGCTCTGCACACTCAGAGTGTGTGATGGCCAGGGCTTATTACCTCCCCCGTTTTGCAAATGAAGACCTAAGGTGGATGTGAGCAGACCCACCTCGGGTGTGTGATTGGGACAGGACCTGGACACAAAGCAAACTCCCTCTTGGTTCAACTCCAAATGCCAAGTTGCCAAGCCTAGCGGTCACTTCAGGAAGGCATTTCTATGATGCCTGTTGGAGCTCCTGGTGTTTAAAATGCGCTTGTCCCCAAAGACCTGAGATTTATTTTTGGCTGACCCTGTGCCAATCTTAAGTCCTATTCTGCCTCTCTCCCTACATCGACTGACTTGGTTAATGTCTTCCTTTTTCATCTAGCTGCTCAGGCTGGAAATTGTCCTTGTCTTAACCCTTCCTTCTCCTCACACAGCCGCCAGTCACCACACTGGTCCCTTGTTTCTGTCTCTGTGATGTGTGCACCTTCAAACAGCACAATGGATGACTTTGGTGTCCCAAAGACTATTCCGTCTTGTGAAAGTGTTTATGTTCCTCATCTCTATAATGGGGAGATAATGCTATTGACAGAATTCATTTCTTTCTATTCTGCATTCTCACTCCTATCCTCTCCCACCATCATCTCACTCATTTCCCTACCCCACCTCCTATGTCCTGTTCACCCTTCTCTTTCTTCAGAGCTGCTTCCAGAGTCTCTATGAAACATGACCTTATGTTTGTGGCATCATCTTAAAATCAGCTCTCTGAGCCGGCAGCCTGGTGGCATTCTACTTTTGTCTTTCATGACCCCCAGCTGCTCAGCCACCTCATCCAGACAGTTCTGCCTGTTCAGGGTCTCTCATGTTCACCTGCCATCCCCACTGGACTCGGGGAAACTCTGCTTTCCACCTAAGACTTAGCTCAAAGGTTCCGACTCTGACATCCTTTGCAATCTTGTCAGTTATAATGAACTGCTTCCTTTTTTGCTGTGCTCTGGTGTTTGTTTAGTTATCGAGTCATCACTTCTTTACCTCATGTCATTCTTTAGGAGCACAGGGTGGGTTTTATTCAATTCTAGGCTTCTCACAGTACCTAACACAGTTCCAGACAGGTCAGAAGTACTAAGTAAATGAAGCAGAATAAAAGGAAGAGTGGATCTTAAGTCCAAAATATCACCCAGTGAGAGACCTCTCAAAGCCCTGAGCTCTCTGGGACAATCTATAGCTCAGACTCTTCCCATGTCTCCCTTCCCTGGGAAATGAGCTCTAACTCAGTGTGAAAGGCAGCACCAGCTGGTAGAGCATTTGGTTCTTGGAGGCAGAATAGTGGACAGGCTACAGGTCCCAGTCTCTAAGGAGAAGTAGAGATGGATTTACTGACTGTCTAGTCCTCCAAAGATCAACGCCTTTCACAGTGTCCAGGACAATTAGATAACTTTTCCTATAGAAACAGCAGCAAGTGTGGTTGTTGCTATTGGCATGAATGTGGTCACTGCTTAGTTACTACCGCTCCTGCCTCCTCCACCACTTCCGCTGCTGCTGCCCACCCCTCCGTGCACTCCCCCCAACCCCCATTGCTTCTCCTCCCTGCTGCTGACCCCCAACCCCTGCTACTCTCCCCCTGCTGTTCCCATCCCTGCTGCT
>NW_004567109.1:26494005-26536655 GCF_000260355.1 Condylura cristata | reverse complement strand
CTCCCCCCCTGCTGCTGCTCCCCCCTGCTGCTGCTCCCCCTGCTGCTGCTCCAGCCACTGTGCTCATCTGCTCCTGCTCCTGCCCTGCTGCTGGTGCAGCTGCTCCTTCTCCTCTTACGCTGCTGGCGAGCTGCTGTGCCTGAGTGCTGGTGCTGCTGCCTCCTGCCACTACTAGTCGGCCACTCCCATCACTCCTCCTGCCTGGGCTACTCCTAGTGCCACTTTAGGTGCCACAAGTGCTAATATACCACTATGGTCTCCATCTCCACCCCGCCCCTACTGCTGTCACAGGGGGACCCCAGGGAAAGGGGCAATTCCAGGTTCCCTGCCCCACCCTGAGGAAGAGGGAAGCTGGACAGGGAGGAGAAACTAGAAAAGACTAGGAGAAGGATTGCGAGATGCAGCAGAGGGAGAAGAAGAAGAGAAGGAAACAGAGAAGTAGAGGGGAAGAGACTGAGGAAGAGTAGGAGGAAGTGGAGAAAAAAGGAGCAGCCTGGGAGGGCCCATGGAGCAGAGAGACAGGTGAAGAGCCTGCATTTGCTCTTGGCTTTGGGCTCACACCGGGGACTTGAGGGACTCGGAAGGAGACACTTGAAAGAGTCAGAGATGTGGGAGAGAGGCTGTAGGGAGGCTGACAAGGAGCCTTTACCTTGACTTAGATTTGGATGTTGCTCCAGACTTGCATGGCCCGTTCCGGCCCTTTCCTAGCGGTCCCCCAGAAGGTGCCTGAGGCCTGTGGCAGGCTTCTGGGCCTCCGTGGCCCTGCTTTAGGCCAACCCTGTTTGGCGCAGCATCTACCCACGAGTAAGTGGGAACTGAGTGCTTCATTTGGAAACTTTTTTTAAAGATTTATTGATGCATCCAGAACTGGGATACAGGCCAGAGGCTCAGGGGCGGTGAAAAGCTTCACCAGAGACAGAGTGGGGAGCAGAACAGGCAGATGGATGAAGTCCACTGCTGAGGGGAGCAGCGGGCAGGTCAGGAGAGGTCTGCCGCGCCATGTGGGTCACCTCCTGGGCCGGGGATCGAACCCGTACTAAAGTGGCTGTGGCGAGCTTGCAATGCTGCGTCCTAACCCATCGTGCCACCAGGAAGAGCCTGGAAACTATTTTAAACTATATTCTTTCTCTGCTTTTTAGTGCACACAAATTATATTACAGTTCCATTGAAGGTCTTACACAATAGTGTGTGTTTCGTCTTGATGGGACAGATAGCAGAACCTATTTAGAGCGGGCAGACCTGGGGGTCCTCGGGTGCCCCTATTCTGCCCTGTAACACTACTACTGGATCTGCTGCTATGGCACCTACAGCCGCTGCGACCACTATGTCCTGTTGCTGCTGCGACTATTACCCTACTACGGCTGCTGTTGCTGTTATTTAAACTCTTTGTTGCTATGATGCTACTGCTATTGCTGCTGCTGCTTCTCTGTCCTGACTGGATGCCTCAGTCCTCACCCCTTGCTTTATTTCACTCGCTCACCTGTAATCCTGACAACCACCCTATGAAGCAGATACTCTCTTGTTTGATCGAAGACAGCAGCTTAGAGAAATTCGCTAATCTGCCCCAAGTCTTACAGGCACTAGGTGGGAGATCCTGGAGGTCACCAACAACAATTGCTGCTCCCTTCTCAGCCTTTTTGTGTACAGTCGTAAGCTGATGATACTATAAATATTTAATGCTGGCTATAAAAAGCGTCTGCCTGGGGTGCTCGCTGGCTCATTTTGGTTCCTACACATGGCCTCCTTTGCCTATTCCCTTGAGTCTGGCTCTAGACATTCTCCTTTGTAACTAGATGTCCCTGTATGTCCTCCCTGCGCTAGTCTTTCCTATAAAACAATGGCCAATAATAGGGATCGGTATGGTGTGGGTGAGAGAGGCTGCTCTGGCTGGGTGGAAGTGGCAAGAGGACACCTCCTACTGTCTGCCCACCCTCACCGGCTGCTGCTTCACTAAGCAGATGCTGGTCAAAGCAAGAGACACTTTTCCCATCAAATGTCCCAGAGACTTCTTCCTCTTCTATCCCAAGCCACTTCCTACTCCCCACACTCCCCCAGAATTCAAAATTTTTAATTAGAAGTATTTAAGGATGTACCCAGAAGAACTGGGTTTTATCCCTAATTCTGATATTATGTGACATTAAGTAAATCTCTTGCCCTGTCTGTGTTTTCTCCAGTGTCAACTGATTTGTTTCTTACTCTTGTATATGGAGAGATAAGCCTCAGGCATCGTGCTCCCAAGAGTATCCTAAGAGAGGATTAACTGGAAAGAACAGGATTTCAAACAATATTTCCCAGTATTTTCTTCCTTTCTTATGAAACCTCATAAAGACCCCTATTGGTCTATATTTTGACTTTCCCTTGGATTGTCCTGTCATTAATTCACCCAACAAAATTCATTAAACGGGCCCTCCCTGTGGCGCAGCAGGTTAAAGCGCAGCACTGAGAAGCTAAAGCCACTTCCACATGAGTTCAATCCCCGCCTGCCCCGGAGGTGACCACATGGCATGGCAGACCTCTTCTGACCCGCCTGCTGCTCTCCTCAGCAGTGTGCTTCATCAATCTGCCTGTTCTGCTACCCCCTCTGTCCCTGGTGAATCCTCTCACCCTCCGCATCTCTGGCCTGTACCCCAGTTCTGTATGAATAAATAAATAAATCTTTTTAAAAAATTCATTAAACATTGTGTTTGATAGGCACTCCCCATTCCTCTCTGCTGCCCCTATTCATACCTATCCTTTAAGTCCCTTCCTCCAGGAAGTCTTCCCTGATCTCATAGCCTTCATAGATCAGTATCCTCTAAACACTTCATTTGGTACTGAGCAATGGCTTTGCTATTTCACTTTTCCACCTCAACTTTGCATTGTTCTTGGGATGCAATGTTTAGAGGCCACAAAAGCCATTCTCACTAATGTGCTGAGTTCCAGGACCCAGCACAATGACTGAAAGAGAATAATCATTCATAGGAGCTGGTAGCTGTGGCTAATGCTGCTGCTGCTGGGTGCCAGGATGAGAATGCCCATTCTCAGCAGGACATTTCTGTGAGGTGGTTGCCCCTCTGCTCCATTTCTTCAGAAGTTTATAAATATGGGCAGCCCCTTAAATTTCTGGGCAAAGTGGAGCAAACCTCACATGTCAGCACCTACAGAAGCTGCCAAACTTCACAGTTAAGAGCAACCATGGGCGAGAGAAAAAAGAAAGAAAGGTGGAAGGCTGGGAGGACTAACAAATAAATTAACCGTGATGGTGTGTGTGTGTGCACTAGCATATTTGCATTAGATGTGGGACATTAAAAGTAACTTCTAGTAATAGAATACTGCATGTGAAAATGCACACAGACATTGGTATAGTTCTGAGGTTTGTGCATGCCTTTACTGAGAGTATCGCAATGATGGTAGGTCACTGTGAATTCTAAGAACATTTTTACCTAAACTCCTAGTCAAAGGTGTGGGGTTTAATTTCTATTCGAAATTCTGTCCAATCCTTCATTACCCACAGTTAACAGGCTGCCCCATGGCCCAGCCTCCCCAGGGCTGTGCCAGCAAGATCTGAAGGCCATCTCTCCTCTTCCCACCCCAGGGAAGCCAGACACTCATTCTGGCCAGACCAGACTGCAGAAAATTCAAGACCCCTTTCCCTAACTCTGTTGGCCAGCGACCTTATGTTTCCATCTCTGTGTTCTTGTCTATTTTTCTCTTTCTTCTTCTTCAGGTCATCCTTGATTTAAGGTTGAAAAAAACAAAGCATAAGGTGATGAAGGAAGAGGTTCTCTCCTTAACATGTTCAGGAGCTGAATGCCATGGACCCAGAGTGTTTCTGTTCAGTTTTAGAAGCACTCACTGAACAAGGCCCTGAACAAGGCCCTGTACTAGCCAGCATTCAGAAATGGAGGCAGCACAATTGTGAAATAAATAATTCATTGCTGTGGCCCACACTGCAGTGCCCAGGGCCTGAGACTTTGACCTTGTTGAAATGCAAATCCGCAGGATGAGAACTTTAAGAACTAAGCCATGTTCATCATGTATGCTTTTATCCATTCTTTAGTAGCTTTAGCATTCATTTATTCTTTTGTTCATTTATTCATTCATCCTTAAGCAGGTTACATACTTTGTTAAAAAAAAAAATGCTCACCTAGAATTCTGGATCTGCTGATTCAACTGCTGTCATCTCCCCTCTCTGAGTCTCTGAGTACTTTCAAGAATGGCAGGAGAAGTGGGTGTAGTAAGGAGAAGAAACTGATGTTCCCTGTGTCCATTCCACAGCCACACACCAGGAAAAGGATAAGAGCAAAGTACAGGGACCTGGTAATTAGCCTAGAAAGAGCCCAACCAGGAAGCCAAAATATCCAAATCTGCCCCAGTCTGCTAGTGTCTCTGTGACTTTAGAAAAGCCACTCTCCCTCTCTAAGTCTCCTTTGCCCACCTGCAAAATATGAACTTATTAATAGGTGATCACTAAAGACTCCTATACTTCTGCCACCTGGTGGTTACAGAATTCCCCCTCCAATTCCTTTGCCTAATCTAAAAGAGGATCTCGTACTGACTTTGAGAGTCCTGTCAGGTTGCTACACCCTAATGCTGTGGGATAGATGTCTATGTGAGAAATTTTCATACTCTGCTTGGTAGCCCTGACAATGATGCCAGCCTACCAAGGATTCTCTCTGTCCTCAGATCTGATGCTGAATCAGAGACTTCTGGAGAGATGAGGCCAGGGGATGACTCGGCAAATGTTGCATACAGAAGGTGCAGTGCTGCAGATCTAATTAACATCACCGTTTAACAGACATCGCAGAGTGTGCTTGAGCTGCCAGACAGTATAAATAAAGTAATGTCCTGTCTTAAATGTTGGTTAACATAAATAATGAATTTGTGCATTATTTACTACACTGCAAGGCACAGACCTATCAGAACTGCCTGAGACCCCATCAGCAGCCATACCTTGATTTCAGGTGATTTACTGCTTACTAAACAGTTGGGGAAATGACCGGATGTTGTAAAGAGGCAGGCAGAGGGGTATGGGCTGTGATAGCTGACAGACCAGCTGAGATCCAACTTTGCTCTAGGTGACCTTGAGTCACCTCTATGAACCAGTGTCCTTATTCATAATAGGCATAGAACACAGGAGGTTTGTGAAGAATAAGTATGCCTCTACCAAACGTAAGTATCACATCAAGGATAAATACTATGATCAATCACATCCAAAGTATTTTAATACTCATGATTCTTAAGGTACTTTGTCAACACCTCGTACTGGCACACAGAAGCTTTGGCTGCTCATTGTAGATGGATAACGCGGTAGCAGGGTCTTTTATCATCCACAGAAGATGGCCATTTGTCCTCCTCTAATGCTGTCTTCCCCCTAAATACAATATCATTTCATTCATTCATTCACTCATTCATTCACAAATTTGTAATGCTCACAGTGGTATTTTAGTTTGAGCTCTACAAAAGTCAGACACTAGTACAAGAAGCTGAGCCAGGCTGTTTATTGCCAGGTGGTTCTTGAGCATATGCAACGACAAGTTCAATACAGAAAGAAAAGTCAGGAAAGAAAATTGCTGTCACTTTAAAAGGGTTGAGACGCTTCTAGATGTCTCTGAACTGGTCCAACCTAGTTGGAACCGGTCTAAACTGGCTTGAACCAGCTTGAACCAGTTTCAACTGGTCTAAATCCGTTTGAATCGGCTGAAGCCGGTATGAACTGGTTTTAACCAGCTGAAACTGGTATAAAACCGTTTGAACCAGCAAGACCGGTTTGAACACATGCAGTCATTCTCAGCCTGTTGCTATCCCTTTAAAAGTGTGAGACGCTTCTAAATGTGTCTGAAATGGTCTAAACTGGATGGACCCAGTCCATACTGATTTGAACCAGATTGAAATTGACTGAACCAGCCTAAACTGGTTTGAACTGGCTTGAACCCGTTTGAACCAGTTTAGACCGGTTTCAACTGGATTGAACCGGCTTGAACCAGTCTAAAACAAAGTGAACTAGTACAAACCAGTGTGACAATGTTTGAAGATGTGTGACCATTCTCAGCCTGTGGCTATCATTTTAAAAGTGTCAAGATGCTTCTAAATGTGTCTGAAATGGTCTGAACTGGATGGAATCACTTCAAACAAGTTTGAACTGGTCTGAACCAGATTGAACCGGTTTGAACCATCTAGACAGTCTTGAACCTGTCTAAAACGGTCTGAACCAGTTTGAAACATGCAACCATTTTCAGCCTGTTACCCCTTTAAAAGTATCGAGATGCTTATAAATGTGTCTGAATTGGTCTAAACTGTATGGAACCAGTCCAAACTAGTTTGAAGAGGTTTGAACTGGATTGAACTGGTCTACACCAGATTGAGTCAGCTAAAACCGGTCTGAACTGGTTTGAATACTTGCGACCATTGTAAGCCTGTTGCTATCCCTCTAAAAGTGTCGAGATGCTTCTAAACATGTCTAAATTGGTCTAAAGTAGATGGAACTGGTCTAAACTGGATTGAAACCGTTTGGAAAAAGTCTAAATCTGTCTCATCCGTATTGAGCCAGTCTAAACCAGTTTGAAACAATTTGAAACGGCTGAAACTGATCTGAACCAGTTTGAAAAATTGCTACCATTCTCAGCCTGTTGATATCACTTTAAAAATATTGAAATGGGCCCTCCCTGGTGGCGCAGCAGGTTAAAGCACAGCACTGAGAATCTAAAGCTGCTTCCGCATGAGTTCAATTCCCGCCTGCCCTGGAGGTGACCACATGGTGTGGCAGACCTCTCCTGACCCACCCGCTGCTCCCCTCAGCAGTGTACTTCGTCGATCTGCCTGTTCTGTTTCCCACTCTGTCTCTGGTGAAGCCTCTCACCGCCCCTGAGCCTCTAGCCTGTACCCCAGTTCTGTATGCACAAATAATAAATAAAAAAATATTTAAAAAAAAAAGTATTGAAATGATCCTAGATATGTGTGAACTGGTCGAAATTCAATGGAAACAGTCTAAACCGGTAAGAATCGGCTTGAACAGTTTTGAACCGGATTGAATCGGTCTAAACAAGTATGAACAGGATTGAACCGGTATAAAGTGGTTTGAATCAGTCTAAAACATTTGTGATCATTCTCAAGCTGTTGCTATCCCTTGAAAAATGTTGAGATGCTCATAGACATGTATGAAAAAGTTCAAACCACTATGGAAACAGTTTAAATCAGTTCAAACTGACTTAAACTGATTTCAAACCAGTTTGATGCAAATTGAACCTGTTTACACGAGTTTTAGCATGGTGAACATTATCAGACAGTTGTTACCACTTTGAAAGTGTAAAGAAGCTACTAGACATGTCTGAAAAGTTCAGATCTGGATGTAAACGGTCTAAACCAGTCTGAGAGGGACTGAACCGGTCTGAACCAGATTGAACTGGTCTAAAACGATTTGAACCGTTTTTGATCCACATTGAACCAGTTTCAACCGGTTGAAACAGGTTTCAGCATTGCAGTCTTAGCCTCTTGCTATCACTTTGAAAGTGGTGAGAAGCTCCCACACAAGTCTGAAATGGGAGGACTTCGATGGAAAGGTCTAAACTGATCTGAAACCGATTGAACCAGTCTAAACCAGTGTGAACTGGTTTGCACCATATTGAACCGGTTTAAACCAGTTTGATACAGATAGGACCGGTTTAAACCGGTTTCAGCATTGCAACAATTATTTAAAAGTTTCCAGCAGTTCCAGGCAGGTCTGATATGGTCGGACCTTGATGACAACTGCCAAAACCGGTCTGAACCGGATTGAACAGCTCTGAAACAGATTAAACCAGTCTAAACTGGTTTGAACTAGCCTAAACCACTCTACACAGGTTTGAACTGTTTTGATCCAGATTGAACCAGTTTGATCCGAATCGAACATGTTTAGCATTGAAACCAATCTCAAATGGATGTTCTCACTTTAAAAGTGTCCAGACGGGCCCTCCCTGGTGGCGCAGTGGGTTAAAGCATAGCACTGAGAATCTACAGCCACTTCCGCATGAGTTCAATTCCCGCCTGCCCTGGAGGTGACCACATGGTGTGGCAGACCTCTCCTGACTCGTCCGCTGCTCCCCTCAGCAGTGTACTTCGTCGATCTGCCTGTTCTGTTCCCAGCTCTGTCTCTGGTGAGGCCTCTCACCGCCCCTGAGCCTCTGGCCTGTACCCCAGTTCTGTATGCACAAATAAATAAATAAATCTTTAAAAAAAAAAAAAAAGTGTCCAGACGATCCTACACATGTCTGACATGGTTGTGCCACAATAACAACTGCCTAAAATGGTATGAACTGGATTGAAACTGTCTAAACTGGTTTGAACTGGTATGAGCCGGTCTGACCGATTTGAACCAGATTGATCAGGTTCAAACTAGTTTGATCCGGTTGAAAAACGGTTTCAGCATTGCAACCATTCTCAGAGGGCTACCCTCACTTTAGAAGATTCGAGAAGTCCCAGAAAGGACTGACATGGTCAGACTACTTTGCAAAATATGTAAACCAGATTGAACCAGTCTAAACCAGTCTGAACCAGATTGAAACTGTATAAACCAGCCTGAATCGGATTGAACAGGCCTGAAATGGATTGAACCGTTGTAAACTGGTTTCAAATGGTTTGAACCTGTCTGAACAGGTACGAACCAGTTTCAACTGGTTTGATCCAATTGAACCGGATTAAACCTGTTTGGACATTGAGACCATTCTCAGCTGGCTATGATCACTTTAAAAGTTTCAAGAAGTCCCAGACAGCTCTGATATGGTCGGACTTCGATTCAAAACGTCTAAACCTGTGTAAACAGATTTCAACCCTTCTAAACCAGTCTGAAAGAGTTTGAACCAGATTGAACCAGTCTAAATGGGTTTGATATGATTGAACCGGTTGAAAGAAGTTTTAGCACTGCGACCACACCCAGCCGGTTGCTATCACTTAAAAATTGTCAAGAAGCTCCCTGTTATGTGTGACGTGTTCTGACGGTGATGGGTACAGCCCAAACTGGCGTTGGAGGATTTACACATCAAAAACCAGTTTGAACCAGTCTAAACCAGATTGAACCAGATGGACCGGTTTGAGCCCGTGTGAACCTTTTTGAACTAGTTTGAACGGGATGAAAATGTTTTGAACTGGATGAAACCAGTTTGAACTGGTTTTATCCGGATCAGACCTATTCTAACAGGTTTCAGCATTAGGGCCATTATCAGCCTATTGCTATCACTTGTAAAGTGTCAAGATGTTCCCAGACATGTGTGACATGTTCAGACGTTGATAGGAACAGCCCAAACAGGGGTTAACAGGTTTAAACCAGCCAAAACTGGTTTGAATTGGATGAAACCAGTTTGAGCCGGCCTGAACCGGTTTGATCCAGACTGAACCGGTTTGAACCGGTTTCAGCATTGCAACTGTTCTCTGCTGTTGCTATCACTTTCAAAGTTTCGAGATGTTCCAGACAGGTCTGACATTGTCAGACTTTGATTCAAAATGCCTAAACCGGTCTAAACTGGTTTCAACCAGTCTAAACCCGTTTGAGCTGGTTAGATCCAGATTGAACCGGTTTGAACAGATTTGAACCGGTTTCAGCATTGTGACCATTCTCAGCCTATTGCTATCACTTTTAAAATTGTCAAGAAGCTTGTAGGCATAACTGAGATGTTGGGACCTTGATGCAAACTGTCTAAACTGGTCTGAACAGGATTGAACTGGTCTAAACCGGTTTGAACCCTATGCTGGGCGTTAAAAGTATGTTTTTAGCAGATGAGTAGCTCATACCAGGCAGAAGTTATTTTAAGGTATAAAAATATCACTGTAAATATGACCTGTAAACATCATCCTGTGAGATCAGGCTGTGTTCCCAGGCCAGCACGCTCAGCTCATGCGAATGCACCAGGTCAATAGTCCTTTTGTCCATCAAAGATGATGATTTAAAAAGTATCAGTAGGGCCCTCCCTCGTGCTGCAACAGGCTAAAGCACAGCACCATGTAGCTATTGTAGCCACTGCAGCATGAGATCAATCCCTGCTCAGGGCAGTGACCCACATGGGGTGGCAAACCTCTCCTGACCTTCCCACTGCTCCCCTTGGCAGTGTACTTTGTCAATCTGCCTGTCTCTGGTGAATATTTTCACCTCCTCTACCCCAGTTCTGTATGCATAAATAAATAAAATCTTTTTTTAAAAATGGAATCAGCAAAATTTATAAATCTCTGGTTAGAATCATCTAAAAAAATGAAAATGTAAGAAGACACAAATTAATATACTAAGTGAATAGGGGGATGTGTGTGCAGATCCTAGACTGAATGGCGATCACGAAGAAAATATGAAGAACCACTTTGTGCCAATCCCCCTGACAATTTCAATGAAACAAACATTTATGAAACTACTGAAACTTACTCAAGAAAAAAAAGTGGATCACTCATATAGTTCTGTGTCTATGAAAGGAGTTGAATTTATAGTTTAAAAGTTTGTGAGGTTAGTCTTGAGATGTTAGAAATCTTCTGTCTACTAAGATGCGTCACATAATATATATGATAATATATACACAATATATACATGAATTAAAAAGATTTGCCTCTACAATATTGATTAGAAGATCTGTGGGCATTGACAAAGTTCACCAACTGGTAAATTTGCCCCTCAGATGATTCATTTTGTTCACCATTGAATTCCTAATCAGTTTTACTTGAAGTAGATGTTTGCAAACATTTGTTGAAGAATGATTGAGTGAATGTTTTAGGTAAGTTTTGTTGCCTTTATAAGAAACATCTGTGCCTCATTTTCCAGAACATTTGATGTAGAAGGCTGGGGAAAACTCTTAGGTTCCCCAGAAAATTCGTGGGGTCTCTAGATTTGCAGACATAGCTGAGAGTTCAGTCTGTCGCTCACTGGGTCTCTGCAGTAGCTGGAAGGAACTGTTCTCAGAGAAACCCAGCTGTACCCCAAACCCAGGTCCTTGACACTAAATAAACCTTTTCTTTTCTTCTTCTTGCTTGTGCAAATTGATCCCTGGATTACAAAACAATAAACCTTTCTAGCAGAGATGATCAGATCCATTTAGTAGATGACAATCACAGTAAACATGGTTTATTTTCTTTCCATCTACTTCACTTGTCTTTGTGCAGCAACTGAGGTGAAGGATGAGATTTATTTTCACCTTCCATTCCAGGGGTGGGTCTTGATAAGTCTAGCTAAAGCCCTGATAAGAGGTTAGCAAACTTTCTAGAGAGAACAAGTTACTAAATATTGTAGGTTTTATAGATCATATGATTTCTGTCCCAATTACTCAGCTCTGTCAATGTAGCATGAAAATAGACGATCATATACAAATGAATGCAACTGTGCTCCAAAACGGCTTTATTACAAACACAGATGCTGGGAGTGAAGGGAGAGATGCTCCAGAGTTTGCTGACATCTAGCCTAGAGCAGGCTTTCTCAACCAGGTTCCTTATGAGAACCATAGAACTACACAGAATATAATTTAAATGGTCATACTCAACTTCCACAGGTATGGCAAGGACCTAGCACAATGGTTCTCTAAGTGTAAGCCTCAGTCCCACAAACTTGATGAAAATGTCATGATTCACCCTTAAGTCACAAACTCTGAGAGTGGGACTCAGCAGCTTGAATTTTAACAATTCCTCCAGGTGCATACTGAAGACAGGTAACATCATGGGACCCTGCAAACCCATACCATCAAGTTTGAGAACTACTGCCCTGGATTGAGTCTAGAATAATTAAGACAAATTCTTCCCATTTGCCACAGCATAAATTCAAGGAAGTAGCTATCAGTAAATGGAATTTCCCTATTATTTAACAGCTAGAGTACCAGCCAATTGGTACTCTATGTTAGAGCAGGGTTCTAGAGGCACCCCTCTTCTGTCAGGCATTAATCCTTTCCTGATGAGTCACAGTGTCTTCTCAGGGCTCTGGGGAGCAGCCAGAGAGAACATTTGGGGCATATTATGTCCTGAAAGAACTCTACCCACTGATGTTTTAGGGGCTCTAACCCCACCTCCATTCCAGCGATCCTAGGTGCCAAGGACTACAACTCCCATCATGCCACAGATCTGCCATGAATCGACTTCTTGAATGGAGGATTGCTGGGAGCTAAGGGTGGAGTTAAGCAGCCATGCTTGTTAAAAAAAAAAAAAGAAAAAGAAATGTGGGCTTGCAGGGTCCCATGATGTTACCTGTCTTCAGTATGCACCTGGGGTCCCAGCTCAGACAACATTACTGGTAAGACATTTAACCGATTAATCCCTTTCTCTCTGTGTGCTCACCCTCTTTTTATTTCCCATGTAAATAAACCTTTTGTTAACTTTTCTCTGTGTGCCTGCCCTTGGGTCTTCTCTGGAGTTCTTTTTAAAGCACACAGGTGAGGACTCAGATCTAGGCCACCATCCCATTTCCCTTTGGGGTTTCCCTGTAACAGCTTGTGTCTGAGCAAGGACCACCTATAAGGAGAGTTTCACTATTTTAATAACTTGAACATCTGCACCGTGCCTGTCAGCTGCAAAACTGCCATAGTTTAATTGGCACAAGTCTCTAAATTTCCCTCACTGGTTGTAGAAACAATACCCCCTTGAACAAAGACAAGGACCTAAACATGAAGCCAACATGGGGAGGAACGCTCAGGAAGAATCCGAGAGAAATGAGCAACCTCCACAGAAGCCTCTCGACAACTCATCCCCTTCCAGATGTGCCATTTACCTGACCCAGTTGGAGTTGAATTTTCTAATTTTTGCTGCTGAAAGCACTATCTGAAACAATGACAAAGAGGCCCAGAGAGTTATTACCGGGAAAACATGTTTCTGAGCTCCTGAGGGAACTGTTCTCTCTGCTCTGGAAGATTTGGGCAGTGCAGAGCCTGCCTTCCTGCTCAACCTGGTGAAGAACCGCTCAGGTACCCTTCACCCCAGCTGTGTGCTGGGCCAGCTGCAAGGCTTGTTTATTAGTGAAATGCATCTGATCAGAGCTGCCCGCCTGACAAGTTCATTACGTATCAATTTAATTAGCTGATTTACATTTAATTTACATTTCAATTAATGTCTTTAGCAACCAAATGCCGCCTTAATAGGGTAATTGCCTGTTAGGCAATATGTAAAAGAATAAATAGTCACATTCTGAGGAAGAATTCCTATTTTCAATTTTTTATTACCATAAATAACTGAAATAATTATTGCTCTTAAGGGCCACGTCCTCGTTTCCTTCTGGGCCTAATTATAAAGACTTAGTACCTCATTAAGCAAAATGGTTTTGGAGTCACAAAAAACCGTTACTTGAATCGTGACTCATTAGTTTCGACACAAGAGGAGAAAACTGTGATAGCAGGCATATTTGGGGTGCTGGGGGACTCAGAACAGGCGAACCTCTTTCTCCCTGGGCCACAACACCACAAAGGTGGCTGGTTCTGTACCCATGTCCTCGGGTCTTGTTGGGATATTGGGCTGAAGTCGCGCAAATAGCCTCTTTTAAGTGTTACCAAAGATGAGGAACTCAGTACCTCTTGAGGCAGACATTGTAGAGTTCTGTACTTTCAAAATTATTTCTTACATGAAGAAAAATCTGTCCCTCTTCTTAAAGCAATGGTAGTGGGTGCTTTGCCAGAGGGGTAGTTATTATATATCTATAATGGTATAATAAAGACTGGGATGGCACTGAACAGGCAGGAATAGAAATGAGAAATTTGCACAGGAGACAAATGGTCTGGAAAATGGGGCGATGGAGACTATTGAAAGTTCAAGAGGAAAACTGGGAAGGATTAGGGACAGAGGCTTGGGTCTTGAGATTGGCTCGTTTCTTGAAAGGTAACTGAATGGATCAGCTGCAAGAGCAGGTACTAAACATTGAAAACTTTCCAAACAGAAGTATGGGGTTCCTTTTTAATAGGGTTATTTTTCCGCCAAAGAACTTGAGGGATCGTCACTGTCATCCTTTCACTCTGCGGGGCTGTCTTCAACAGTGCCATCTTGTGGGAATGAGACGCAACAGCAGGAGCAGAACACGAGGCTTGGTTCTCCTTGGTCTGAAAATCTAGCAGGCCGTTTTGGATTTCACTCTTAATCAGAGGATTGAAGGGAGGACTCAGGAAAGACAGACTGAACTTCCAAAAATAATACATTCGGGGGTGAAGGAACAGAGAACTTGATACCTAGTTAAGAAAAAAGGTAACCACGTATGCACCCCAATTTTGGCAACTTTCGTTCTAGTTATAGGACTCTCTTCTCTTTCTCCCATCAGAGAAAGGGTATCCCGTGGAGGTTCCCTTCCAGAACAGCTTGCCGCCATCAGCCTTCCAGAAATCAGACAGTAAGATTAGGTCCCTCATGCTCACTCCTTTGCTCACAATTCACGAGGTAAATAATTCCAACCGCTATTTTCTCTTTTTTCCAGCTAAGTTTTTCAGATCCATTGACACCTCAGCGGCTCAGATTTATTGATCACCTTTTTAAATTCAACACCAAAACACCAACACCTTAGAGACCAATTCCAGAATCAGTCAATACAAGACAGCTGAAGGAGACAATCAGAACGGCAGGAGCCCACCCTCACCGGCCTGGGGTTTCTAGAACTACTCTCATTTTCCTGATATTTATCGGAAAAGCTTAGTGCAATGAGTCTTAGCTCAACCTGATCCAATGCTCCCTTTTTTATAGCAAATATTTTGGGACACTCCGTTCTATAGGAAATTTACAGAAAATGAAACTTGCCTGCATATACAACTTTTACAATATGTGTTATTCTAACTGTGATGTAAAGGAAAGGTGTAATGAAGTAACATGGGTTTTCATCACTGTATAAAATTACCTGGTTGTGAGGATGACAAATACAGACTGAATCAGTCATGCATGTTGAATTGGTTGTTCGAATCTTGCCACTAGCTGAGAGACTTTACAAAAGTCTTGCACGACTCCTCATAGAGTTCTGGACAAATGTAATCTTCTCTTGATTTAAAAGGCGCCTGCATTATTCTTGGAAAAAAACTGCTCTGTCTTGAAATCATGCCAAAAGACCTAAACTCTGTATGTGAAATGAAGTTAGGCTGTAAATTCAGCAATTTACAAGTTTCCCCAAATGAGAATATGTAAAGGGAGAAGATTTGGGGATGTTGGACGTCTTTGCTGTGCAGGACCACCTGATGTTTCTGGACATGCCCACTACCTGTCAGAGAGAACACTCCCAGACCCAGCAGTGGTCAGTGATCAGTGGGGCTCACACGATGATTAAGCAGCTCTTCATACCCTCTAAATGCTGCCACTCAAAGAGGCACCCAAGGAGTCTTGGTCACTGCATACGTCCTGTCACCCCAATGAGGACACGGCCCTTTGGGTGCCTAGAACAGCCATAGGTGGGAGAATTGGGACATGGGAAGCTTATCCAGGGCAGAAGCCCCAGGGCAGAAGCAAAACTAGTTTCTCACTGGCTGAGATCAGACCGGGATCATGATATCACCAACAAGCCACACTGTCTGGCATCTCCTTCTGTTGGAGACTCTTTGTCCCCCATCACGAATTATTGGGGGGCAGAACAGGCAGGGTCTCAAGGTGGGAGCGGCGAGCAGAGATTCCTAGAAAAGGAAATAAAGGGAAGCAGGTGTGAGGAAGACACGGGAATTGGAGTTGGGTGCAAATCTTCCTGTTCTGCTCTTAGCAGAAGTTTATTTTATACATTAGGAGTAAGCAGTGGGATGACATCAGCACATGAACTGGGTTGAGAGATTACAATCATCCTTCTTTTCTAAGAATAGTTTGGAATCATAATGTCCTTCAACTGAGATTATAACATCTATTAAAGTTAGGATAGAGACATAAATTCATAAAATTTAGGACTAACATTGTTATATTTACCACAGTGTTGATTGGCTAAAATAAAACCCCTATAAGCCTTAAATGCTACTTAATGATCTTTATTTTCATTGAGACATCTTAGAGGGTAAAGTCAAGTTGATGACTAGGGTGGAGGAGTTTTCTGGTAGATAAATCACTAAAGGAGAGAGTAAGATTCCTCATTTAAAGACTGAGCAATAAAAGCTTAAGTAAGAGAGTAGAGTGATAAGATTTGGGTTCTTGTCCAGGGACTAAAAGAACTTTAATTACGTTTTAGCGTGTTCTAGTACTGCCTTGTCTCACAATATTGATTTTATTAGAATTGCTTTTATTAATCAGTCAGTTGTAATATTTTTTTTGCTTTCTAGAGGAATTTACTGCCTTGGGCAATGCTTGCTCACCTGAGCCAGGCAGCGCCTTATGAAGCTAGGCAATCTGGTTGCAAGCTGATGGTTACTTAGAATATTTTGATATTACAAAAAAGGGAGGTCATAACATAAGTTAGCGTGGAAATTCTGATTTTTCAGAGCACTTCCGTCTCTATCCAGAATATGTCAGTCGATAGAGGTTGCATAGCTTGTGTCATCCTACTTTGTCAGTGCTATTGTTCTTGTGCACTCAGCTTCTATCCCCTCCCTGTTTCACCGTAATTCATTCACTGAGTACCCACGATGTGATGGGCCATCTTATCCATTGTAGGTCCAAAGACAACAGGCTCCTGACTTGCAATAGGCCTTCCTCAGCAATGTGTTTACCTGGCCGTGCTGTTTTGAATGGAATAAGGGCAGAGCATTTGACAGTTACTGTGCTGCAGCACAATTGGTTGGGTGGGACCAGATGTATATTAATTCAGGTGGTCTCTAAGTAAGAGTTGGCTCAGACAATTAAAGAAAAGCTTCTTACTTCTTACTCTAAGACTTTCTTTACCTCTTTCTACTTTTATTTCCTCTCCACCACCTGTCTTCACAAATAATAGCAATGAAATAGCGATGTGCATCTTGTGGTTTCACTAACTGAAATTGAGCTGACATTTGGGTTTAGTAGGCATGTTTAGGTGATCCACGGCCACTTCCTAGGTCAACTTCAGTGACTGCTGTCCATCCAGTATAATGGGCTCCAGGAACACTGACTGCCCGTGGGACCGTCTTGCTCAGTGTTGTCACCAAACGTGCAGAACTTTACAACAGAGACACTAGTAGCTAACTGGTGAGAGTGGGCTGTCAACTCAGAGTGCAGAATTCTTACAGCATCTAAGACAAGAAACTCGATAGGGGTTTCCAAAACAAGGCTGCAAAATTTACAAAATGTGCCCTGTCAAATACAGAAAATAAACTCGTCTGAATGTTAAGAAATCAAAACCCAATTTTGGTCAGTCATGCAACAAGGAAGACTGTATTATCTTTCTGTGCTCAGAAAAATAAAATGTACCTAGAAAAAACTGATGTCTCGAAGAGGTAACTGAAGAGAAAATATAAGATGTACAATAAAAATATAGTTGCAAATCAAACAATTAAAAATAGACTGTGATTCAATAATGGGGAGTAAAGCTCCTTAGTGCATTACCACCTCAAACACACTTCAGTTATTATTTAATCTTTCAAATTGTAAATTACCGATCACCATGTAGTACCACGTAGGTGCCTGGGAATATATGTTTTCTGGCACTTGGAGGTGCCTGTGAAGTTTACTTACATAAATACTCAGAAACAAAAAAATATATACTGTGATTCTTCTGGGTTTGGGTGTCTCACTGTCACTATCTTCTTCGAGCTCACCTTTACTTCTCTGCTTGTCTCTCCTGCTCTATTTGCTCTCATTGACTAGCTGGAACACATATAGTGAAGGTCACCAAGTGCCAATTTCCACATCCATTAAGCACTTTCAGTACTTATCTTACCAAACTCATAAAAGCATGGGGGCACAGATGGTCATCACCTCACCCCTAAACTTTTTTCCTCTGTTGGCTTCCATGACACTCAGATTTGCCATGTTGGTCTACTCTGGAGTCTGCAACGTGATGATATCCTGAGAGGAAGCTTTTAAATTCCATGTCCACAAGCCCTAAAGTCAACCCACCCCCACCCTCTACTATAATGCTCAGGCTGTAGTATTGCAGCACAATAGGTTGGGTGGGACCAGATATATATTAATTTAGGTGGTGTCAACTATTATTTCTCTAAGTAAGAGTTGGTTAAATCAATTAAAGAAAAGTTTTTTAGTTTATTTTAAAAAACTCCCCAGAACTTCCAGGGAGTGTTGGCACTTACCCTTGTTCAGAAGACTAGAAGCTGAGTAAGGACTTCAGTGCAGGGGTCAGATTACAAGTCTTAATCAGAAAATGGGGAGTGAGCCAACTCCTCCCCACTCTCCTTTCCTACCAGGGGATCTGAAGGCACTCACAGGCCTGAGTAGGCCCATGTCCAAGACAGACTCCCCAGGACCCCAGGCTGGAGGAACAGGTATTTGATACCAACCCAGTCCTCTGCTTTTTCTACTGTCTTAGCTAATAGGCCTGACATTTTTTCCTTTTTTTTTTTTTTTTTTAGATTTTATTTATTTATGCATATAGAACTGGGTTATAGGCCAGAGGTGCAGGGGTGGTGAGAGGCTTCACCAGAGACAGAGTGGGGAGCAGAACAGGCCTATTGACAAAGTACACAGCTGAGGGGAGCAGCAGGCAGGTCAGGAGAGGTCTGTCACGCCATGTGGGTCACCTCCAGGCAGGGGATTGAACTCACACTGAAGTGGCTTTAGCTTCTTAGTTCTGTACTTTAACCCACTGTGCCACCAGGGAGGGCCAGGCCTGATTTATTTTTAAGGACTATGTTAGAATTTAATTGTATCAAAACTTGCAAGTGACATGGGCAGGACTGGTAGGGGATGCTCATCACTGATAAGCTAAGAAACATCCCCACGGATGAGCGATTGCCTGGCAATGTGAGTAGTCTGAGGTCATTGTTGGCGTGTTGACTTTGAAACATGTAATTTCTCTAGAAAAATGAAATTTGGACTAGTTTAAGAAATGCAAAGTCAGAAGCTTGTGTAACTTATCACCCACCTGAAGATTTTGGCTAAATCAAGTCTCTCCCCATTTCTTACCACCACTGTCAAACTTATCACTCATTCAGGGGCTTAAAACAGCACACATTTATTATCTTGTGGTTCTGGAGGTCAGCAGTCTGAGATGAGTCTACATAGTTTAAATTAAACTGATGGCAGGAATGCATCCTTCTGGAGTCTAGGGGAGATTTCTCCTTCCCGTTCCCATTTCTGAAGGTTGCCCTCACTTTGTACCTGCCAGCCCCTCACACCACTCTAAACCCCTCTGCTCCTGTGATCACATCCTCCTCTTTTTGACTCTGTCAGGTTGGTTCCCTGGTGACGCAGCCCAGAAACATCGTAAGCATCCCTTCTCTTTTTGAGCACATCTACCAGACTTTCTAGCCAAACCAAGCAACACTCAGAGGTCCTGAGGATGTGGGTGTAAACACCTTTGGGAGACCAGTAGGCAGTTTGCCACAAATCCTCAGTATTCTGGGCACTCACACCCAGAAATGTGGTGGTCTGGGATGAAAGTAAACGTTCTCTGTATCAAAAGCACCTGCCTCTCCTAACAACTACTGTTATGCCCATTCCACAGTGGGCCCTTCTTCATTCAGGACTTCTCGAGGATGGATATGGCTCCCAGGAGATGCAACAGTGCTCAGGTCCCTTCTACTGCCCAAGTCTTCACTTCCTGGAATAGAGACAGCAAGGGCCTCAGGAAGCTGTCTTCCAGTTTGGAAATAATGCCAATTCCAGAAGATATAGCTGGTAACTAGGACTCAGTCTTTGTGTGTCTTCCCATTCCCACCTCTGGCTTTTCAAAAGCAAACTGGCCTATTACATAGCCACATTTCCTCAGGCTATTATAGAAGAAATTGGAAGTAATCCCTCCTGGGTGTATCACTTTCTAAAACCCCCATCAGAGGAATGACTATTATTACCTGAAAGAAATTAACTTATCTTGTATAAGGAGGCAAGATTAAGAAAGCAAAGACTTCTTTTGGATATGCAATATTATAATTGCATAATACTCTTTAAACCAAAACACATTTTTCCAAGGGGTGTAAGAAAAGTGTTATAGTGATTCCGGTTTTATCTTTTTATTCCAAACTTCACCAAGAATTTTAAGTTTCTCTTAAACCTTCCATATCATTATCAGTGCTTAATAAACTCACTGTCTACTGCTAGTGTTTAGAAGCACCTTACTTAAAAATATACAAAATCTCCTGAAATGACAGAAATATGCTTTCAGAAACACAAATTTCTATTCGAATATAGGGTAATAATTACATATAAACCGTTATTCTGTTATAATGATGTAAGTATTGTAGTGATCATGATTATTTGGTTGTGGTGCTTCTTTAATCTGTATGTCTGTTATTGATAGAGGTGGCATTTTATAGCAGAAATAAAGCAGTCTTTGAATAGGGAAGTCTTAGCTTTTATTCTTGCAGCTACTATCTGTGAATTTGAGGAAGTTAATTTACTCTGAGCTTATTTCTGCATTTGTCAAATAGGGATACAAAGCCTTCCCTTGTAGAGTTGTGTGAGGTGCATAATTATGTATATGAGCTACTTCATACAATGCCTGGTGTATAAGGACCACGACTGAATGATTTCTTGTACTGTTATTACTGTTAATAGTCTTATAATTAATGAAGTTACTGACTTTGTTGGAAATCAGTTCTTTTATAGAGATTGAACATGAATGAAAGATAATTGAGGTCTTTAAAAATGCCTCTGACCGTCTGACCATTTGTCCAGGGAATCTGAGCTAGCATCCTCACTTTATAAATGCAAAGTAGATGATATAAGAGGGGGGGAAAAGTTCTAATTTATTCCTTCAAAGTAGTCCTGAAATGAAGTAGGATTTCTGGGAAAGATTAAGAGCTTACATTTTTATTGGCCATATTTCCCATAAAATTTCATAGAGGATAAAGGAAAAGTGCAGAAGCAGTACTATTTCTGTTTTATATGCTACTTGCGACAATCAATCTTCCTGAGTTGTCGTTAATTATAATGGTGCTATTCGCAATGCTGCTTTCCAGGCCTGTTAGAATTTTCACCCAAAGTCTTCCACGTGGGGTTTAGCAATGGGCAGCTGACTTATTGTTGCATGACACTGAAACTTGCAGACACAGAGAACAACTCCAACTAGCAGCTCTAGGTGAACATTTATGTCCATTTCAAATTCGTCTGTTGAAGTTTTAGTCTCCTACCTTTGAGAGGCAATTATCTCATATATAGTGTCTTCTGTATGAGGTTGGAACCTCATAAATGGAATGAATGCTCTTACAATAGAGACCCCAGGGAGCTCACTCACTCTCTGCCAGGTGAGATACAAGCCATTTACCCCAGGAAGAGGGATCTCACAATAGCCCAAACAGGCTAGCCCACAGACCCTCAATTTGTCTCCAGGATGGTGAAAATCAATTTCTCTACAAACCATGAGTCTCCATGGTGTTCTGTTATAGCAGCTGAGACTGACTTAGACAGAAGCTGTGCAGAGAGAGCCCAGAAACCTAGGAGGGGTTTCCCCCAAAGTGTAAGACTGAGAGAGGAGCTTTATATGACACCATGAGACCACTCGAAGCTTGTCAATTAGCAACTGCTAGAGGCTTGAGAGCAGAAATGAGAAACTGGGAACAAGCAGGGACATTCAGCTTTGAACCTTCCATTTTAGAGAGATCTTTGTAGCACAATGCCTCTGGAATACAGCTGATAGACCAAAAAGGCTGCACTTTAACAGAAAGGACCACGTCCTAGAGTAAGTCCAACATTAGACTTATTTTAACAAAATATGTAATAAGTCTGGCACAGCCGACTGGAGAGAGTTTGGAAGCTGATACCTACCAAGTTAGTGGTTTTCAAAGCATCTTGGTTTTTCTACCATTGCACTCACAAAGTATAACACCGAGTCAGTAACAAGTGTTACTTAACCCACCTACTAAAATAAGATTCAATACTCTTCAGAAATAGATAGTAGAATCCAGGGCCTGATTGTATGTTATAAAAAATATTCAGTATTTACTAATGAATTGCTAGACATTCAAAGGAACAGGAAGATATGAACCACCATCATGCAAGCACACAGATAGTGGAAACAGCCCCTGACAGCAAAGATGTTGGAGGTGGTGTGCAAAGACTTGACAGCAGTTATCACAAATGTGTTTGAAGAAGGATCAGGGAAATATGGCCCAGATGATTGAACACAGAGGGAATCTCAGCAGACATACAGAAAGTGAAAGAACTGAATAATACATTAACTAAAATGAAAAATTCACTGGCTGGACTTAAAAGCAGATGGAGGAGGACAAAGTTTAAGATAAATCAGTAGAAATTATACAATCTGAAAATGCTAAGAAAAAAAGATCAAAAACAAAACAAAGAATATTAGATGGTCAAGATCAATGGTCTAACATATGTTCTTACTTTATAAGGCTGTAGACTCTAGATTCCCAAACTGGAAAACAAAACAAAACAAAATTATGGGTCTGGTTTTCTCACAGATGTCAAAGCCTGAATGAAATACTAGTGAGCATGATACAATAGCATATTCACAAAATAGCATGCATAGGAGACTATAGAGAAAGAATAACATCAGAAAAATCTATCATGCAATGTATTTCATTAATAGTCATTAATGTTCTGAAAGCTCATGAGCTTTATTTTCCACAATCAGCAGAAATAGAACATTCGAGGCTGTACAACACTTACTTAGTTTTGTATGAATTGTCATGGAACTAAGCACATAAAGCAGAAAAATTGGTATAATAGGCACAAACCTATCTGTCAACAATTAATGACTAATTTGTTTCTATACCTTCACCCAATTTCCATTACAGAACCTCTCACCTCCACTGGAGTTTCTGGATATCTATTTCATGTGTGCATGAATTTTTAAAAGATCAGAACTTTTTAAAAAAGAATGGCCCTTGACGCCATTATCGCACCTGATAAACTTAACCAAAATACTTAATATGTAATGTGTTTAATGAGCATTCCAATTTCCCCTATTGTCTTATAAGCACTTTATGTTAACTTATGTCTCTGTTAATGTATAGGATCTCCCCTTTTTCTTTTTCCTTTGTAATTTATTTGTGGAAGAAATCACACTGTCTTTATTTTTATGTTTGCATTCCTATAGTTTTACTTAACAAGATAGTTACTTTCCCCATTATATTTCCTGTACATTGATGATAGATTTGGATGTTGGTCAGGGTCAAGTTTGATGTTTTTGCCATGATAAGTGTGGGGACCAGCCCCAATCACAGGCTGTCAGAGGGCAGAACAGGTAGGGTCTTAAGGTGGGAGTGACATTGACTAGCAGAGATTCCTAGAAGGGGAAAAGTGGAGCAGGAGCAAGGAACACAAAGGAGTCGGAGTTGGGTGCAAGTCTTCCTGCTCATCTTTTTAGCAGGTCTTTATTTATACTGCTTAGCAAGTTGTTAGTTACAATAATGCATCAGTCGATTAGTAAGAAATCAGCATAAAACTTCTCAAGGAAGAGGGGAATAATACATCCTCTCCCTGACACTTTATGGCATACTAGACTATACATCTTTGTGATAACTTTCAGGTATATGGATGTTTAACTATGACTTCAAAGGATAAGGGATCTGGGAAAGGATGAGCTGTTAGCAAAGAATTTAGGAGTACTAGGGAAGGAATAAATTGTGTTAGCAGAGTCATCAGTGACAGTCTAAAGAAAAGCTAATGGCTAACTTAAGGTTAGCAGAGAGTAGCTAGAATTTGTTTTAGGAAAAGGTTAATTGAGACTAGCAGAGAGTAGTTAGTGATTGTTTAAGAAAAGGGTAAATTAAGAGGAAGACACATAATTATGCATTAAGCAAAACCTGTGTCAATAATGTTAGGAAATTGTCCATGGGTCCTTATGCCCTGGGAGTTTTATCTAAGATTTGCTTTTTGTTTCAAAAGACCAAGGAAGCTTCCCAGGAGTCTTGATGCTGGAAGGGCATGTGTGTGGGGGGGAGATCCTATCTCTCCAGGAGCTTGTCTTTTGTCTCCAGACAAAGAAGAATTTCCTGCCCTGGGGCGGCTCTTACTTTGCCCCGTCAGGTAGGCAATTTATGAAACTAAGGCAATCCACTTGCAAACTAACGGTTGCTCAGCATATTTTTGATATTATGATTATACAAAAAAGGGTGGTTGTAACATAAGTTAGCAATGGAATTTCTGATTTTTCCATCCGGAATTTGTCTGTCAACAGAAGTTAAATAGCTTGTGTCAGAAAAGTGTGTTGAATACTCCTGATTTCATCATTTCAGAAAGAACACAATTGTCACTCTTTGTGATGGTAAGTTTGATCAATGTGCTTGAATGTTGACAGGCTGACTCGCTCCTTATAAAATTCCTCAGCAGATTTTTACTAATGGCTTTAGCAGTCATGAATATTTTACTTCTTTATTCTTTTTCATTTATAGCTGGGGATTTCTCTAAAGAAATCTCATCAACTCTTTGGTTACCTTGAGGAATAGTTCAAACAAGAAATTCAGGATGAATACTTAATTCTATTTACCATTTTTCAGAAAGAGTTGCTTTTGAAGCCATCCAAAGCTAACCAATGTCTCCCCCACCCCCACTGAGTAATGAATGGTATCAGCTCATTGATATTTAATCTATCTATTGAGTAGTAATGTAATACAATTATTATCCTTTTCAGTGCTTGTGATAGACAGAATGATGGTCTCCCAAAGAGATCTCTTTACCCCTATCCTCTTTATCCCTAGAATCTGCAAATATATTATCTTCCATGGCAAAAGGGAGTATTAAGCTTGCAAAAGAAATTACGGTTGCCAATAGAGAAATTTTTATGATAGGTTTCCCTGTAAAATCTGTTGCTCTCTTAAGGATTAGAATAGTTTCTGTTTGCTCCATTGTTGTTAGTGATATTTTTTTCTCACAGAAATGTTAAGCACTATGTGGATTTCTATTGCTCCTATAATAATCTATTACAAACTTGGAAGCATAAAACAATAGAAATTTGTTATAGTTCCAGGGGTTAGAAGCTTATCATAGGTCTTGCTGAATTGAAATCAAGAGATCAGCTGAGTTCCTTTCGAGGGGAGGTTCTGATCTCTTGATTTTTATCTAAAAAATGTCCTGGATGTGACTCATGTAGGTGTTATTAGAAGTGTAAATAATAGAGTGTGAGGAAGACTGGAATTGCCATCACTGGCTCTTAGGACTGGGGAAAAAGATCAGGAGCTGAGGAATGCTGGTGGCTTCTGGAAGGTGGGAAGGGTAAGGAAACCCAAGTTTTCCCTGGAAAGGAATCTAGCTGATCCCTTGGTTTTAATCCAGTGAGACCTGTAACAGACTTCTGACCTGTAGAAATGTAAGATAATAAATTTACTTTGGTTTATGCTTCTAAGCATATGGTAGATTATTATAAGAACAATAGTGCTTATCTCTGTGAGAAAAAAATATCAAGAGTAACAAGGGGGCAGACAGAGAAACTATTCAAATCCTTGAGTTTAACAGATTGTAAGATCAACCCGTTCATAAAAATTTCTCTGTAACTGAAGTAACAGACCAGTAAATGTAACAAAAAGCATAAAAGTATTCTCAATAGTATAGAGAAAGAAACATAAATGAATATCTAGGAATTAAGTAAGACTTTGATTCATAAAACTAAAAACTCTAGTAAAGGAAATAGAAGTAAGATGATCTGGTAATGGAGAAACATTTTATGTTCTTGGATTGGGTGACAGAATATTCTAAAGATGCCAATTCCCCCAAATTAATCTATAAATTTAATGTTCCACCATAAAGATCCCTGTTGAACTATTTGATAAACTCAGTAAGCAATAAAAATCACAAATATCTAAACCAATCTCATAAGAAAAAGAAAGACTTGCCAAGCAGGATATTAAGAAGTCATAGTAATAAAACAGTGTGATACTGTTGCAAGAATAGACAAATAGAACATTGGCACAGAATAGAAAGCTTACTAAAGACAGAAAGTTAGATAGTAAATATATTATATAGGGGGACAAATTGATGAGGGAAAGTTGGGAAATCTAGCTCACTCTCGACAGGAAAATAAATGAAACTGGATATTTATTTAACATCATGTACTGTTAGAGTCCAAGAAATTGTGAGACCCAGAAACGATGCAAAAGACAAGTACAAGCCTTTATTGCTAGCCTGGGCTAGGGTCCGATCCCTGGAGTGTACCGCAGCAGTCTCGCCCAGATGAGATGGACCCCGAGCCTCTGAACAGAGGGTTTTATATAGTGAAATTCGAGGGCTAGGAAATTTCCAAAGTATGTAGTCCATTAGGATCTGTCACTCTCATCCTCCTTCATGCAGGTAGTAATTGCAAGTAATGTCCTGCTGGTGCCTGGGCTTTCGACAACATCCTGTTAGTTTTTAACCACAAACAACATTCCAACATTTTAACAGTACAAAATTTGAATCTTTTTGGGTGAAACATCAAAATGTAAAAGATAACCTATAACATTGCTAGAAGAAAATATGGAAATAGTTCTGTTACCTAGAAATATGAAAAATTTTCTTAGAAAATGTCAGAAACACAAACAAAATGTAAGGCAAAAATGATTGACTTATTGATATCAAAGTTAGTAACTTCTATATACTAAATTACACCATCGACAACATTTAAAAACAGGTGAAAAAATGGTAAGATATTTGCAATGTCTAAAACTTATAAGAGATTACTATCTGGACTACACAAGAAATCACGCAAGAAAGAAAAGCTCCAAAAGAAAAATGGGCAAAGGATATAAGCACAGAATTTATCACCAACACGTTAGAAAATGTTATATAAAGGTAGGCTCAGTTTTATCATCAACTTAAGAAACTTACTAGTGAGATGGTGCTTTATATGTCGTAATAAGGAAAACAAGGGAGCTTGGTAGTGTCAAGGTAGTAAAATCAGAGACACAGAAATCCTCAATCACTGGTGGTATAAGGGCAGACAGTATGGCATCCTGGACTGCAACTTGAAAACATTTGGTCGAAGTAAGAAGCCTTTTATTCCATGATGTGACAGCTCTTCTGCCATCACAAACTGAAAGGAAAATTAGAAGATGGAAGTACAGACTAGGGAAGTACATGTAATTGACAAAGAATTAGTATCTAGAATATATGAATTCTATGAGAGTAAATCTAATAGAAAATGGACAAGGAAACTACTAGGTAGTGCACAAAGAAAATTTTAAAAAATGAATAAAACTGTTGTGGACCAACCCCAATTTCAGGCTGTTGAGAGGCTGACACAGGCAGGGTCTCAAGATGGGAATGATGCCGGCGAGGTGATATTCTAAAAATTGGGGAGTAGAGGAGATCAGGAGTGAGGAAGACACGGGAGTCGGAGTTGGGTGCAAATCTTCCTGTTCTGCCTTTTGCAGAGGTTTATTTTATACATTAGGAGCAAGCAGTGGGATGACATCAGCACATGAACTGGGCAGAGAGATTACAATCATCTTTTTTTCTAAGAATAGTCTGGGGTTGTTTTGACCTTTACTTGAGATTATAACATTCTAAAATCAATCAAGGTTAAAAACAGGTACATAGGTGCACAAAGTTTAAGACTAATATTATTGTAGTGAAGATTAACTAAAAGTCCCTTACACCTTATCTACTACTTAATGGGTTTGTTTTTCTACCTGAGACATCTTGGGAGGCAGGAAGAGGAAAGTCCTTGCAAATCAAATCTCTGAATAGGAGACATAGGTGAATTTCCTTATCTAAAGACCTACAAGACTAGCCAGAAGACATTTGTGGATTCCTTTGAGGTGTAGCAGGTAGAAAAACTGACTAGTTCCAAAACAGGCAACCTGGATGAATTTCCACATCTAAAGGCCAGACAATAGGAAGTTTGAGTAATTCTCTAGAAGCTGAATAGAAGGCTAGGTGAGATAATAGAATGATAAGATTTGGATTATCCTCCATCAGCAGTGAGAGAGACTTTGCAAAAACAGCCCTTTTAATTTTATTTATCAGCCAGTAGTCAAGTCACTTGACTTCAGAGTAATTTTTCACCCTGGTGCAGTGCTTGCTTGTCAGGGCAGGCAGGCCTTATGTGGCTGAGGCAATCCAATTGTAAGCTGAAAGTTGCTCAGAATATTTTGATATTACAATTATACAAAAAAGGGAGGTCATAACATAAATTAGCAGTGGAAAATCTGATTTTTCAGAGCTTTTCCGATCTATCCGGAATCTGTCAGACGATAGATGTTGCATAGCTTGTGTCATAAAACCACACACAAAAAAAGTGTCCAGTTTCGATAATAGTAAGCTACAAAATAAATCCATAATGAGAGATATAGATTATACCTATACAAACACACAAACACTAAAAGTTCAGACAATGCCAAATGTTGGAGAGGATGCGAGGGGGAAAAATATTGCCCCACACATTCCTGGGAACAACTATTTTGGAAAATGGTTGGCTGTTACCAACTAAAATCCCACATGTAGGAACCTATTTTAACAGGGTCGGCCCAGCAGCCATATGCTGGAGAGTTCATAACAGTAACAGCTGAGGTGCAAACACTGCACATGACCAGCAATAGCAGGAATAAGTAAATCTTATGCATGTATTGGGAAATTAGTGGGGGCGGGGGAGGGGGTTTGTGGGGGAGGAGGGAGTTGGAATCCTTCAGCTCCACAGCATCAACAGCATCTCCAAAACAGGGAGAGTTGAAAGTCACAGAGGAATACAGATAACAGTAATTTCATTTACATAACACCAACAACAGGAAAAAAGTAAAAAATATCTTGCATAGAAATGCACCCATGAATGGAAAGGTATTTAAGAAAAACAAGGAAATTATTGTAAGAAAAGTCAGGCTGGTGATTGCTTCCAGACAAGACAGGCACATTTCTTAGGTGCTAGTAGAGCTCTGTGTCTTAACCCGTGTGTTAGCTGCACACACATTCACTTTATTGTTGTTTAAGATGAATGTGTTTTTTAAGAATGAATTTTAAACGGAAATGGGCAATCTTAAATTCTTTTCATATCTGATGATCTATTGCCCAGACCCTTCTCACCTGAATTTGTTGGGAGTGACCAAAGATTTACTGACAAGGACTGAATTAGGGGCCTAGCATCAGGGGCACAGCGATGAGTCACCCCTTTGGAATGTGAACCTAGAATCTTATATATAAGAGACCCTTCCCCCCTTATTGGTTTGGCAGTAGCTGCGGATCACTCTAGGGGCTCCGTCTCATCTGCTGTACTGGAGCAATAAACCATGCTTTCTCAGCCTTTCTGCCTCCCGCCTTCCTTTCTTTCGGCTGGTCACAGAAGTTGGGACAAAACAGAATTTATTGTTGTTTTTTGTTAATAGATCCGTTTAAGCAAAATACATTGCCTGAACAGGTGAATTTCGCAGGATCCCTTGAAGGGAAATGGAGCACACCTAAAGAATCACAGGAGACCAGGAAGAGGGACAGGACCACCACCGTCAGATTCCAACTCCTCTTCTCAGGAAGACAATTGGAGTTTTACAGAGCTCCAGGGCTCCAGTTCCTGCTCAGTCTGACTCAGACTTGGGCAGAGCTCTTCAGTCCTCAGTTTCCTCATGCTGTTTTTGTAAACTGCATCAGTGAGATCAAAATGCGAACTATTAATAATTACTCTTTTACATTTGGGAAGACTGAGCCCTCAGAGGGACGCCACTCGCCCAAGCTACACCATCGCCACGGAGGAACTCATGATCCAGGTCCAAACAGCCATTCTTTCCTTTGTCTAGCTTTGGGCTACTAGCCTGAGGTCACAGAACAGTGGCCACGCCCCAACGCTGCCACTCCAAAAGCCCCGCCCCCTGAGGCCACGCCCCCTGCTGAGTCCCCTCGCGCCGGGACCCGGCACCTCCCTCTCCCGGCCTTTCTTCCGGCCACGCCCCCGCTGGCTGCCATGACAACGAGTCCACGCCCCGCGCACAGCTGCTGCTCGGGCGGGACCCTGGCTGGACCGCGGGCCCCGGCCTGGGGGCCACAGCTGCCACCGCTGCCGCCACCTCATCTCCTCCCCGTCCCCGTCCCACCCCGCGTCTCCTCGCCTCACTCGGGCCCGCGGCCGGGGTCCCACCCCGCCGCCCCACCCCGCTCGGATGCCGAAGGTGAAGGCGCTGCAATGCGCCCTGGCGCTGGAGATCCGCTCTGTGAGTACCGGTCGCGCCCCCACCTCCCGCCGCCTGGGCGTCGGTGAGCCCCTGGAATTTACTGGCGGCCGCTTCTTTTGTTCGTCTCCGAGAATCCCGAGCCCCGCCTCAAAACTTTCTTCATCCGCCCGCCCGTTCCTCTCTCGGGAGCCTTGACTTCGTACCACCTGCTTTCTCCCGGTCAGAATCATGAAGGACCTCCCACTCCAGGCGCAGCTGAGGCGCCTCAGCCCTCGCTTCGTCCCACCTTGCGGTTTGAATTCCTTGGGATCATTTCCAAGTCACTTGAAAGACCCTCTCCCTGCTCCTAATTTTCCAGTGACTTGGGGGGAAGGTGGGCTTTTCTTGGAATTATTACTGGGCCATCTTCTCCCCAGTCTTGGGGTGGGAGCATTAGTAGGGGGGTCATTTCCTGCCAAATCACTGCTGACCGACCCTTACAGACTTTGGTTAGTTGAAGGCGTCTTTACTCTGTCTTCAGTGTGGACTTCCACACCCAATAGCCGAAATGTGCCACCACTGCACCTTGCCACCTCCCCCAGGGCCAGTTCCTCCAAAATCTGTTCAGAGCCCTACAATTCCCCAAACCCTCCCTATTCTGAGAGGGCTCCCTTATCCGTCCTGTGACTCCAAGAACAGGTTTTAGAGAGAAAACTATTCATTCTCTCAACTTGGTGACTGGCCACCCAGTCACTTCCAGACTTGCTTAAGAGGATCCTGTCCCCCAACCTGCTTTGGCAGAGAGCCCCACAAATTCTATCAGGTGAATGGCTGGGATCCCTCCCACTCTGCTAGGAGATAACTTTTCTCCTCAACAATCTCAGCCAGGGCTGGGGGATAAATTTCCCTTTCATTCTTTTAGAGAGCTCTCCATATGAAAGTTCTAGCTGTCCCTTCTAGAGGAAATCTCCAGAGTTTTATCATACATCCTGTTTAAAAGTTGCTCTGGGTCCTTACCTCCCCCACTCTCCCCAAGCTTTTTATTTCTCAAGTCAGTCTTGATCTCCCGGCAAAACACATTTCTCTTTCCCTCCTTCTCCCTCCTAAAATAGGCAACCCCATTCCCTTGAGTGCTGCACCAAGAATGCCCCCCAACCCCCCACCCCCGACTTCCTGCACCGTTTGCTGGCAAGCCTCATCCTCCACTTTCCAGGCTGCCCTTCTGCACTTCAGAATGAGATTGCTGCAGCTTAGAACTTAAACCTCCAGGGAAGTCACAAGACTTTGTTCTTTTGTTCCTCACAAAGAAGGGTAGGCTGACTAGGGCAGAGTGTGAGGCAGTGATGGAGAGGTGTCTGGCATCCTTGGTTTTTCTGTAGACTTGCAGAGATTTTACTGACTGTTGTGTTAGAAACTCTGTAACCCTAGCACTTCTTTGTAAAATAAAACTCGTTTACAAAAGAACACTTGAAACTTCCTAAACTCCTACTCCAGCGTACTTAGTAAGGCCCTTCCCAAGTCCAGCCTCGATCGGCTTTGTTACTGGTTGCTGCTTCCTCCTCTCGTAACCAATGGGGGTTAGCAGCAGGCTGAGTTCGGCATACGGACAGGCTGGTTCCGCTTCCCTTCTTTAGCCAATACAGACCTTGTAAGAGGAAGTGCGTCTTTTTGTAACGGATTACTGCCTGAAAAAGTCAGAAAAAGAAATCACTACTTTTTTTCTTCTAAGTATTGGCTGAATTGCAAAAAGTGAGTGATCATATAGTGGAACTTTGTTGGTTAACAGTCTTAAGAAATTGTGCAGGTGGGAATATTCATATTTCATTTTTTCAACAAATTCAGTCACAGACTTTAACATTTCTAAGAAATCTCTAGCATCATTTGTTTAATTCCTTTTACAGATGCAGCTTGACTAATTATTTGTCTAGGATTGCACAGCTATCCTAGATCTGCAGCAAGATGCTAAGTTTTCAGACAAACCTTGTTAAATGGCTCCACAAAAGACCGTTTGTACCATACAAATAAAATGAATTTGGTATATTTAACATTGATTGAACAGAAAAATTATGTAATGGTAAATGTTTGCAACACATTAATTTCGAGTCTTCTTTCCAATTTAATATTTTACACTTACATGGTCTAAAGGTCAAATCTACATATTCTGATAAATGCCCTGTTTCTTTACATTAAATTTCCCAAGTATTCATATACTGTAGGTAGGCAACTTTTTTGATTTCCACTTTATTCTTGTATCATTTCCTTTTGTAACATAAACAAGCACACACACACTATACTTCTGTCCCATATGTAAGTATAGATACACATATTTTTCTTTCTTATACTATAGGTAGCATATTCTGTAAACTACTCTGCACTTTACTTTTTTCTCCCTTAATATGTTCTGGAAATCAGTGTCTTTAAAACTACAAGTTAGCATCTTCCTTTGCTCTTAACTTTTCATTGACAGTTTCCAAACATACACAAAGTATTTAAAACAGCACAATAAGTAACTATCCCATGTCCTATGTATATTGATTTGATTTACCTGTATACATGTATATGTTTATGCATAAATGTCTGTGGCTGAATGTTTGGAAGTAAATTATTGCCATGACACTCCAATACTAAAAACTTCAGCATGCATCTAAAAAAAAGGACATTGTTCTATAAAACCATTATCACAACAAAAATAATTAGCGATAATTTCTTAATGTCTATTCTACTCAAGTTTTCCTAGTTATACGAAAAAATGACTTGTATAGTTATCTTTATTCATACCAGGATCCATTCAATCTTTGTTATTCTTGACTACCAGACCATTTTAGTTTGTTTAAATATAGAGCAGGTCTACTTTTTCATCCCTACAGATTTCCTTTTTTAGAGGGATTTAAAAGTGTTCATATCCTGTATAAATATTACTTAGGTCAAGTTTTAGAGCACTTCCATTGCCATAGGAAATATCTTGTGCATATTGCAAGAACAGGAAGAGAGAACTACAGTTCTGAGTTTTATAACTATAGATTACTTTGCCAGTACTTGAACTTCATATTAAATGGAGTCCCATAAAATGGTTTTTTTGTGTCTGACTTTTTCTGAGCATCCTTTTCAGTTCATCCATGTTGCTGTGTATATTCGTAATTTGTTCCTATATACCATGGATTACTTTAGCCATTTAAAAAAAATTCCCCTTTTTTAAAAAAAATATTTATTTATGCATACAGAACTGGAGCGGGTGAGAGGATTTACCAGACACAGTGGGGAGCAGAACAGGCAGATCTACACAGTACACTGCTGAGGGGAGCAGCGGGTGGGTCAGGAAAGGTCTGCCATGCCATGTAGATCACCTCCTGGGCAGGGGATCAAACTGGCCCTGAAGCGGCTGCGGCCAGCTTGCAGTGCTGCGTCCCAACCGTTGCACCACCAGTGAGGGCCCACTTTATAACATTTTTAATTGATGATAATTCGTTACTAGGTTTGATTGTCATGGTTAAAGTTACTATGGATATTCATTCCAGTTAAAAATCTTTTTTTGTACATTACCTTTGAAGAGACCAGGTTTAGATATAGAATTTTGTCTAATTATTTTCCTCATGTGGTGACATTTAAGTTATCCCCAATTCCTGTAAATCTGAAATTACCTGTTTCATCTGTTAGCTCTTGAATCCACTGTGGCACTTCATTCTCCTCTCTCTGCCCCTCCGTGTTTATTTTTGCTGCAGCCTTGTATTAGATGTAACCTCATACATTTACAAAGGTGACCAGCTGAGAGCAAAATCACAGTAAGCACGAAAGCTTTGGGTGTATAACACATTTCATAGTGCTCAGCAGAGCTATATGACTTCAGAGATGTATAAACCTAGCAAGAAAGTGTGACTGGTCTCACTGAATCCTGGGAGAATGATATGATGTAGCAAGTAACTTTTTTTTTTAAGAGCAGCACAAGAATTGTATTTCCCATCACTTACACTTTCAACACTTGAACTGTGTTATCTGTGATATGAAAAAGTGTTTTTGTTTTCTCTCTACCTTTTTATTATGTCATAGTTCGATTTTCATTTGAATATTTGGGAAAATAGGTGGGAGAAATTAGGGATATGACTGCAATGAAACCAGCAAATTTGCTTTATCTTAAAACCTAAAGTGTCAGTTTTAATCCCCAGCTTTTCTTACTAAAGTTCCCTGGAATTATAAACGTAGTAAGATACTTTGAATTTACAGAAAATAATATCTGGATAGTATGGGCCTGCCCTATCACCACTAATTTTAACAAATTCTACACTTTACATATGTGCTGAAGATTTTTTCTATATTCTGTTGTTGATGGACATTTTCATTTTTTCCAATTTAGGTATATTACAAGTTGCCCTCCTAGAAACATTCTTGTATAAGATTTTATTGCACATTTTATTTAATACAGCATTACATGTTGTAGTAAATATTACTGAAATCCCTTATTGAATCTAATAGTTATTTGGAGAGTCTGTGTTTGCAACTTTGCAATTATAGTTTTGAGTTCAATACAATCTTTTCCCTTTTCTTTCCTTTTCCTTACTTATGTAAAGATACTGAATGAAGTCTGACAATATTATTTTTGTAAAGATTTCCTTTGTATAGTAATACTTATCTAAAAGTGAATGTTTTCTATTTACTTGAAAATAATATATAATTTCAGTTCATGCATTTTTTACTTCATTTAATTTGACATTCTGTCATTATCATTACACTTGAAATTTTACTGATACGTCAAAATTTTTGAGTAGACACCCCAACTTTCTTCTGACTAGCAAATGCATGGTATATCTTTTTCTGTCATTTTACTTTTATCTTGATTTTAATTTTTAAAACCTTGATGAATAATTCACATCTAAGGCTTCTAAACAGTACAATTTAATAACTTTGGGTGTATTCATAAAGTTGTGTAACAGTAACCATTAATTGAAGAAAAGTTTTATCACCCCATAAATCCTATACCTATTAGCCATTAGTTATTACTTATTCCCAAAAGTCTAATTTCTGTATCTGTGGGTTTGCCTATTCTGGACATTTCTAAAAATGGAACCATACAATATGTGGCTTTTGGTTTTTGCTTCTTTCACTTAGCACAGTGTTTTTGAGATTCATCCAAGTTGTAGCACGTACTGTTGCTTTATTCTTTTTTATGGTCAAATAATATTCCATTGTTTGGATATACCACGTTTTGCTTATTCATTTATCAATTGATAAACATTTAAGTAGTAACTTTGTGACCACTATGAATAATGCTGCTATATTCTTGTACACATTTTTTGTTTTGATTTATATTTTCAGTGCTCTTACTGTCTGTATGTTTAAGAATGCTGGGTCTTACAGTAATGCTATTTATTTTTTCTTAGAAACTGTCAGATCTTTCTCAGTCATTGAGTTATTTTGCACATACATCAACAATTGATGAGTGCTAGAATTTTTGGCATTTTTCTCCAGTAGTTGTTTTTGTCTCTCTTTGTGATTATAGCCATCCTAATGTATGTAAATGGACATTTCTGTGTTTTGATTTATATTTCTTCATGGCTAATGATATTAAACATGTTCCTATGTATTTATTAATTTATTTGTTTATCTTCTTTGGAGATTCCTATCTGTTTTTGCTTCATGTATTTTGGGACCCTGTTAAATGCATGTATGTTTATAGTTACGTCTTTTTGAAATAATGTTATATATATATATATATATATATATATAGCATTGAATATACATATATAGCAAAGATTATAATCTCTTTCTGAAATCCATTTTAAATCATAATTGAGGTAAACACCAAATATATATACCAATTTTTGCTTTAATGTCTACTTGTCAAATTATAATGTAACCATTATAGCTTTCTTTACTACTTTTCCCTTTTATTATCAATCCATTTGTGTCTTTGAATCTGCTAAGTGCTACCTTTTCATTATAATATTTACTCAGTTTGCCTTTAATATAATCACAGATAAGGTAGAATTTATCTTTGTTATTTTGCAATTTATTTTGCAATGTCTCATCTTTTTTTTGGTTTCTCTATTCCTGCTATTACTTTCTTTTCTGTTAGCTAGTTTCTGGTGTATCACTGAATTACCCTTTTTCTCTTACTATATTTGTTTATTTTCTTAGTGGTTATCCTTGGAGTCACAGTTAACATCTTAATTTAAAATGATCTAGTGTAGAGTAACATCAATTTGGTTTAAATAATACTCATTACCTTTGATTCAGTTTCATTCCTTTCCCTCTTTATGTTCTCTTCTTTATAATATTATTTTCATACAAATCACATTTTTATACATATGAGCCCATCAACACAATTTAATTTTTTGCTTTATTCTACGTTATTTTTTAAGTCAGTCTTTGCCTTCAGTTCAGTATGGGGTTTCCTCATGCCATCTCTGGACATGTACACCGCCCTGTACAGATGTATAACCTAAATTACCAAGAATACATCATGATGAGTCAAAAACACCCTTTCTCACATTATTTCCCCACCCACAGGATTCTCCAGCATTGCTTTTTAAGTGTTTTGATCAGCTATTGTTTGCCCCAGCTTTCATCATTGTGTCAGGTATTTGTAATGTTAAACAGTTGTAGATTGTTTTTGACAAATGCCTTGGAAGATGGATTATTTGGCTTGAGTAAGCTCTGATATCCCTCCATTAAAGAGAAGTCCTCTGAGTGGGGGTTTCTGGGTACCATTGTGTCAATAATGATCATTCTTTCAGGCCAGGATTTGTGAGTAACTCTGAATCTGTTCTCTTACTGTCACTGTCAGACTCATGGCTACAAAAATTGTGATATTGTTATTTGACTGATTTTATCTCGCTTTGTTTTAATTCAGGCTCTAGCAATTTCTACCTTTTAGTTAGTTATGCTTTGAATCGTTACATTCATGTAATTACCCATACCATGGGTTTAAGTCAGTTGCTTGCTATTCATTTATTTTTCCATTTGTCCCATTTGAATTTTTAAGCTCCCTCCCTCCTTGCTTTCTTTGTGGAAATCTTTTACAAATGGCAGCATTTGTAGAATTGTGAATGAGAAAAAATGCCATGCCCTCTTGCATATATTGAAAAAGGGAGCCAGTAAGGACAATGAAAACAGTTATTATCCAATAGAAATATAATATAAACAACGAATTTGAGTCAAGAATATAATTTAAAATTTTATACTAGCCACATTTAAAAAGTTAAGGTAGATTAAATTAACAATTTTATTTAAGGCAATAACTTCAAAATATTATTGTTTCAACATATTATTAATAATTTATATAAAAGTTTTTTATGAGAGTTTTATGTTTTTTTGTCGCAAGTTTTCAAAATCTTTTTGAGCAAGTCTTCACCTTCTTCAGACCCTTGTATTCTACATTACTACCCATCTCATTTGGGCCAGTCACAGCTTTTGGCACAGGTACTTAGCAGCTACAAGATTAGATCACATGGATTTAGAAGGAACCCTAAGGCAGGTTTGGTTTTAGTGAAGCAGAGTAGGAAATGAAACTGATGGCCATAGTGAGGTTTGCTGAGGACCTTGATTTAATCATCAATAGGGAATTATTAGGACAACCATGGAACATAGTTAGACAAAGTCAAAATAATTGGCAAAGTTATGTCCATGTGGGCATGTACTCCTAGTCACTTATTCAATACAATAGACTGGTTAGATAGCAAGTGAGAATGGTTTTCAACCTAACAGCATAGTATTAGTTGAATAACTACTCTGCCAGGCATTATTCCAAACATTTTATATTTTATCGACCCATTTAACGTGTGACTTTAGGTAAAGCACCTGGTTATTTGCTGGCTCTGGTATTTTCATATGTAAAAATCCAAAACTGTACTAGATTATCTTTTGCCTCCTTCTTAATTCTGAATGTCTCTGGTTTTGGGATATATTGCTGAGGAGAATAATTTCTATCCTTGGGGAATGTATAATCAAACAAAAGTGATGGAATAGATCCTCTTAACTAAAATGCATGGAGCTGATAATTAGGGCCTTAAGAGAACTACAAAATGACAATCTAAAATATATTTACTTGCATATAGTACTGTATACATTCACAGTAAATATTTGAATTAGTTGAATTGAATAATAATAGTTGATAAATCAAGAGAAGTTTTGTGTAGGAGATGGCCACTGATATAAACACTGGCAGATTCTGGGAGTAAATGAGGGGGAGAGATGGAGTGGGATAGTAAGACATAGTAATCCAGATAATGGAAGAAGGTGAGGCAAGAAGGTAATATGTGTGTTCAGAGAACTGTAACATTATACACAGACAATACAATCAGTTGTATGATTAGGGGGTATTGAGTAATAATACTGTGTGGGTAGTTGGATTCAAATCTTGGACAGCCCTTAATATCTTGTTAAGGGTCTGATTGGTCATTGACAATGAATATCAGGAGCTGGACAGACTGTGTTATATATAGCAAACCCCACATTTTATGCCTATTCTTTCTGCCAGTCATGAGACTAGCTAATTTTAATTTCATACTAGAGAAACTTCTCATAGGGTTAGATATTTACCATTCATTTGCTCTGAAATTTGGTCATATCATATTTGATGAGTGTATGTATGGGCTGCTATTTAGGGTGATAAATTTGTGCTTTTATCAGGTTTTTTTTTTTTTCAGTCCTCTCATATAGTGCTTTATTTCTGCTGAGTCTTAATCCTTTGTGATTAAATGATGCTGAATAAGTATAAGTCAGCATTCTGCATGAAGTGGGAGCCTAAGGCTGACTGTTTAAAAACTATTAGTGTCTGTCCCAGGAGCCAGAGCATAGAGCTTCAAATGTGGCACAAATAACCATATGCAAAATCATTGATTTCTCAGAGGGATGGAAGATCTAAGGCATTTTATTTAAATCTGTAAAACACTAGCCTATCTGTCTTCTTTATTTTTCTGTGCTTGTTTTTGTTAACTTAATAGACCAATGTTTTTATGGCATGTTTGATAAATTATTTTAGTAGTTTAGGGAATTCATAAAGTGGTTACAACCATTGATCTGGTTCCTTTCAGGTAACTTGTCCAGGAGTGGTACTGAAAGACAAGGAGGACATCTATCTTAGCATCTGTGTGTTTGGCCAATACAAAAAGACACAATGTGTCCCAGCCACCTTTCCCCTGGTATTCAACGCCAGAATGGTGTTTGAAAAGGTAAGTTCGAATATCAGATCAAATACTAAAAAACAGAAAGCATCGTGGTTCCAAATGAAAATAATTCCAGAGTACGAATTACTATTGCTGACTATGTACTCTGATTTAATTCAAAAGATTTGTAACTTAAATTGAAAACTTAAAAATACTATGCATTATATTATGCATTGAATCATTTGCTTCTTTTGTTTGTGATGGATTAGTATATTCCTAAACTGTTGTAGAGGGTTATATGTAAGATACTACACCTCAAATTCTCAATGATGATTTCAAACAAAAGAGAGGAGACATTCCTAGATAAAAATAGGTCATATCTTACTTACCGCTATCTTGCAGTACTTCTTTCTTTTTCCCCTTCCTAAAACTGCTGTTGTTGGTTAATTTTTGCCAATTATATTTCTCACTTTAATTTCCTCCTCTGCCGACTCCCTCCCTCTCTTCTTCCTCACTTCCTTCCTTTTCCCAACAAATAATTATCCATTACCTGATCTGTTCCCTTTACTGTTCTAGGCACTGGATAAACAAGGTAAACAACCTACCCCCTTGAAACTTCCAATGTGGTAGAAGTAGATAATAAGTAAACACAGGAATACTGTAATTTTAGACAGCTGTAAATATTCTGAAGAGAATAAAGGGAGACTAGGAGACTACGTGAATGGGGAGGGATTTAGGGAGAGGTAGTCTATTTTAGGTTATATTTTGTTTCCTGGGCTTATTGTAGAACAGCTCACTTTTCCTATTTTTTTAATACAGTATTTTTTTCTTACAATATTGTTTTTGGACTATGTATGATTTCTCCCCTTAGGTGTAGCCACATAATTTTTTCACCACCGCAGTACCCCAGGCCTTGTGCTTTTCCCCTGGCTCCTGTCTTTAAAGGGTTTTCAGAGAATGCTCTAACATTCAAACTGAGCCTGAATTATGAGGCTGTCTAAGTTGTAGAGGGAAAAGGCATTGTAAGCAAAGGGATAACCAGTGTAAAGGGGTTTCGCTGGGAATAAACTCAGTGGCTGGGGGGGCACAGGAGAAGGTGGTGTGAATACAGGAAGAGAGAGAAGTGCATCCGATGGGGTAGAGAAGAGCAGTTAGATGCACGGTGTGTGGGCAAAATCTTGTGGCCTTTAAGAGATTCAGGGGAGAAGGGACAGTCCTAGTCCTGAGTATTGTCAAAAGTTTCTTTGGTTGGGCAGAGGGAATTTTTGGGGTGAGAAGGCAAAGGACAATGACCACATTGTTCATTCCTCCCTTCTCTTGCTCTGCCCGGCCCTGCCCCCTTCTTTTCCTGTAGGTGTTCCCTGAAGCAGTAGACCCTGGAGATGTAGTTGCACAGCTTGAATGTAAGTTTTTAACTTTTTTTAACTTTTAACTGCTGATCCTAAGGAACTTTAGAATTATGCTTTTAAATCTTGAGTAAGATAAGCAGGTTTCAGTAATTTTTTTTTTATTTGAAGGTTGAGGTGGGACTTTAAGACTTTTGAGAATTTCAGAATGTAAATGGAAATTTAAACAAAAAAAAAGCATGTATCACAGAGAGGTTTTCCTTTAACTAGAGAGCTTGATAAGTGGTCAAATCATTGACATAATGTGCTCAGACAGTCCTTGGGACAGAGTAAATACTTAAAATGTCCCTGGATTATTATTATCGTTGGTGGCATTATTATGACTACTGTTATTATTATGGAAATAACCAATTCCATTTCATGCTCTCTCTGCAATTTTAAGGAAACTCCGGAAGCTCAGAATCACCTAAGACTCAGGGGAAATATATACTTATGATATATAAAGTGATATTAAGTGCCAATGCTATTAGAAATCCTAATAGGGCAATTTTACATTCCTAGAGAATATAGGAAATGGTTTTAATTCTGGAATCTACCAGAGTGTAATTAGTTCTAGCTAAAGCTGCCCCTTGAGAACTATTTTTAGACAAGAAAGAGAATGAAAAGTTTTCTAATACATAAACTTCACTATTGGAACTGGATTTTCATTCTTTCTCACTGAAGGTTTTACAGATTCCTTCCTATCTCTCATCTCTCTCATAGTATATAGTCACAAATACACTGCTGAAAAAACTCTTCCTACAGATATACAAAATGCTTGTCCCTCATTTCTTTCTAGACTCTTCTAAAAATTGTGAGATGTCTTTTCTTACTAATGTAGTATCTAAAGTAGTATCTAAAGACCCTCTTGGTCTGTACTACCCAACTATATTGAATTACATCTTCTCCACCAAGATATTTTGAAATTAAAGGAATATACTTTTAATATGTTCACCGAGACAATGGTCGTAAAAAATATAAAGCTCAGGAAAATGTGGATGGATGAGCTCCCTGGTGTTCTTCTTATCATTGATATATTACTATTTTTTCTCGTGTTATATTATGCATTGAATCATTTGCCTCTTATATTTGTGATGGATTAATGTATTCCTAAACTGTTGTATTGGGTTTTATGTAAGATACAGCACCTTGAATTCTCAATGATGACTTTAATTATAATGACTGTTTCATGAGAGCAGAGACTTTTTCTGCTTTGCTCATCATTTTGTGTCTTGTACATAAGACACTACCAGGCACATACTATTTATTTTATATTGAGGTACTTAAAGGAAATATCATAAATGCATCACATAACTGTACCTCGTTACTATTTTATGATGCTTGGAACTATTCTAAGGAGACACACCTGTTGGTAGTGTTGTGATCCTTTGATTAGGAAATGCATTCTGAATTTGAAAAATTGTAATAACTGTTCTGGCCTCATTCCCTGCAATATTTGGAAAAAGAAAAAATATGATCTTTCTTTATATTGCAATAAATGACTAGGTGTCCCTTTTGTTTTCTCTTGCCTGTAGGGAAAAATAACCATTTTCATTAGAGCCCTTGCTTCTCAGCTTCCGGGAATTAGTGCTGACACAGCATTTGGGGTATTGGAAATGCGTTCCAGTGAATAGTTGAAAGCTAAGAATAAATCCTTCAAAATCTAGGAACGAGAATATCCTGGCCTCTATCCGCAGGAGAACTTGTATGACTCAGATTTATATTTCACATCCACACGCCAAATAGATTTCAGCCGATTCACCTTTGTAGTTAGGGCAAGTAAATAGGCATTTAGAGAAAATTACTGTAGCAATTGTTCTTGCTGGTACTGATGGTTAGTAGCATTCTGGCACTCTCCCTTCAAGTATTTACTGTAGCTTTTGATTTGCTGTATCTATAACTAGAGTTTCTAGAATATTGTAGTACACTTACTTTGTAGCTCACACTGAGCATACGTGTGAAAATGAGAAGTTTTACAGAGGAAAGAAGAAAATTGCCATTATTTACTGACAAGGCTTAGGGTAAAACAAGGTTGATAATGCTATTTGTTTCATCCGATCATTATATATATTAATTTAACAGTGTCCTGCTCTATTAGTTCTTTTTTTTCTAAGACACACAGAATTTTTTTTATTATTGATTTTTTATATATGTGTAATAGTTTATTTTTACATCATTTTGTGCCTTTTCCATCTCAGTTGTAATCCCCTGAGACCCACAGAATTTTTAAAAAA
>NW_004567109.1:26419171-26493665 GCF_000260355.1 Condylura cristata | reverse complement strand
TGAGTAATATTCCATTGTGTATATGTACAAAAATATGGAACGCTTCACGAATTTGCGTGTCATCCTTGCGCAGGGGCCATGCTAATCTTCTCTGTATCTTTCCAATTTTAGTAATGTGCTGCCGAAACGAGCACTCCATTAGTTCTTTATAAAATTTTTTAATTTTAATAATTAAGGTCTTGTTTACTTCTTAAGTAAGATATAAAATGGCAAATATACATGTAAAAAGATGCTTTGCAATGTATGTCATCAGGGAAATATAAATTAAAATGATGAAATATCACTACATGCCTAATAGCCAAAATTTTGAACACACTGATAAAACCAAATGTTGATGAGGAAGAAAATCAGCAGAAGCTCTCATGTATTGCTAGTGGGAGTGAAAATTGGAAGGCAATTTGATGGTTTCCTACAAAACTAAATTCTTAACTGTGGAACTAAGCATTTGTGCTCCTTGGTATTTACCCAAATGAGCTGAAAACTTATGTCCATACAAAACCCTCCTCATGGATATTGATAGTGATTTAATTCAGAATTGCCAAAACTTGGAAGCAATCAAGGTATCTTTTAGAATGGCATAAAATGTGGCATATCCAGGTGATATGGAGTATTATTAAAAAAAAAAAAAAAAGTAACCTAGCCTATGAAAAGACTTGGAAGGACCTGAAATGCATATTAATAAGTAAAATAAACTAACCTAAAAAGGCTACAAATATAATAATACAACTGTGTCATATTCTGGAAAAGGCAGGACTATGGATACATGAAAGATAAGTGATTGCCAGTTAATTGGGAAGTGAAGGGGAAGAAAAGGGTTGAATAGGCAGAGCACAGAGAATTTTTAGGGCAGTGAAATACAATGTAGGATATTATAATGTGGATAATGTCTTATACATTTGGCCAAGGCTTCAGTATATTTATTATCAAGACTTAACCATGAAGTAAGCAAACCATGATGGGCTTTGAGTGATTATGTATCAGTGCTGGGTTTATCTTTGGTAAGAATATAACCATTCCTGTGAGTGATGTTGACTGTGGGATCAGCTATGCTTCTAGGGTGGAGGTGTAGTGAGGGACTGGGGGTATATGGGAAATTTCTGTAATGCCTCAATTTTGTTGAAGAACTAAAACATTTCTAAAAATAAATCTTAAAAAATGAAGAAAATACCAGAGAGATTGAAGGGTTAATCTCTGCTTACAGATTACTAAAGCCATGAGACATACTAACTAAAATATACACATACAGTGTATGGAAATATATACAGAGAGGAGTTTACCCAGTAATTACTCAGGCTTTTAGATCCTTAGATGGTAAAATAATATTTGTTTACAAGTAACTTATTTAAATACTTTTTTCTTTAAACTTACAGATGATACAGCATTGTTTGAGTTGATTCAACTAGTTCCACCAGGTACTGTATAATCTTTTGATAAAGTAATTGACCTATGAACTCCCTTCAGAGAGGACCCTTTTTAAAAGTCTTGACTCTTCCCCTTCTCCCCAAATTAAGAACAATGGCGAGTTTCTAGTATTGGTTCACTACATGTAAAAACTCAATAATATATAAATAATATATACAGAAAGATGGACCTAAATGGTATTTGAACACATTATTTTACAATTGAATAAATAGTTGAAATAAAAAAGAAAAATGGAAAACAAGCTACCTTCCTAGCCTATTTTGTGACATTCATAGATTGCCTTTTTTACATCTTTGTGATTTTTCTAAAACTGTGCTTTTGGTGATAGTTTTCTTTGTTTTGTGTGCTGCCTGCTATTGGGCATGGATGAGAATAAAGCCTCAATTGTCAGCAACATCAAAAATCCCCAAGACAGGGAGAGTTTAGCTATGGAGAATAGTTTAATTTCTGTTATTGATTTTTATGGTGATAGAAGACATCTCTTTTAATCAGTGAAAAATGGAGAGCTGTATTTTATGCAAAATAAGTCATCTAAAAGCATTTTAATATGATACCTACCTATTAATTGAGGTAACCACAAATTCTAGAAATGTCTACATATTTTGTAGCATGTAACCTAGTATCTTGTAATGACAGGTGGAGAAGAATGGAAGATGATAATTGAGGTTTAGATGTGTAACTGTCACACTTACTTGAAAGGATGAGTTTTTTCCTTGGTCGATATGAATATCCCTTGTATAAAAGAGGGCGGAACTTGTGGCATAAATTACATTTCTTAATAATGAAATGTGCTAATCCATTTAACATACCTTTAATTTTTCTTTTATAGAAAAAAAAAAAACACAAAAAATAAACATGACCCTGAAGCAGGTATTTTCAGTAAGATGTCTGGCATACCTGCAGTTACTTGATGATTTTATTCCCAAATAGAATTTTTTGTTTTAATTTGAATCAGGCTATCTTTCTTGTAGTGGGTGAAACACTGTCTACATATGATGAAAATACACGAGATTTCATGTTCCCGGGTCCAAACCAAATTTCTGGACACCATGATTCAAACCGCCAGGTTACCATGAGGAGGATTTCTGGCCTTCGAGTAAGTGCTTTCTGTTTTCTGAACCAATCTGTCATCCAGGATAATTGTCAGAAACCACATAGCTCTCAATACCTGAAATAAGAACATTGTTTAATATGGTTTAAAATTAAAATGTTGTATGTAGTTATGACCTTCAACTTACTGAAATCTAAGGGAACTAATTTAACAAAACCCATGTATCTGCCATCTCAAACCAGCAAGTATCATTTCACCTTGTATTCTTCAGATGTCTCTCCTCTCCTCCTTCCTCAACCCTACTGTACCAATCTGTTTTCCCCAAAAAGGCTCAGATTCTTTGGAAACATCCTGTATTTCAAGCTGAAGTTGTAAAAGGATGAAACTTGTTTGCATGTAAAAGGAACATTAAGTCATTTGTTTTCAGGAGGTGGATTGCACTGCTTTTAAAACAAGTCCACACATGTTTTGATACAGCTTTGCTAAAATCGTATCCTAACTCCTCCATTGTTCCAGTGAGGCTTGGACTTAGTGACTAATAAATAGAAGGTGATAGTAGTGACAGGGTTAGATTTCTAAGGCTGCTTCATCAGTTGGATGTGGCTTCCCCCTTTCTTGTCTTGCTGTTGGATCACCCTTTGGAGAGCTAGCTACCACGCCATGAGGACTCTCATGCCGCTCTGTAGAGAGGTTATGGACGAGAGCCCAGTCTTCTGGCTAAAAGTTAGAAAAGAACAGACAGCTTTAGGAATGAGCCTTCTTAGGAAGGTGATCTATGGCCCCCTTGAGCCTTCAGCTGTCTGCAGTCCAAACAACATCCTGACTGCAGTCTCATGAGAGGTTCTCAATCTAGAACTCCAGTTCATTTTCTGCCAGATTCATGATCTATGGAAACTAGGTGAAATAAGAAATGTTTACTGAGGTTTGAACTGTCTAGTCATCAGCTAAGCAACAGATTACTAAAGTAAGTATGCTGAACATCATTAATAAAAGATGTGCTTGTAGAAAAAGCAATCATTCAATTAATTCTTAGACAACTAAGATTTTTTTCTGTTTTGTGTGATGTTTGAAACTTTAAAGGTCAAAGTTCATAGGGGCAAATGTCTTCCTTCCACTATATTAGACTGAACTTGCACTGTGTACAAACTGTATCTTCTAATGTTCTGGTGGATAAACTATGTATTATACAAGTACTTTCAAATGTTTTCTGAAGTGCTTTGTTTCTGTTCCTTTGTATTTTACCCTTGCCTTCACTTATCTCAAAACTGTGTTCAAGCTGATCATTGAAATCTGTTGCAAGAAATAAAAGCCAGATTCATTCGTAAATCTGAATATAAGCTAAATTGTGGGGAAAGTGTAAAAACTGTTAAAGATTTTTTCCTGTTTTCATGAACTGCATACCCAGCAGCTATGTTTTTTTGTTTTTGTTTTTTATTAATATGAGGAGACTATCCAATGTATTTCTTGTAGTTACAATATAACATTGTGATTCATTAGAAATACACTTTTGGCCATTCAGATGACCAAAATATTTTTTCTACTAGGTATTCAGCCATGATTTCTGGTTCACAAGTCTCAAAACCCTTGGGACTTCCAGAGCAATAGGTCAGAGCAATGGGTGCATCTTTTGTTCCAGTATTTACATCCTTAGTTCCTGAAATCACTTGGGAGACATAAAGCCCCTTTTTGCCATAATTTGGTTTATGTTAATGAGGTGATTTTTGGACTGCACCTAAATATTGGGACTGGTTGTCAGGGGAACCAAACAAGAATAGAAGTTTGGAACTTTCAGCCCTCTTCCCCGATTTCTGCAGTTGAATCAGTCATTAACTACTGATGATTTCATCATTCATATATCCTGAAGCCTCCATAAAATCCCAAAGGACTGGGTTGGAGAGGTCCTGGCTGGTGATCTCATGGAAATCTGGGGAGAGGGGATGGGAGCTCTGTGCCCTTTCCCCATGCCTTGCCCTCTGCATCTTTTCCATCAGACTACTCCTGATTTATGTTTTTATAATTAACTGATGATTAGGAAGTAAAATAGCTCCCCGAGTTCTGCATCCGAACCTAGCAGATTAATACGACCAGCAAAAAGGTTGTCTTTACCAACAACCAATCTGTTGCCACTTGGAACTTCTGAGTGACATCTGAAGCCGGGAGAGGGTAGCTTTATAGAATGCAATTCTAGGATCTGATATTATCTCCAGGTAGGTAGATTGAGTTGAATGATACAATTCAGTATCCCAGGTGCTAACCAGAGCATCACTTACTGGTATGGGGAAACCTCCCTCCCATGGTGAAATTGAGGTCGGAGACATTTTAATAGTTAAATGTGCCTTAATTTCCAAAAGTACATAAATAACTGAAATCCATTAAGAATTTCCATATATTTATGACTTGAATAATGTATCTTTGTTTATAAATAGTAATTTGACAAGGCAATATTTGAAAATGCAAAAAATATTAATTATTCCATAAAAGTAATATAGTCACTAGTATTCCATAAAAGTAATATAGTCACTAAGACAGCATTACTATGCTGTCTTATCTTTACTAAGAAATTAAAACTAACAGAACAGTTGTGGCCCGGCTAGTGTCTGTTACTTTGGGTCGTATTTTCACTATTAAAAATTATCTTTCTTTTAATTGAAGCCTCTGATAATTCTCTTTTCCCCCCTTAGGGAATTGCTCCAAAGCTGGAATTTTCTACAACCTCAGTAATTACCGAATGTCTAATAAGTTCAAGGAAATGCCGCACTCAGGTCGAAATCTTTTATTTAAAGTATTTAATGTTTTAATTTATTTGTTCATAGTTTGAGCACCTGGCAAGCATTATTCTTTTATTTGGCTGCAGCTCCTCTTTCCTTTCAATCTTTATTTAAGTAAAACATTATCAGACATTTTAGTACCGGTGAGGTTGAGAAGCTTGCTGCACCTGATAGATGGGGCTGCGATTTTGTTTTTCAAACTGTATGGTTTTTTCTCTCTCTTCTTTTAATGCAAAACTGTCAGATTCTGGGTTTGAGAAATCCTATAGAAAACTAGATTGGAGAGTTCTATAAATTGTTGTAGGCTGCTGCAAAAATTTCAAAGGATACTCAGTCAAAGGGGACTCAGTGGTTCTCAGGCTAGGATATCGGTATTGTAGGAGGTATAAGTTCTTTGTCTCTAATTCCTTAATGAAGTGTTGCTCAGCTTGTTGGTTGTACTGTTACTGTCAGAACAAAGGAAGCTTAGGCATTTTGGTATAAGTACAATTTGTATTGTCAAAACTGCCTTTGGTAACCTGAGATCTGGGGACCTGACATGCATCTAACTCACTGGTTTCCCACGTGTCCAGAGGGTTTGCTGCCCTCCGCAGGTTCACTAGTAACCTGTAGGCATCACTTCCTTTATGACCAGGTAACAATGACCAGCCTGTGATTAAAGAGATAGTAAATATCCCAAAGGGCCAAAGCGAAGCAGGCCTGCACTTATCATGGAAAGAGTAAGAAGCTAATTTACTGCATTAATTCAGATTTAGAGCACATTTGCTGGTGGTGATAACTGTGACTTAAGGAAATAAAGATAAAACAGTTATAAAATTTTGTTTTCATTTTCTATTCCAGAGTTTGGCTGTAATTATTTTCTAAATGCATACTGAAGTACAGCTATTAGAATACTAGTGATATATGTTTGCCAAAAGCATAGCTGAAGCCAGTGGCTGTCACTAGGTTACTAGGTTGTTACTGACTGGTTTTTGAGATGAGCACTGTGCACATTTCTCAGTGGTTAAAAATGAACTACTGGTACACAAAGTTTTTCTCTCCACAGTGGTGTATACCCTTCTACTGTAAGGGTAGAAGTATTTTTTTCTTCTTTTTGTCTGAACTATAGCGATACACAAAAGTATGCATATTCTCAGTGTACAGCTTGGTGGGAGAGCTCCTCCTAGATGTGAAACTGTCACCCCATTTATTCCAGGGGCCTTACAGACTAACACTTTCTCTGTTCGACTTTGGCAAAATTCTTCCATTTCTGTTTTTAACTTTCGATTTTATTGTTTTTCATTTGTTTTTATTGAACAGAGATATGGAATTGGCTTTGGTGGCAAATTATTTAAAAAATATGAGTCAGACAAGCCTGAGTTCAGGTTCCACACTGAGATCTTATGCAACACACCTGACACACGATAATAATTAACGAACCCAGTGGCTGTTACTAGGTTATTACTATTTTTTAATTAAGATAACAGAGAGAGAAACCAATAGTTAAAATATTTAGCATCACCAGGTAATCACATAGAGATACTGAAACTAAATGTTAACAGCCAGAATTTTAATCTTATTTGAGAATGTCATAAATCTACTTTGTTTCCAAGTGATTAGTTATGATCAAAAGTTTAATGGTTATAAGGTAGCAGTTTCAGTTTGAAATGTAAGAATAAGATAATACAATCACGGTGGTTTTTAAGGGGTAAGAAAGTGAAATAAGCTATAAAATTATTTAAGCTTACAAATGCTCATAATGGTCCTTATTCCGTTTGGCACATTATTCTCATATTGGATGTTTTTTCAACTATTGAAAAGACGGAAAATAGTAAATGAAATTTAAGTGAATGTCTGGGATCAAGCTAGTTTTCTTATTCCTTTACTTACCCTTGCAAGATAGAACTTATTAAATAATTAAAAGCTTTATTGATATACATTTATTAATCTGCTACAGGTGATAGGTAGTTTTGAGGCAAAACAAGCTTTAAAAATGGCATTATGGCTTAAAACCAAATGTTTTGCACAGATGGGTGGGTTGGCTGAGTGATTCTTTTGTTCTGAACTGGCCACGGTAGTACTGAATGACCCAGGTTGACCCACCTAGTGTCTGGCAGTTGGCCAGTGTTTGGTAATTGACAATTTCAGCTGTCAGAGTGGCCACAAGACCCATCATCTAGCAGGTTAACTTCCGCCCATTTTCATGGTAGCAGGAAGGTTTTCAGGAGTAAGGAAGATGCACATTGTTAAATCTCTCCTCTTGGTACATGCTACTGTCCTGTCAGTCAACAGTGGGATCCATTTTGTGACTAACATAAAGAGAGTCATTATTTAAAGATTTGTTAGCATACTACTATGACATAGTATGGATTGAGTAGAGATTGATACCAGGTGGCTATAGTCACTACAACACCATTTATAACTCCCTCTGGTACTGTTCAACATTCAAAACTAACGGAGACAGGAGACCACATTCATTACTTTAGATTTGGTATCAGCAGAAGTGGGTATGACGGAACTTTACAGCATTGCTGCAAATAGATGTTTATGGGTTCATCTGGGTCTGGAAGTAAGCAGTGTTAAAAATGTATGGAGATCTGGGGAAAACAGATCTAGACACAGTAGAAGTGTGAAAGGGCAGGTAACAGATTCAGTAAGAATGAAAGACATAGGTCAAAAGATGTTCTGCTAAACAAGAGATTTTCTCATTTGGGGGTACAATGAATCTGCATAATGTTGAAGTTTAAGATAAAGTAGAAAAAAAATAATTAAAGTTGAGAAAATAGAAAGTCTGATTCCAAAACCAAGGAAAGGTTTCCTTAAACATTTTATTAAACTTCAAAGGTTCTTTCCTGTGCTAACATTCCTGCCTCTGTGAACCAGTGTGATGTCATAAAGATGGATTTAAGTGGGACAAAATTCTGAATATTTGAAGTCATTGTACAAGGTGGGAAAAGAACCAGGAGTATATAAGAGCTGTAGAGGAAAGAAAAATTATGAAATAATTAGATGTTACTACTCTGTCAGAAACTCAGAGTCTTAATTTTCTGGTTATCTGCTTTGAAGAAATATTTGCCCTTCTTTCTACTTCAAATCTGTGTTTTAATTGCTTCAAATCAGTACCCTTAGGATTTAGTCAAGAGGCTAAGAATGGAGAAAGGAAGTAGGATTGGTAGTTTTGTTAAAAGATTAAAGTTGGCTCTCCCTGGGGGTGCAGCGGGTTAAAGCACCACATTATGGAGCTCTCCAAAGCCATTACAGCATGCGTTCGATCCCCGACCAGGGAGCTGACCCACATGGTGTGGCAGACCTCTCCTGGCCCGCCTGCTGCTCCCATCAGCAGTGTACTTCATCAGTCTGCCTGTTCTGCTCTACACTGTCTCTGGTGAATCCTCTCACCCACCACACCTCTGGCCTGTACCCCTGTTCTGTAAGCATAAATAAGGTTAAAGTTAGGAAACATTCAAGGATTCTTAATTGTCTTTATTTTCTATTATTAGCAATTTTATAACTTTATATACTACATGAAGTGATACTAATATTTACTTGTAATCCAAATTCTAAGGCATTTATAAGGCAGTCTAAGTTAAATGCTAGCAATGTCAAAAATATTAGACATATCACTTTTTAAAAAATTTTAGACTATTAAGTGGTTTTGCTACAAAGAGTATTGAGTCCTTAAGATATCTAATAAGTCTTTTATGCATTTTTATTTCATAAAAGTAGGGATAGTCCCTCCCTGGTGGCGCAGCGGGTTAAAGCACAGCACTGAGAATCTAAAGCCGCTTCTGCATGAGTTCGATTCCCGCCTGCCCCGGAGGTGACCACATGGCGTGGCAGACCTCTACTGACCCGCCCGCTGCTCCCCTCAGCAGTGTACTTTGTCCATCTGCCTGTTCTGCTCCCCACTCTGTCTCTGGTGAAGCCTCTCGCCGCCCCTGAGCCTCTGGCCTGTACCCCAGTTCTGTATGCACAAATAAATTAAAAAAATCTTAAAAAAAATATATTTTAAAAAAAAAAGTAGGGATAAAAAATAGAGTATGATTATCTGTTATTGAGTTGGCAAAATTATAGTTTGAAAAAACCTTAAAAACCCCTATCACCTTGACTAATCCGAACAATAGACTCCCATGAAAATATGCATAAAATTTTCAGATTTTCAATTTTTCCTATGTACGTAATCATAGAAGTGTGAATCAGATGTATTTTAATACTTTTCATCCTAAATATTGTCTCATCAGCTTACTAGACATATGTGTATTTTTCATATTATCAAACAAAGCCCTCTTAAATTATGTAGCTTATTACTTGGGGGTACTTAATTGTAATTGATAAATCACTGTTTGCAATAAATAAGATTAAGTAGACTGAAAACCATTTCTGACCTTGTTTCTTATATTTTTCAAATTATTATTAAATATTAGACTAATTTCCATAAAAAAATAAGTTGGACTTGAAAAGTTTTGTGTAGTATACTTGTTTAACTATCACACCAAGAGCCATCTATGAAAATATGGGTTTGAATTCCCCCTGGGACTTACACAGATAAGAAAGAATATTCTTATTGGCTTTGTTGATAGATTCTATGTACCTTTTTCTGCCCAAGGTAATTTTTATTTTTATGTTTAGGATAAATTTATTTACCACATGGCTCCAATTGAAAAACCACACTGCAGACTGCAAAGCAGAACATCAAGAACTCAAAAGAAAAAGTCCAAGTCACCTGAAAGAAATAAGTATTGCATAAATGCAAAAAACTATGAGCAACCTACAATTTCTTCAAAATCACACTCTCCATCTCCCTACACAAAAAGACGCATGTGTGAACTATCGGAGGATACTAGGCGGCGGCTGGCGCATTTAAACCTGGGACCCTATGAATTCAAAAAGGAAACAGATAAACCTCCGTTTGTGATTAGACATGTATGTATTATATTCTCTTAAACATTTCCATCTTAAATTGACCTAATTTGTTCTTCACTAAAATACTGAGATTTCTCAACTTTTAGTTTATGTAATTGTCTTGCCTCAACTTTCACTTAGCAATCTAAAGTGGAGAGCATTCTTTTTTTAGTCTTTAAACTTGATACAGATCAAGGTCCATTATGAATACTTTGTTAAATCCTGTAAGGACCCATTCCATCCCTTTCTTTCACAGTAGATAGCATAATAACTATAAATTGAACTTAATTATAATGACATGAGTACTAAAATGCAGAGGACGGTTTTTAAGAGGGCCAAGATTTCTATATGAAAAGAAAGATTCCTTTTTTCCCACACTTTTTGAAGATTGTAATGGAAATTTCCGTTTTCTTTGAAATTATGTCCCTTGGGTAAATCTTAATATGATGGATCTTTGAAGCAGCTCATTAATTGATGGGAATGGGAAGGCTTTTGAAAGGGGAGAGAGTTAAGGATTGCCTGATTCTTCTCTTTCTGTACAGATACCGGCTTTTGATATGGTTTAAGTTTAGTGTTTCTGTCCAAGGTGATAATCAAATAGATTCTAATTTTAAGGCCTATGATCAGAATTTTCAGTGTAAAACTTTTTCAAAATCTCTATGGTCATTTGATTTTCTTATATATAAGTAAATTTTACCTTAAAAGCAAAAGTGTGCAAATCAATGATATTATTAATAAATATGTTTAATAATACTAAACTTTAAGTTTCAAGTTCCTTTATAGGCAAAACAACTTGGTATGTCAATAAATCTAGTTCTGATTTATGTCTCTATTATTTTGAAAGTCTAAAATGTAAACATAAATGTAAACGTGTAACTATATCTCTGAGTCTAAAGCACTCTGCACACATACCATCTGAATGTTCAGAATTATTAGTTTGCTATATTTTAAAATAATGTAGCTGTGCCTTAAGAAACATCCTAGCCCACTGTTTGACCTTGCAAGTCATTTATTCCTTTAACCTTAATTAGTAGTTTTTAAATTGTAACAGGAAATTTATGATGTAATAGGTAATTTTAAATGGTAATATTTTATTAAGATTATTGTGACTACATTTACCTTATTTCTACATGTTTTCTTTGTTGGTTCTGGTTACTTTTTTGTTTCTAATCTTATGGCAGTTTCAGATATCCTTACAATTTTATGCCTGCCCACAATAAAAAAAGAAAGGCTGTACTAAATTCTAATCTGAAAGAGTAATAGCATTTTAACTAGTGTCTATTTATAAATATAGGTGGGAATACTTAGGGGGAGTTAGCTACATAAAATTGTTTAGGGAAATAATTGCTCTTAACATGTTTATTGTATCTTTTTCACATCACTGATCAAAATAGATTAAAAAAGGAATAATTTTCAAGTCAATGTTCAAAATACACTGCTTGATAGAAACATTTTTGTTTAAATGATCCCGCTCTTAGTTTTCCAATGAACTGAAAAAAATGAATACTTCTAAGACTAAAGTTTAAAAAATTGCTAAAATCTGTTTTTTCCAATTGTGTTTGTAAGTGCCTTTCCCCCATAGTCATTTATGATTTTAAAAGCACTTCATATATTGGTGACTAACAAAATGTTAATTTGATACATACATTTGAAAAAAGTTAACCACTTATCAGAAAGGCATTCTAGGTTATAGCACATTCTATGAAAAGCAATCTTAGGGCATATTCCCAACTAGTCTGCATAACCATCCTAAAGGAGGTAAACGCAATTTTTTGTTTCATTTGTACAAAATAGTTTTTTTCCTCTATTGGCAATATACATGTAATACAAGACTTACTGTCTCAATCATTTAAAAATATTCAGTGGCATACGACACATTCATATGGTTGTGCAACTGTAGTTCCAGAACTTTCGTATCACCCCAATGGAAACCCTGTACATTCACTCCCTATCTCCCCTTTCCTTAGCCTCTGGCAACAACTAACCTATTTTCTATCTTGGTGGATTTTCCTAGTCTGCCATTTCTATGAACTCATACAACATTTAACCTTCTGTGCCTGACTTTTCTTATTTAGCAGTGTCCTTGAGTTTCAGCCACACAGCATATGTTGGTACTTGATTCTTGTAATTTTCCATTGTATGACCATATACAACATCTTGTTCATCTGCCCATCTGGTGGTTCTCCTTTTTGCAATGTGAATAGTGCTTCTAGGAACATTTGTACAGAAGTTTTAGTTTGCATACTAAAATACTGTTTAAATTCATTCATTGTTATCTATGGAATTATTGGACCATATGGTAATTCTGGGTTTAACCTGTTGAACTGCCAAACTTTTCCGTAGTGGTTGCTCCATCTTCCATTCCCACCAGCAATGTACAGTTTCTGTTTATTCACATTTCCACTAATAGTTATTTTTCATTTTGTTTTGTTTTCATTTCATTGTGGTGTTGCTGGTGGGTCTGAAATGGTGCCTCATTGTGATTTAGATTTGCAACTTGCTAGTGACTAATAATGCTGAGCACCTTCTCATGGGCTTGTTAGCCACTGGCTTATCTTCTTTGGAGAGTGTCTTTTCTAGCAAACGTAGGAAAGTATTTGACTAACCTCTGACTTTGGAATATGCCTGAACCTTGTAGGCACTACTATGTCAGCCTGATGATTGTGGTTATATACTTCCATTAATTTTATAGTGCTATGAGGCTGAAGAACATTTAAGCTAAGTTTTACTTTGGAATCCTCCCTACAGGTTGATCCCCCAAGTCCCAGGGCTGATACATTATATGGATCTTCTGGCAGAGACTGTGAAAGAGATGGATGGACCAGGATGCACAATGGTGAGCTGTACCATTCTCTCTCACCATCACGTTAGTTGCTTTGGTGTAGTCAAGCCTTTAATTGACTTTCACAAAGTCTTTAACTGATTAACAAAGCAGAATCTCTGCTGTATTAGTGGATAACATTGGTATAGTGCCACTTTGTACAATTTGTGGGATAACCACATAGGTATTCTTTAAAAATAATAGAGGTTGCAATGTAGCTAAACAGAGGCCAATATGCCTCTTCTTGTGCACAAGCAAAATTAACTATTATTTGATGTAAATCTCACTAGCTCATTACCTACTTCATGGAACTGACCCACAGATATTTTCTTGCTGTGGTCTGTACCTCGCTGTGGTGGAAGGATAGGCAACAGTGAGAGGCATTGTGGCCTGTGTGGTGGATATTCATTCAGTCAGACAAGTGGATTTTGGGCTCAGCAAAGGGGAAATGCAGACCTATGTGCATATGGGGGTCTGGGAGCTTTTATTCAGTCATGGAAAGTCTAACCCAGTAGTACAGACATCTCAGTTATTTACCTCCTCTCCTTGGGAGATGAGAAATTCTCAGTTTGGAGAAGAAGATCTGCTGCATCCCATGGGGAGAGTGACAAAGAGACAGGGACTTGAAAACAGGAGCTTTGGGCAGGTATGTGGCATCAATGTCTGATGTGGCAAAAGGGCGGAAGAGGCCGTATAGGGCTCTGCCTGGGTTTGGCATCTCAGAGACTGAGATCCTAAGACTCAAACTTCTACCTCCTCTACCCGTCACTAAGGTAAATAATATAAATAAATGAAATGAACGCTACAGCACCTCTACGGGAAAAACTAAATTAGGCAATACACATGTTTAGAAGACAAAGAACCTGGGGGGACACAAGATATAAAAGCATAAAGAGAAGAATTTTCAAAAGCAATCTGAAAGACAAAGAATTGGAGCCTTTATCAGGTGGAGATTTTAGAATAGCTATTGTGAAGTAACTCAATAAAGTCTGAGAATCTCAAACCCCCCAAAACAGCTTCAGGATCATAGAAAAGAAAAAAAAAAAATGTTCAAGAGCAAAAGGAGTACTTTATCAAAGAAATTGAAGCCATATACAAACCCAAAGCTGCTGAATGAAATGAGGACAAACATAGAAGGCACAGTAAATAGACTTAAGCTTGCGGAGGAAAGAACCAGTGAAATGGAAGACAAACTGTACAAATAATTTAAGTAGAAGAAAGAGAAATAAGAGTTAGGAAACATGAACTCTACAAAAATATTAGACTCCATTGGAAGAGAAAACAAAGGATGATAATATCCCAGAGGGAGAAATATATTTTCACCTGGCAGGCAGGTTATGGGTTTTGGACAAACAAGTATTTGCATATGTATTCTGCCATTTATTTATAATTTGCCATTCTTTAACAAATCATTTTTACTATACGGATAGTTTATTTATTAAATAATAAAATGTTACATATACATATTACCATGTCAAGTGCCTTAGCACAAGACATGGATTACAAATATCCGCTGTCACTGCAGTAATACTTACTATAAAAATTCATATTTTTGAAAAAATAATGTTCTTTAGGTTTATAGGTTTATAAGGTTATGCTTTCCATCTTCAGTCTAATCCTCATGTTTAGAAATGTTAAGTTCAATATGAAAATGATTTTTAATGAAATAAATTAATGTGGCATAATTAAGGATATTTGAATCACTGTCTTAGATATTGGTCAGGCGGTTCAGCAGACATTCACCAGCAGGCTTTAAGTTCATTTACTACACACTGAGAAAGGCAGAAAAGAAAACAAATGAGAGTGGAAAAACATAGTCATAACATGTAATGAACTTTTTAAACTGTAGCATGTAATCTTTTTTTTTAATGGTGAAATGTAACATTCTTGTCTGAGATCATGCAGAGTTGTGTTCATTTATTTTGCTCTTTTAGTACTAACAGGAAAATAGATGTGCTAATCAATAAGCCTTTTATACCCACAATAGGAGATTATGAGAAATTAGAAACAGATGGTATATTCTGCTTCCCCTCTCGGAAGAAATTTATGGAGGTGGAGAAAAAAACAACTTTTAAGAACAAGAAAATTTAAAAAAAAGCAATTTAAATATAGATGTTTCTTTGGAAGATGTCTTTGGAATACACTTAGGTGTCTGATTTCTCTTGGCAATTATTATATATTTGTCAACAGATCTGTTGTAGTTTCTAGTAACTTTTAATTGGAGGTGTCAGCGACTTATATAGAGAGGTACAGAGAAGTTATAATTTCAAATATTTTGACATAAGTTCAAATACAGAGAAGTAATGTACACATATTTCCCAATCACCTTTCACTCAGAATCTATAAATCTTAATATTTGCTTTTCTCTCTCTCTTTCTACCTCTTCTTCCTCCTGGCCTCCACCTGTTTTTATATTCATGTGTAAACTTGTAACTAAAACATTGCTATGAATTGAATTGTGTCCCTCCAGAATGTATAGAGATCCCTAACCCCCAATGTGATGGTAACTGGGCCTTTAGGAGGTCATTAGGTTAAAGAAAGTTAGAGTAGGACCTTCATGTTGCCTTATGAGAGATACCTGAGGGCTCACCTGATCTCTCTGCCCTTTGAGGAGAGTCAGAGTAGGCTGTATTTAGCCTAGAGTGTGGCCCTCACCAGCTATAGCACCCAGATCTTAAACTGCCAGTGTCCAGAACTACAAGAGATAAATGTCTGTTGTTTAAGCCTTTACGTCAGTGCTGTTTTGTTATGGTAGATTGATAGGATTTATCACATCTGATGCAGTTATCAAAGAAGAAAATCACCAGTGATATTAATAAGTTCATAAACCTAAAAGATTCTTACGTAGTGCCTTGCCTTCAGTTGCTGTAGCTCTCATTTAATTTGGATCAATCGCTTGGCCTGACTTTGTGTTAAATGACATTGATAATCTGAAGAGCACAGGCCATTCATTTGGTGAAGTCCCTCAATTTGGATTTGTTTAGTCTTCCCTCTTGTTTAGTGTTGATAATAATTTTTCCCCAGAATACAACAGAGCTGATGTGTAGATCTCAGCATCTTCTCGGGATAAGTGATGTTGCTTTGTCCTGATGATGTGAATTTGTTCATTTGATTATGACTGTGTCTGCTAGTTTACTACACCCTAAAGGTGCAATTTCTTCTCTTTGCAATTATGAAGAGATAGTTTGGAATATATCCTGTTACTTTCCAACTTTAAATCCTTTAGTGTACATGAATCATTCTTGCCTGACAAAATTTTATTACTGTGAGGTTTACCAAATAATGATTTTAAAAAAAATCCATTATTTGACTTTCTGCTACAAAGAATTTTCCTTCTCATTTTAATGCCTCTATCCTTTTGACTACATTGTTTTTTTCTTGGCTGGCAGTTGAGCAGCTGTGTTTTAGATTCCCATCAGTTATTTAGATATATATATGGGAATTTCTTATGATAGAATCTCTTAGACATGGTGAATTTTCACTTGTATCTATATTTTTTTTAAATATTTATTTATTCATATAGAACTGGGGTATAGGCCAGAGATGTGGAGGGTGAGAGGATTCACCAGAGACAGAGTGAGGAGCAGAACAGGCAGATCGATGAAGCACACTGCTGAGGGGAGCAGCGGGCGGGTCAGAAGAGGTCTGCCATGCCATGTGGTCACCTCCGGGGCAGGCGGGATCGAACACATGCGGAAGTGGCTTAAGCTTCTTAGTGCTGTGCTTTAACCCACGGCACCACCAGGGAGGGCCACTTGTATCTATATTTAATGGAAATTTTTCTTGAATATCTTGCCTAATAATTCTTAAAGACTTTATAGTATACATGACTGATTTTTCCCTCATAATAATCATGTAGGATGGATTTAATTACATTTGACCAGACATGTGACAGGGGCCTACAGAAGTGAAGTGACTCATGGGTGAGCTGTTCAGTAGCCTGTCAGTCTGTAGCCAGGTCTCCAAGCTGTCAGTTCCCTTTTTTTTCCACTGCTCTCCTACTTTCATGTAGGTGTGATTTTCTTTTCTTTTTGTAAAGATTTAGTTTTAGTTTTCTGTGCACATAAGAGTTGGGGTGTAGGATACAGGTGTGGGGGAGGGGAGGATTCGCCAGAGACAGAGTAGGGCACAGAACAGGCAGATGTTCTGAGGTACACTACTGAGAGAAGCAGCCAGCAAGACAGAAGAGGTCTGCTGCGCCATGTGGGTCAGCTTTCTGGTGCCATGTGGGTCAGCAACCTGGCTGAGGCTCGAAATCATGCCACCGTGGCTGCAGACAGCTTGTAGTGCTGAGACTTTAACCTCTGTGCCACCATGGAGGCCCTAGGTGTAATATTCTTTTACACTTTTAAAACACGTTTTATCCATCTAGAATTTCCATGATCTATTGCTCTAATTGAAATGTGTGCAGTACTTTTCGAAGAAGCAATGTGCAGTATATGGCCCTGCAAGAATGTTTAGAAGCTGTATCCAATAGTTGTATATTTTGGAGAGGAAATCAAGAGCATCACCTTCACCCCTTTTTATTTGCTTTAGCATTTAGGAAAGATGTTAGATTCTTGGCTCCCTTATAGCAAATCTTTTATTCTCTTCATATGAAGAATCTTTTATGAGTAATTTTCTAGATAGAACTGTAATCTTACATGAGCTTCTTCTAATCCTTTTGAATGGTTATTGTTAAGTAAAATAAATTGGAAATAGCATTCCAAATTCTAATGTCATTTCTTGAGTAGGTGGCAATAAATTATGATGTTTAACTTTTTCTGAATCTGAATAAAATAGCATGAAGTCTGGGTATACATTTACTAGAAAAATAGCTATTTTTTTCAGCTTTCATTTAAATAGGTACCTCTTTGTCTCATAAAGCAAGAATAATATCAGTTTATTTTACTTTCTCTATTCTATATCAAATATTTTAACAGCTCTGTACTATAATTCATATGCCATAAAATTTATGAATTTTAGTGTACAATTAAATAATTTGTAATAAATTTACACATTTGTGAAATTGCCCATTGTCCATTTTTAGATGAGTTTTATTATCCCAAAGAATTTCCTTCTATCCATTTGTAGTTGTTGACCTGGAAAATAATCAGGCTGTGCTATAACCAGTGTGTTTATTCAAGAATAGAAATCCTAATTTGGATACATAACTACCACACAGTCCAAAGTGTGTACATAGATCAGGGCTTAGGAAAGCTTTAAAGGGTGAGGCAGGGTGTTTTGGTCAGTTGTGTCGACACTTTGGGTTGGGTCCCAAGTCTGTTTGTCTTTCATGATTGGTGGGCTAAGTCTTCAGGAAAAACTGCCATGTGGTGTCCTATCTCCATCAACAGATGATCATTGGCTGAGTCAGGCTGTTTAATTTTCACCCAGAAGTCTCAACATGGCAGAGGTGGGTCTTAGAGATGAGAAGGGTCTGTTGGACACACAGAGCAACCCACATTCCTGCACTGCACCCCTGCTCAGTCCCCTTTTTGCCTGTGATGAATACTGCTGCTGTGAACTTTGACATTGTGGTCTCTGTGTGTCTGTTTTTATTTATCTCGAATATGTAGGAGTCAGATTGCTGTTTCATAGAACAAACTTCACTTTTATAAAGAAATTGTCAACTGTCTAGTAATGTTACTGCACCACTCTACATTCCTACTTGCAGATTATGAGGTTGCCACTTTCTCCACATTCTTAACATTTGTTAGTGCATTTCCATATAAAACTACTTTCGGATGTGTATCCTGTATCACTGGAACTTTAATTTGCATTTCCTTAACAAAGTATGGTGTCGACTTTTTTTTTAAGTTTAATCAGTTATTTGTGTATTTTTTTTTAAGTTTGTATGTGTGTGTGTGTGTGTGTGTGTGTACAAGAACTAGGGTGTAGACCAGAGATGGGGATGAGAGGGTTCACCAGAGACACAATGGGGAGAACAACAGGCGAACCTACTTTACATACTGCTGAGGGGAACAGCAAGAAGATAGGAGAGGTCTGCTGTGCCAGTTGGGTCAGCTCCCTGGCCAGGGATCGAACTCGTGCTCAAGTGGCAATAGGTAGCTTCATAGTGCTGAGACTTAAACCCAGTACCACTGAGAAGCCCAATTTGTGTATCTTTTAAAATAATCATTACTCATAACCAGGGTATTTGTTGTTCACTAAACTTCAAATAAGAAAAGAGAGAGGGGAAATGTCAGAGTATTTTGTGACTGAAACTTGGACAGCCTCAAAATAAGAAAAATAAAGTTGTTAGAGATTGGAGCAAGCCTCAGAAATAAGAAAAATAAAGTTATTAGAGATCGGAGCAAGCAGTTTCAGCTGAACACCACCCACATGAGCAAAAAATAGAAAATATTTTGTTTCTACCTTTTTCCTTTCATTTTTAGAAAGGCAGATTCTCAGAGAGATTAAACCCTGGTTGTATCTTATAAAGCTGCACATACTAGCTTTGCTTCCAGTTACAAGAACTGACAAAACCACTGACCTGATGCTCCATGAAGATGCACAGGAGAGCAGAGGTCAGCTAGGTTTTTATAGGGGCACTGGGAGAAAAGTAGGGTGAGTACTGATAACAGAATCAGGGGCAATCTTCTTTCAAGGTTCTTATAGGAATATACATTCAACATTTGGGAAGTTTTGCAAGAGTAGTTGCACTACCAGAATGGGGTTCAATTCCTTGAAGTTAATAAAAAAGGAAGATAGAGATTTCCTTCAAAGCAGGATATAATACGATATAATACAGGTTGTCAAGATGGGGTTGACTCATAGGGAGCACTGGAAGAATAAGATGATACAGAGATGGTGAGTTTTGGATTAAAACTTCTTAGCATGAAATTTTTCCAAAGTTTCAATTTCTGTTTCCTTTCTGTTCCTGCTTCAATTCATATTTTCTCTTTTACATTTTATTGTTAGCCGTTAGGAGGAATCAAGCTGCTCATGTAGCCCTGCTTTGAAATCTCATCAGTTAAGTACAGCAATTCTTCTTTTAACATAATTTATAGAAACTTGGAAATGGCCTTTTTAAGAGAAACAACATATAATGAGGCTAATTTTACCACAGGCTAATTGATAGAAACAAGAATTAAGTGCCTGTGGCATTTTTTTCTGGTCAGAAAAACATCCCCATTCTTCTAAATAAAAACCCAAAGCTCTTCTAACATTAAACAATAAATTGGAGTCAGCCATTCACTCATTCTCCTGCCTGCTCATTCTGTTGATTGTTTAGGGAGCCTGTCTGGTAGCTTAGAGCACAGGGGGACGATCCCTGGACAGGTAACCATTCCATGCAGGCCATTCCTGCACTTAATTGAATTGGGACAACTTTGAATGCCAGTTAACCTAACACGTACACTTGCGGGATGTGGGAAGAGCCCAGAGAAAAGCCACACAGGTGTGGGGAGAACGTAACTCCACATAGACAGCGGTCCTGACCAGATTTCATTTTTTTCCCCTTCATCATTCTTCTTGATCAAAATGCCATTTTTGGAGGACTTGCTGTATCCACCATCAACCCTCCCCAGTTTTCCATCTGTCAGAACACTAGGATACAGTTCAAATTCTTTCCTACATTATAACAAGAATCACCCATACCCAGTTTCCAATCACACAGTCCTCATTTCTGAGATCTCTCCAGAATCTCCCAGAATGTCCTTTTTTTTTTAGCAGGTACCTCAAAACTTCCAGCCTTTACCCATTACCCATTTCTAAGGTCACTTTGGTACTTATTATAGCCACATCCTCCTCCTTAATACTAAAATTTGGGTTAGTCTGTTTGAGCTGTAACAAGATACCATGGGCCTGTGTGATTTAAACCACAGTCATTTATTTTTCTTTGGAGGCTGTGAAGGCCAGTGTCAAAGGTACCAGCAAAGTAGGTTCCATTCTGAGATCTCTTCTCTTGACTAGTAGGAATTCCATAACTGCATAATCAGTTGACCTCTTCTTTGTGTGTGCATGGAGAGAGTTTGAGATGGGTGGAGGGAGGGAGGCAAAAACTGGAGCACAATCTCGGGTCTCTTTCAAGGGCTCTAATTCCATCATGAAGGTCTTACTTTCATGACCTTACCTAACCCAAATAGCCTCTCAGTATTTCCATCTCCAGATTCCATCACTGTGGGGATTAGGGCTTCGATATTTGCATGTTGGGAGGAAACATGCATTCAATCCACAGTACCTATTTCATGAGGTTATTGAATAATCAATAGCTAGTATTTATATATGTGTGTGTGTGTGTACTTATATATATATATGTGTATATACACATACTAATACTTATATTTTAATTTTAGATTCTATTATACACACACGATCTGAGCTAACTCTTTTTCTTTATACTTTTCTTAAGTATCACCCCATCATTAAAGTCAAGCTCAGCTTTCTTCACCTTTAGGAAGTTTTTCCTGATTGCCTTCAGCCTTGATATTTCTCTCTGATAAGATTTTTTAATAACATTAATTGCCTGTACCACTCTGTCTTAACCTGTTCTTTTATGCTGCTGTTGTTACACTTTTATGACTTAACAGGAATAAATTATAAGCACTTCATGACCATAGGCCATGACTCTTATCTCTTTCATCTCCTGCGTTTAGAGATAATTCACAATCAGTGCCTAATTGTTGGTAAGGGTGATTAAATGTGAACATTAGGAAAATTCAGATCAAAGTAACAACTTAATTTGTAAAAATAAAAAAAAATTACCAACCTATCTGAATTTAGGGTAAGTTTATAGAGGCTTATAGAAAAAACAGTGTTTTCATATAGTGATATTTTTAGTATTGCACGAGCTGCCAGAAAGTATTATATTAATTTTCAAAGCGACATATTTAGAGAATTAGACTTCGTATAGGTTGTTGCCACCCTGTCATTCCTTCTGTTCCCTGTGGCTGGGCTGCCCTGTAGACTCCAAAAGAGGGATTGGGTTGGGATTTATTTTTAATTTTGAAAAGCATTTGAATTAAGTTAAATATTACATAAATGAAGTTGATGTTTTATGATAGAAGTGAATGTTTTAATAATTCTCTATAATGGTTCAGGATCTTTGGAAAATAAACAACAACAATGCTGTATTATAAAAGAAAACAAATGCATTTATTGAACAGACTACCCTACTCTATACATTAAGTCAGGTTTTTGGACAACATGGTTTAGAAAGGTAAAATGTTAGGGTGCTCTTGACCAGGAGGTATGAGTAAGGAAGTAGAATTGCAAATTATGTTTCTGATTTGCTTAATTGTCAATAGATCTGTGATTATAAAACTTAAAAAATTGATTCTTGAAAGTTAATTCCGTGAAGTAGTGAGTAAAACCCAAAGGCTACATCTACAATGTAGAGGGCATTACTTAGGGCCAGATTTCGCATCGTTTTAAAGTCCACTATGTGACAGATACTGTTGGTGGGGACTTTCACAAATTGTACAAAGTAATCATCATTATGGCTTTCTGAGGTAAGGTAAGCATTATCTTCTTGGAATGAGGAATGAAACACAAAGTCATTATATAACTTGGCTAAATCAATATATCTGATAAAAGATGGAATCAGAAATCCAACCCATACTTGTTTAACTTAGAATTCAATCATAATGATATTCATGATGGTGTTAGTCATAATTAACACTGATTGCTTTTCATAATATGTGATGTAATAATTAAAACATGCTATGAAAGAGACCCACCAGATAGGCAAGGAATCTCAGGAGGAATCTGAGATTATGTCCTCGGCACCCAAGGACATAATTGGCACCTGAGGGGTATGCAGATCTGTGTAGTAAGGTCTCCATGTGACAGTGTGCTAATGCTAACCACCACTGCTCCTGTTGCTGACACACTTGTGTTATTCCAGTGTGGACTCTGTGAATAGGGCCACATGTAGTATGACAGTATCTATCCCATTTGTACATTCAAATTTGACTTGAGCAAAAACTAATTTATCAATTATTAAAATTATTTTATATAGGCGCATTGGCTCATCAACTAAAAATCATTGCAGATTATATCCCATTATCTCCTACTACAGTGAGACTAGTATTTGTGAAATCACTTAATTAATGATGAACTGATTCACGTTTGAACTTGTTACTTATCTTTGCTGATAAACCATTGTGGAAGGATTGTAAGATATTTTTGAAAACTGCCGATAAATTGTAATCATAGAATGATAGCAGATATAAAGATGATGTTAAATTTGCTTCATTTTGTTTGAAGTATTTATGCTTTATTTCTTTTGTCCATTCTTTTACAGATCATCCTCATCTTGGCTGCTGCCGGACCAAGGATTACAAAGTATGTAGCATGAATTACAAAATGATAATTGTCCTGTCTTTCAAATAGGAACATCAGCACAAATCCTGTTATTGTGATCAGACAAAGATTCTCATATTCCTTCAGTCAAGAAAATGCACAGTTGTCTTATTGTGGAGTGTCATTATTTTAGCTATTTAGTCAAGGTAGAATAGGCTTTTCATTGAATATCTTCCTTGCAAGTATTTTGTGGATTTTGCTTGTTCATTTGGATTAGTAACATATTGAATGTGGGGGGGGGGAGGGGTTAGAGGTGACAGGAAAGAGAGAAACTAGTGATTACTTTCAGTAATGCCTCCACAGTAGTATTTCTTACCTTCAGTTATTCAAAGCAATTTCTGTAATATCTGCAATTTATGGTATTTTCTTTAAATTCATCTTGTTTTTATTTGTCTCATGATTATAAACAAGAATCAGGATTACATGTGGTAAATGGATGATAATTTTTAAAAATACAGTGAAAACAAAAAAAATGACCAGATTTTGGTTAGAAAACTTGTTTTCCAAAGGCTCTAAATCTTGCTCTTTTTTTTTTCTCAAAATGAGTTGAGCAATGGCAGAGAGGTGTGTGAGACATAACAGTACCTAAATGAAGATCTCTGATTGAAAGCTGAAAAGATAATATATTTTTTCCTTTGTGATTCAGTGTTATGGTATATCCACATGTCATGTAAAATAAGCTTGTGTATCATCTGAAAGTCATAAAGTCATCTGGAGTATCATATTGAATTATCAGCTTTAGCAATGATAGTTCATGTCCTACCTTTTGAGAAGTACTGTCTCAAAGTTGTCTTTTCTGTCCCTAGTAAAACATCTTCATAAGAAATGTCATTATAATTAAGACAATAAAACAGGAAACATAGCTTTCTTTATACCTTTTTCTTGTTTATTTAACAATGTATTCCATGCTTCCTGACATGGAATGGTACAGGATCATGCAGGTGGGACATTATAAACATTCATTCCAGGTCTACTAAATTGATATTGTTAACACCAGTCTGGAAATTTTAAATCTTAATTTTTATTTAATTTTATCATTGTTTATTGATATAATGTTGGTTTACAACACTGTCTTTGTCTTGGGGGCATAAATTCATACTTTTCAGTGCTATCATTCCATAACCCTCACCAAAGCCCTAACAAAACAACCCACCATCATAGTCCACTTTTCCAGATGATTCTTTTTTTTTTTTAAAGATTTATTTATTTGTGCATACAGAGCTGGGGTACAGACCAGAGGTGCAGGGGTGGTGAGAGGCTTCACCAGAGACAGAGTGGGGAGCAGAACAGGCAGATTGCCGAAGTACACTGCTGAGGGGAGCAGCGGGCGGGTCGCGAGAGGTCTGCTGCACCATGTGGGTCACCTCCGGGGCAGGGATCGAACTCACGTGCAAGTGACTTTAGCTTCTTAGTACTGTGCTTTAACCCACTGTACCACCAGGAAGGGCCATAGCTTTCTTTTGACCTATCCAGAGATCAGCATTTGAGGCCTACCAATCTAGATTGTGGAAATAGCACTTGTATTGATAAAATTCTCCATGATACAATGTTTATATGGGGTTATATCTGGTGCCTACCACCCTGTATATGAAAATTTCCCAAACACGCTGATGTTCTACACATTGATGACATATACAGGTCTGTAGAGGTGCACGCACATAACAAAAATCATAATGTTCAGTGTCTTCGTGAAACCCAGGGGAGTTGTCTTAGTTGTTCTAATGAAATGAGAAGTCTATGTTCACACATTCCCTTCCAGTCATACTTGACAATTTATATTTATCTATTAATTAAAATTTTTTAAAGTTGATTTGCCATTGGTTTATAAAGCTATATAAGTTACAGGATAGAGCACCACACCTTGACAAATATGTGTCCTTCACCACAACTACCAACAAAGATCTGTGCCATTTAGCACTATCGTATTGATCCCTTCCATCCATTCCACCTACCTACCCCTCTCTCTCTGGTAGCCACCATTTGGTGGTTGGGATTTATGAGTTATTTTTGTTGTGTTTCATTAACTTGCCTTATTTCTTTATAACCTACATGATTGAAACCATTTGGTAATTGTCTTTTACTTTCTGATTTGGCTTAACACAAGTCAACTTTATTTATTTTCATCTTTTCTTAAAGTCTGCCTTATTAATATGCAAGTTCTAGAATGGCTTGCCTTAATTGCCTTCTTAATCTTGCTTATTGATAATTGCTAGTGTCTAGCATATTGTCTGATATATGGTCATTGCGTAGCTTCCTAATATACATGCTTATTTTGTGAGTGGGTTATGAAGGGAAAACAAGTTAAGCCTAATATGTAAAAATACAGAATTCCTCTCTTTAGAGGGATAAAGTTTATAGGACATTAGTCTTTGTCCTAAGGTAATTATAATCCAATACCACATGACTGGTGCATTGAAGATAGGTGTATGTATTTAAAAATCCCCTTTCCCACCACCCATTGAGTTCTTTTGAGAGAGCTGCTCTTTCCCCATATTCAGTTACCTCCTCCACTTACCTTTAGATTCTTTGCTTTTTTTTTTTGGCAATAAAAACACTTTTATTAGAAGACCAATAATAAGACCATACATGCATTTGGTCTAAAGAAGAAAATAATTGAGACATAAAATAAAAATACTAGAATAAGAGTAACAAAATAGAATCTATAGTAAGATATTAAAAGTATAATAAATATTACTAATAAATTGATAACAGTAAATTCAACAACTTAGAGAAAATGAAAACTCCCTTGAAAGATACAAACTAAAAGCTTGCAAAACCAAACCAAAGTTTATTTAAGAAGAAATATACTCTAAACAGACAAGTGACTTAAAAACATTAAATTTATTAAAAACATTAAACATAACTGCTCAATAATATCTCCTTGGACTAGAAATAGATTCTTTGCTTTTAGGAGAGGGAATGGAAGAGATAGGTTAGGGCCTCATCTGTATAACCTCATAAACCTTAAATTCTTTGACTCCATATACAAATTTGGTGTTGAAGCTTCAGTCATGAACTTGGTGTGGAGAAACAAATTAGTCCATAGCAGGAGCTTTTGGACTGAAGATTGCAAATCCCAAATGCTATTTGTGATGAGTATGTGGACAAGTGAATGAGTGTAGAGCTAATAATAGAGTGGTCTGGGAAAGAAGTGTGAAGACCATTCTGCCTGGGCCTTTACAGAACATGTTCTGTGTAGCTTCCAAGTGGCCTTCAATGCTACTTCATGATCATTTCGATCCCTTGTCGATTCTCTAAAATAGCCCAAACTCTCTAAGTTCTACTTCCCATCATTTCCTATATATGATTCTCATTCTTCTTTGTAAAGGAAAATGTTGGTCTTTTCTTTGGATGTAATTCTTCTCAATTGTCTTCATCTCTACTTCAGTCTTTTTCACTGTTTCTTTCCACTTTTACCTTCCTAATAATAATAATAATAAAATAATAATAATAATAATAATAATAATAATAAATTGGCATTTCTGATTTCTTTAGTTTTCATTCTATCTCTTTGGCCACAAACATGAAATAAAATCAACTTATATTTGTATACTAGATTCCAATTTTAAAGTTTTTTATATTGATTACTGTATTATGGATAGTCTTACAAATTAAAACAGGATTTTGAATCTCCATCTTAAATAACAGAAATGGATTTTTCAGAGCTCTCTGAAAAAAAAACAAAACAAAACATGCATTTCAGTCTGCATTCCTGTGTCTCTACGATCTGCTTTTTCTTCTCCTTTCAGTGTTAGACATTTCAATCAACTATACTTCCACTTCTTTATCAGTTACTCCTGAAATATTTGAGAAAGACATTTTGTGAGAACTTTTAAACTGAGGAGTTCTTCTATCTTTTAAAAGATGATAGAAAAATCGTCTTAGAATGAGAAACAAAACTGATTTTAGGCAAATTTAGGAAATATACATGAAATATATGGTTGATTTCTTATAGCTTTACATCACCTTTGCATTCCTCACATATTAGCGTTGCCTCAGTATACTACTTACTCAGTGTCCCAGATTAGGACTTCATAGATCTTTCCAGACTTATGAAGGTTAGTATAATGTCTGATTCATTCCAGTATCACTGGCTATGAAGTCATGGTATCTTGTGGAAAGTTACATGTTGTTTGAAAGCTTGAATGCATATCACATCAAATTCGGTGTTCTGCTTAGATTTCTCTGTTGTCTATATTAGTGCCTCCTACTACTCTTAAACTCACTCTGTTCCCATTATGTTATCACTATCCTCATTCAACTCATGCTTATATTTCCACCTCTCTATTCTAACTCATCCACTTTCTTAGAGGAAGCTAGATGTTCTAACACACTCTAGAACTTCAATATCTTAACAGAATAGAGGTTTAATTCTAGCCCAGTGGATCTTTGAATTCATGCCTGCTTCTTAAAAGCCAAACTGACCTAACTCCTATATATTCCATTGACAAGAACTAGTCATATGACCAAGGAGAAGAGGATGATTAGCAAATGGAGATTCTGGTTAGCAACTGTGTTCCATGAATTCTATCTATAGAGCAGGGTCACAAATTTTAGTGGACAATTAACGATACCTAATGCAGTCTTCTCATTTGGCCACCAGATATCTCCTCAGACCATTTCCCCCCACAATGAAGGTAGACCACTCAAAGTCCTATGCATTAGAGGATATTTAGCTAAACTTGAAGTTCAGGAGCCCATCCTACCCAGATGAAACTCTGTATGATCTACTCACCTGTGAACTAAGGCAGTTATCTCTCCTGCTTCCCACTCCTGCTCTACATGAACCCCATTTCTAGCATATCAGTTCGTGCAAGAACAGGATGACCGGGGGGAAACTTTGGAAAAGAGAAACAGAACAACACACTTCCCTCAAAAATAACGTAGGCTCCTCTTTTATTCACTTCCAGGGAGTTCAATATGTCCGTAAATACATAGTTTTTTCAAAGGCATAATTCCAAAATTTTATTTCTTTAGTTCTTATGCCATTTAATGTAGTTTTTTGGAAGCCATTTAATGTAGGTTTAGACTGAAAATGATCCTTGCGGCGGATTCTTTGTTTTAGGGTTTAATTTCTCTATTTAAAAAGTCTTAATGGGCCCTTGTTACTCAACACTTTTTTTCCCCTTAACATTAATCTTATTTTTTTACCTTAACTTTTATATTATTTTCTTATCTTAATCTTTTGGGATCCACAAACAATTAGCTCTCACTTTTCTTGACCCTGAGGGATCCTCCACTACTAGACTTTTTTTGTTTCAGCTCTTAAAACAGTCCGTTCTATCCTTAGCTCATTACTTTCTTGAAATCCCTTGCCACCTACAAATAAAGGGCAACACACACTGCCACCACTGTTGTTCTTTCCAGCTATTTTTCTAGAGATTTAACCTTGAAAGTTGTATGGTCTGCTAAGCTATTACAGACCACAGTTGCATTAAAGGTTTTGTCACTGTATTTATGTCTCTTAAACTTTCTACTGCAGAATATCTACTCGCTAGCTTCCTGCTCCTGACCCAGAATCCAATGATATTTCTGTTTCTGTTGAGGGCCAGTACAGTAAGATACCAATTTATGAATTGCCTAGGGTATGGCTATCTGCTATTCAGATAAATCTCCAGACTTTAGAAGGTTCATTAACATAATAGATTTATTTTATATAGCAGTTGGATTTTTTTTTGATCTTCATGCTATTTTCTCCATGCAGAGACCTATCTTATGACTTTGTGATCCTCTTCGGGATTAACAAAAATGAAGAACACAGAAGCACATCTGTTTCTTTAAAACATTGCCACAGAATTAACACATAACCTTCTTGTCTACACTCTGTTGCCAAGAAATAATCACATGGCCACCCCTAACTGCAAGGGTGGCTTCTTAGCAGTTATTCTTCTTTGGAGAAGAAAGATGTAAATTATAGAAAAAGCTGACCATTTCTGTCACAGCCAGAATTATTTGTTCTTCCTCTCTTCTAACTTCATTTTTCTCTTTAAGAAAAATGTGGCTGAAACACTATTATGTTGGAAATAAAAATTTAGGAGGAAATCTAGATATAATCTTTGCCCTCATGGACATTTCAGAATAATGAGAGAGATATTAGAAAAGTCACAAAAATCAATACCTATTTGGAATTGCGATAAAAATGGGGACATGTACCTAGGACATTAAATGTTACGGGGATTTGATCTAGTCAAAGAGAATGGAAAAGCATCTTGAGGATAAGTGATTACTCTTAGGATATGAAGGTGAAAAGAGTATGCTTCATGAAAAGGAAGAAACATGCAAGGGAAAGATGGAAAGAGTGTAAAGTTTCAGCAGCTAGGCAACTCAAACACCAATGTCATTACAATGAAAGACATGAGCGGATATATAAGTTGAGGGTGGAATGATAGGTAGGGGGTCACATCTTTTAGGCATGTTAGGAATTTTTATAATTGCCGTGAGGATGCTAGTAAGTAAATGAAATTTTTCTACACAATAAGGTGATGTGATTAGATCTGTACTTTGAATATATCACTCTTGGTTATAGAATGGAAAATGGGTTGGACTGAGAAAAGAATTAGAACTTAAAAGTCAGCCATATGATACTGATTTTTAAAGTGTATTTAACATTAAGCAGTTATTGAGGTTTGGTTTCTCACCAGTCAGGTGAGTAGGGAGAGCAGACAGGAAGTGAGGGTGAGGAATGTGAGATTATGGAAGAGCCTGAGACAAGGGATACAAAATAGTGGTTTCTTTCAAGTTGAGACATTTGCTTTGGGCAGCAAATCTTTGAAGAAAACAATTTTGGGAATCTGGAATTTGGCTGGAAGAAGGAATTTTTGTCATGACAATTAAAACATGCAGTTTGTTGGATGTGTGGGATTCTGTTCCTTTTCATTCTAAAGCATCTTTCAAGTGAGCAGTTCATATAAAAAATTCCAGAATGGTCACTGTAATTCTAAAAGATTCATGGTAAGATTATGCTGTTTAGAACAATAAGTGTACTATTTAAAATTATAGTGTGACTGCATGTAAAAAGCTTGAAACTAACTCAAATGGACCTAAACTGAAACACACGCACAAGAGCCTGGCAAAACTGGTCAGTGGATTTTATATGCCTGTAGGGTGGACCCCAACCTAGTGGCTAGTGTCTCAGATTGGAGATCTGACAGAAATGCTGTTCTAGGGAGTTAAAAGGTCTGGGAACAATTTTGTTCTCAGAAACTTCTCCCCTGGAAAAAAAATCACCAAGGAAAGTTTCATGATAAATCACTCAGAACAAAATGTTTATTCTCAGGAATCTGGTAGGATGAAACCTGCTAAACCTTTAAAGGCCTTGGACTTGGTTCAGTTTGTAGCTTCTGCCTGTTCACTTACCTATGAATTTCCTTAGACACAACTAAATTGACAGAGACGTATTATTATTGTTAGTCAGAAAACTGATTTCTACAGGTTTTTAAAACTGACAGAAAATGAAAAGACTACTAAAGCAGCTACATGATTTTAGAAGACAGTTACTCAACATTGGGAGCTTTAACAAGGGAAAATTAGAGCCTGGATTCAACACCTAGGTTCATCTGACCCCCATGTTAGTGAGAGACCCTCAAGGAGGGGGCTCGAAACTGTCTCAGAAGGATGCTCTATTTTCAAGGGGGAAAAAAATATATATATATATATATATATATATTTAAAGATTTATTTATTTATTCATACAGAACTGGGGTACAGGCCAGAGATGTGGAGGGTGAGAGGATTCACCAGAGACAGAGCGGGGAGCAGAACAGGCAGATCGACGAAGTACACTGCTGAGGGGAGCAGCGGGCGGGTCAGGAGAGGTCTGCCACGCCATGTTGATCTCCTCCAGGGCAGGTGGGGAATCAAACTCATGCGGAAGTGGCTTTAGTTTCTTAGTGCTGCGCTTTAACCCTCTGCGCCACCAGGGAGGGCCGGGCTTTTGTGTTTTAAGATGGAGTTCCTCGTGGGCATTTAGTCAGCAAAGTTAATGACTTGAAAGTTTGGGATTAATGGACACAAAGTTTGGAGTCAAAGCAAGCCTTGATAAACAGTTATTTAATAAGGAAGGTATTTGTCCAGTTGAGAGATTTCTTGTAGTGAGAAGGATGCTACTTTCCCTGATTAAGAATCTCTTCTTTTAAGGGAAATAATTAATAACTGAGCAAACTGTTGTTCTGGTAAATGATTTATAGGATGGCCCTGAAGCAACTGATAGTTACTTACTGGTTTATTTTTCTGGGCAAAAATTTCCTGGAACACCTGGTAAAGTAATGTTGAGGTTGGTGGGCTCAGTTCTTCATTAATATAGGTAAGCCAAGTGACTGCACTATCTGCAGTAGATTTTTCTATGTATCTGTTAGCAAGTTATGGAAGTTCCCTTTGAACTTCCCCTGTTTGAAAAGAATGACTAATTTTTAATGCTGAGTGAATATTGAATATTAAAAAATGCTTTTTCCAAGCATCTGTTGAGTTGATAATGATTTTGTTGTTGTTGTTGTTGTGAGTAATAGCTATTCTAATGATGAGTTTGTCTTCTTGAATAACCTCCACCTGGTTATGTTGTATTCCCTTATACAAAACACTACTGAATTGAACTTTCTGACAATTTAAGATTTGCCCAGGTATCCTATCTGGTAAGGATACTCTGCAACTGCCTTCTAATTTCCTTGAGTTTTTAATGGTGTTGCTATAACCATGCCATGCAATTAGTTGGAGGATGTTTTCTTTCTTTCTTGTAAAAATTTTGTCAGTTTGCTCTTTCACAATGTGTATTAAATTGCTATTGAATTGCATTGTGAACCCATCTTCTGTGAGACTGTCCTGCTAGATCACTGGTAGAGAGGCTTGTCTCATATATCCCTGGCCTGACACCCCATCACTGACTGTCTGTTTGACTTTGTTCCAATTTCCTCTCCAGTAAAATATTAAAAAAACAAACAAACCAAAAAAAAAAAAACCCCATCTTTTCTATTTGTAATAGTTCCAGGTTGGTTAAAATATTAGACTTTTTTTCTCTTGCTACATTTCAACATGTACAATATTAGAACTCACTACATTTCTGAGACCTTAGAAAAGGCCTTAAAAGGGTTCTTTAAATAAATGGAGGAAAAAAAAAACAAAAAAACCCACCAAAACCTTCTTTATGTTGAAATAGCTGGAAATAGGAAATAAATATCATTGCCTTTTTATGAAGTTATGAAGCTAGAACTCTGCTTTGTGTTTTCACTAATTTTATCTCATTTTTTGGTTGCAAATTTGTGAAGTTATTTCCCTAGTGTATAGTTTAGGAATTAAAACTTGAGAAAGTAAATTACATATGCCACATGACATAATTAACAAGATTTTGAACCCAGATCTTTGAACTCTAAAGTCATGATTCTTGACGAGTAACCTTAATGGAACTCTTCAGTAATGAGCCAGAGAGATAATATTCCATTTGGTTTGGGGAAGTGAATAAATAACCTGTGGAAAACTTAGATGAGTTATGGAAACACTTCTTAAGCTAAATCTTCAGATGGAAAGTTTGAAGTGAATTAGTAACAAAGACTCACTATACCTTCATCATGCTATTTACATATAAAATTTTCCAAAACAAACATTTAATCTAAATCCATGAGAAATGCATCTTAACTTGGTTTGTATATATACTTGTTGCATGTCTATTTAGTTCTAATTTCCTTCTTTATTGTTTTAACATGTTTTTTTTTATGTCTTCCATCTGGATTGTAACTGCTCAGAAATCTCCTGTTTATCTGATTGTTGTCTCCTACTTTGTATTTATAAATAGAAGGTGCCTGATGCGAATCTCTGCATCACTCCTCACTCAGCATTGTGGTGTTCTCTGTCACTTTCCTGTAGAGTCAGCCACATCACTGTAGTCATTGGTTATCTTTCCATTCCCTGTTTTCCCACTTCTAATGCTGTTTCCCCCTCTTTTCAATATATGGTTTCAATTCCAATCCCACTGAGAACCCGTTGTTCAGACCATTTGACACCTTTGTCTTCTTACAACTGTGGTCTTTAGGATAGATGTGACAGCATCTCCAGGTATCTTCATGATTATGTCCTGTTTCTTATGGATTGTGAGTTTAAATCCCTGTTCATCTCTATATTGAATATTAACTAACTTGTTGAAGAGATTCTCAATGACTAGTCTGATAAAGGGAAAAGTCAATTGTAGTATATGAAGCATTGCTGAATAGTTTGGGAAGAAATTTTAGTAGACAATAAATCAAATGGTCTGTCAGCCATCATGACTGTTGACAATGAAATTAACAAAGAGAACATGATCTCCCCACTTCTAAGCCATTTGGCTCCTATTTGGATATAATTCTAAAAAGAGCATTATACATTATTTTTCCTTTCCTATCAGTCAATATATACACTTGTATTTATTGACCATGGAATTCTTTGAACTTGCTTCTGACATTGTATTTTTACTTTGTTGACAGCTAACAATGGAACGATTTTCAGTTTTTCTCTTATTTTAAATCTAGTTTAAATATTTCTTGGCCAGCCATTTGGAATTGTAACTGAATCATTTGAATTATATGCTGTTTGGTTGTGGGATGAAAGTTTGATTCTCTCAGCTGACTTCTGATTCAACATATGTTGTTATAATTCTGGAAAGCAGTGAAAATTGTAGCATTGAAGCAAAAAGCTATGCTGGACTAGTGTTTTAAAAATAAGTGACTTATGTTTGATGTATAATTTATACACCTAGACATTCTGCAAAATATTTTGCAAATGATGGAAGTTTTTTAAGATACCTATTATTGTAATTGTAATTGTAAACCCTATTGTGCATATGAGGAAGATATGTAAAGTTAGATGGCTTTCTCGAAAGTCAGATTGACCTTAAAGGTCAAACATTTAGTAAATACTGTAGTGATGCCAGAACAGAAGCTCATAAACGCAGGGCTTTGTATTTACTGTTAAGTCTAAACACATGAAAGCAGTGATTAGAAGTTAAATATTTGTTAAATAAATGTCACTTAGTCAGTCTACTTTGTTGATGTCACTGATGACCTTCGTATTGTTGAAATTTAATAGGCCATATCCAGTCTTTGCTAATGACTTACCAGCAATATGACCCAGTTAGCTCACTCTTTTCTTTCTTCAACATACATTCTTAAATTGGCTTTCAGAAAAGTGTATTCTCCTGTTTTTCACTTCCCTTGTCACTCCTCAATTGACTCTTAATCTTTTCAGCTTCTAAGTAATGTCCCCATGACTTGGATCATGTAGTCTTCATTACCTTCAGTCTAAGAGATTGTCTTCCACGTGAGTCCCTACTGACTATCCTATGTAAAATCACAGCTCATTCGTCTATACCCCTTTGATCCCATCACCACTTATTGCTATTCTTGACTTATTTTCTTACTATGGTATTTAACATCCTTTCATGTACTATATTTTTACTAATTCATCTTGAGGGTGTGTGTGTCTAAACAGCTCTCCTTACTAGAATGTTGATTTTACTATAATATATGTTCCATTAAGGTAGGACTTTATTTGTGGATACTGATATATTCATTTGTCTCCAGAACAAATGAAGCAATGAATAAGGACTAGAGCCAGATCTGTTTGACCTCATAACTAAACTAAGCTATTTATAGTGTATGTATATTTTTCCTTTGTTTTTTATGTACACCCCTCTCTTTATTTACCCAACTCCTCAAAAACCCTTAGACTTGATGGTTTTGTAGATTTTAGGTATGTAAATAAATAATGCAGTTATGCTTAATATTTAACCTTACAGTGCTAATGACTGCTACATTCTCAAATTTACCTTCAAATATAGCTGTAACATTCACTTTTTTGTTTTACTTTCACAAAAAGGGTGTGTGCTTATATATGTAATATTACTACTAAACAGTGCATTTTTTAACAGGTTATGAGGTCACCCCATGGGAGAGACTTTGATGACTCTTTGGAAAGGTGTGATGAATATTTGAGCTCAAGATCATGTAGCAAACCCCAGCATTCAGCGAGAACGCTACTAGTCCATTCAGCACCCTCAACTGTGCCGAAGCACTCCCCAAGCCCTGTATTAAATCGAGCTTCTCTCAGGGAAAGGTAATGTCTAGTTTCTATTTCTGTACTCATTTTGTGAATAATCTTTGTTAGAAGAGAGTAGGCAGTAGTTATGCATGTGAAGTTATTATTTGTAAAAGTATAATTCGATTTTTCAGAAGCTTAAGTTGTTTTCATTTAGAATATGTTATATATTACATAGTGCTAGATATTCCTTCCAGCTCAGTTTTTTTAATGAGTTTATTAATTATAGGTAAGTTTACTAGGGTTACTTTAATCCTACTTAAGCTTAACCCTAATTCATGAAACTTGAAAAATAGAGGATGTGATCGTTTATCTTTAGTAGATGCAGAGGGATTTAATATGATAAGCATATCTTATAAAAATAACACAGGTTATACTTTTTTTTTTTTTTTCTGATAATGATGATGCCATGTGGCCCTCCCTGGTGGCGCAGCGGGTTAAAGCACAGCACTAAGAAACTAAAGCTACTACAGCATGAGTTCGATCCCCGCCTGCCCCGGAGGTGACCACATGGCATGGCAGACCTCTCCTGGCCTGCCCGCTGCTCCCCTCAGAAGTGTACTTCGTGAATCTGCCTATTCTGCTCCCCACTCTGTCTCTGGTGAAACCTCTCACCACCCCTGCACCTCTGACCTATACCCCAGTTCTGTATGCATAAATAAAAAAAATGATAATGCCATGTATTATTGGTATTATTTCTGCAAATAATACACTGGGATCTCCCCAAGAGAATCTAAATCATGTAAAGATTCCACCTCTCCCTTTAAAATTTTTTTGACAACTGAAGTCAGACATTTGTTATATCTAAATGTGAAAGAAATAATTCCTCTTCATCTGTTTGTTGTTGTTGAATCCAAATTGGAAATTCCTTGCATCTCTCACAAATAGCAACATAGAAAGCAAGAGTTGTCATAAATTAAGGGAAAAAAGCAAAACACTCAACCCTGGGTAATTTAAACATTTTATAGAAACTTGAAAACCAAAGAGATATACTGTCAACAAACAGCCTAACATATAACTTTCCAAATGGTATCAAAAGATAAAGTAGCACACTAAATTACCAGAGCATTTTAGTAAGGCCATCAGACATAATTAACAAAGTTTAAATTAACTGTAGAGAGTCTATGAAAAGTTCATTTCAAAATTGATGACTTGAACAAGAGTGTGTCGCTTTGGAGGCTGTATTAAGACTTCCCTGTTGTGAACACACAAATTAATCTATTCCCTCATTAGCCTGGTAAGCGTTCAAAGTGAGCATAGGGAGGTTTGCCAGAGACCTTCATCCTAAAGTAAGGCATTTTGATCGATGGTGCTTCTCACCCATTAAAGTCATGCCTGTCTGATTATCAAGTTCATGGGGATGGATATAGCCATATTAGTGTGTATGTGTGTGTGTATATCATTAGTTCTCTCTGTGTATACACACACATGTTTGTGCTAAGAGAAACAGAGATAACTTTAGACCTTAAAAGTTTAAGAGGAATGCTTGAAGAGAGGTTTTTCTACTGAATCTGGTAAATTTTATTTTGATATCAGGCAATCTTTTATTTCTACACTGCTCTGATGTTTACACTGAGGGGTTCTATTCTCTTTTTATCTGATTTGAGAATTAAGCATTTGTGGTTTTCTTGATCACATGTTTGCTACATCTGTAGATTATCAAGATTTTTTAAAACCTGTATCTCCTTGAATATGTTTGTGGAAATATTATTTTATTTTTCTACCTTTTCACATATTTTGCAGGACTCTCCAGTTGTCTGTCAGTTATAAAATAATAATTGTAGTCCTGTGTTTTACCCTCGTCTACAATTTTGCCCCAGCTTCTGAAATCTGTTCTCTCCAAGTTGGTAAATTATTTGTTGAGACTATATTCAAAACTGTTGCTGCATTAAGGCTACTAGCTCACGGCAATTGTCCCTTTTCCTTATTTTAGTGCAGGATGTGGTTTAGGGCAGATAAGCAGTATATAAGCAGTGTTTATACATTTAGATGTGGACAAGTTCTTTGCAGGAAGCAAAAGTGGATCTATATAATAAGCATTGCTTCTTTTACCTATGACTTGAGAAAGGTTGGGGTCCTTTTAAAACAAAGGAATACAATGGCAATTTAGTTTTGAATACATCATAATAATTAAATTTTTAATGAGGCACTTTATTACTTTCATTATGGTAGAAGGCCTCTACTTTGAGTGTAGTTTCTAAAGAACCTAGATTTAGTATATAAAAGGAAGTATTTTAAGGCATATTCCTAGCAACAGAAACATTTTGTCCTTTTTTTGTATATTCCACATCTTTAAATATAAGACATTCACTGATCTGACTCAAGGTCACTAAGCAATATACTTACAGGGTGTTATACAATCCATTGGAAACAGTGAGCAATATAAACTGTACAAATGTACAATTTATGTCCCAGAAGAAATTGGAAGTATGGCAATATATAGATATAGAATTTATGTAAGTGAATATCCATTAAAATTAAATATTTTTCCTTTAATATTTCTGTAAAATGCTTACTCTTTAAATATATATATGAGCAAAGAAACTTAAAAACTTTATCAGTGATTCCAAGCAAGTAAATTACTGTGATTTATAATGAAGGTAATTTTTGCTTTAAGCACATGAAAAAAAAAAAAAACTTCCAAAAGAGTTAGCATACCATAAAATGGTTTCAATTTTGATTATAATTGTTACATTTTAGAAACAGTTTTCTTTCAAAGTATAAATATTAATACTATGACTTTTAATTTGTATTAGGCTGTAGAGTTATTACCAAAATCAGACTAGCAAATCTAATTTAGAGGGAGCTGCTATTCTTTCTAGCATGCTTAAACTTTTGATTTTTAAAATGGAGCTAAGGATTGTTAAGTAATCATTTATTATACTACAGCACAGACTAGTGGATCTTCTTATAGTATTAGTGAAAATCTTGGAGCTGCATATTTGGATCTGAGATTTTCAAGATATATTACACAAGTAGCAAATAGCAGTCTGCCAACTTATTTGCATAGATGCAATAACAGGTCCTTTTACAAATGCAGATTAATATTTACACATAATTGATCATCTTTTATTGATAGCATTCTTTAAAACAGATTCTGTAAATTATTTATCCTGCTTAATAGTTTATACTTTGTGTAGGCAAGTAAAATTGTAAATGTGAGAACAAGCTGGTAGATAATATAGGCAAAGATCTAAGCAACCTGTTAGCATTTTAGTACTCATTTCTTTTTAAAGAATTATTAATAATGCCTCATGTAGATGTATTATAATTATTAGATGGGTCTGGAAATAGCTATTGCATAAAAAATACAGTAGCTTAGTTATAAATAATACTAGTTTTGAGTTTTAGAAGGACTTACTAAAGAAGAGTGGTTGCTTTATTTCTTCTTTAATTCCATAATTCAGACTTGTCTGTTTTTGCACAAGTCATGTTGTCTTTCCTATTTTCAATATTTATCTGTAAAAAAACTTATAACACAGAACAGGGAAGTGATATCTATACTGAGATGTTCCCTTTTATTTTGAAGGGATAAATGCATAGTTAGGTTCTAAATATTTTTATTATTATGAATATAATTTTGTTTCATTTTATAAATTTATTTTTTTTTGTATGCAGAGAGGAATTTCTGCCACATACTTTAAGGTGGTATAATCAAATTACTAGAGAAGAATTAATTTTAAAGAATGCTATACATGGAATTAGTCTAATATGAACATCTGTATATTTGTATAGATCTGTATATCCAGATCTAAATCTATATATTTAGAGATAAAATTATATATGGAAATGATTAAAATGGTAAATAAGTAGGCTTTCTCAAGTGCATGTCAAATTTCATTAAATATACTGTGAAGACTTAATATTATAGCTGAGAATTAGTTCTTGAATTTATATCTGTCTCTCATCCTTAGTCAAAAGAATACTATTGTAATCTTTATATGTTATCACATAGGAACAAAGAAAAAAAATAGATTTTCCATGTCTACCATTTTAAAAGATTTATTTTTCTACCTCTCTGGCTACAAGTCACCTTTGTGTTTTATGCCTACAGATTCCATTCTGATTGGTGTTCACCTTCAAACTGCGATGAGATCCATGACCGGGTAAAAAATGTCTTGAAATCACATCAGGCTCATCAAAGACATTTATATGTTAGTTTCTAAATTTCTCTCTTGAAGGCTTTTTGTAATTAGCGAGACAACCAGCTAAGATGCTTAAAACTTGTAATAGTTTTATCACCTGGAGGGAAAAAAAAAATAGATGCAACCTCTATGTGAAGGAAGTCAGTTGTTTTGCTACAGGCAACATATCTAACTTCCTCTTGACCTGAATCTTTATGCAAAGTGTTTGACACAGAGCATCTGAACTATAAACAGTGTTAGTGATAATTATCTCATAAAGAGTAAGTAGAGACTTTGTCACAATTATCTCACAGCCTTCAAACTATGGAAACTTTTATATGTCCCAATATAAAACAATTTTATTTCTTGCAAATAGATTTTCCTGTAAATGGTAGACTGAAGGAGAGGGTGAGAAATTAGTGTTTTGAAGAAGCTTCCAGCAGATTTTTGCATTATTAAATATTTAAAAGAGGAGTTAAAGAGCAGGATTATCACGTTTAATGTTAGCATCACTGTAAGAATATTTTTTAAACTAAGCAAATAAACATAAACATGAGAGAGAGTAGGGGAATAATTGCAGTCTATTGTTATTTTTGTCTTTGAGTCTTTGTTTCATTCGTGAATTAAAAAAAAAGAAAAGAAAGAAACAACAGTCATTTATCATGAGCATCAAGCTGGGCACCAGGCTTGTCTGGAGAATTTGTAAGGGTGATAGGACTTTGGCATGAGTTTGTTGAGCCTTAAGTTTCTATATGCATACTGTTTTTAAATTAAAACTTCATAGTACAATATACATATAGAAAATGCACAGTTCATGAAAAGCATCTTTATGAATTATAATAAAATTATCAGACTATTTGTCAGATCAAGAAACAAAACAGTATCAGCTCTTCCAGGAGCCCCTTTCGCTTCCTCCCAGTTTCTGCCATCCAAAGGTAAACATCCTAACTTCTAATAGAAGGTTAGTATTGTGTGTTTTGATATTTATATAAATGATGTTTTGCAGTATATGTATATGAAAAACAGAAAAAACTGTGCATAATTCTTATCTTCTTAGCCAGTACAGAACAAGATTCCTATGCTTTTCAGAGACTTTTTGCTTAGCTTTCTTCTCTTCACCCTGCAGTTTCATACATTCTACTAGTGTCTAGAGGAAACAATAGCTTAGTTTTGCACTCTTTGTGTCTCATTGGATATTTCCCTCTCAGGTTTATTATTTTGTCCATCTAGCATAGTTAGGCTGCTAAAACCCTGCTGATTCTTTGTCCTCCAGCAGTGGATCTATGGTTGAACAAAGCATAGATTTGGCACATTCTGTTTCTGTGCTCAGAATCTACATATGCACCCAGGATAAAACTGCAATCACCTCTTCTCTCAGAAGACTTGGTAGCACTACTGTTGTTAAAGCAGCTTTCTAAAGTCTTCACAAGAAATTGTGTGTGTGTGTGTGTGTGTGTATTAGTCCTTCCTGCTTAGAAACAAAGATTCCTCGTCTGACTCTCTTAAATGAAAGGCAGTACAGTTGTTCATGTTAATTATTCTGGGCACTAATCTCAATATCTTAAATTGTTTTACATTAAGAACAACCTGAACATAAACTCTTAAAATTAGTCACATTTTTCTGCGTGTATTTACTCATGAAGTATTTATTAAACACAGTGTATGCTGTGTATCTGGCATTATGCACAGTGCTGAGGAATATTTTGATGAGCCCAACGTTCCTGTCCATAAGGAACTTAAGTAATTGAGCGATAATTTAATAACCTAATAAATTAATATAAAAGAAAATGATATGACACATTATAAGTATAAAAGTAAAAGAACATAAGTAGTAAATGTCATTGTTCTTCCGGAGGACAGCAAAGGACAGTTATTATTCATGAAAATAACTTTATTTAATGTCTACCATATACCAGGCACTGCACATATTTTATTTTATCCTCGCAGTAATCTTAAAAAATATTACAAAGGATTACTGTTTTATAGATGAGGTACTACTCAACAGATGAGGGAGCACAGAAGTTAAATGGTTTGTAAGGTCACATATTTACTTAAGATAATCAGAACTGAGATTTGAGTATGAGTTAATACATTTGATCTTTACCACAAAGTGGCAATCACACATTGTACTCTGATGTACACAAGCCTGTTACTATGCCCAAGCACAGATGTAAAACATGAAAACCTGAGATCCACTGATAAAATTCATGCTCAGAAAAGACATAAGCACAACAAAAACAGAAACAGACATCGTGGACTGTACTGGAACACATTTTCAGAACATGGGTCAAATCCAAGTGACTCTGGTTCTACTTGAAGGATGCTCAGAGATAAACTGTCTTTAAACACAAAATGACTGTTTTTCCCTTTCACTTCACAGAGAATTTTAAAAGTGCATATATAAATAGGATGTTTTATTTTACAAATAATTTATTTAAATATCAGCCTCTTCTGGAACATTGAAAAAATCCTTATGAATCATTGAGTATTGTATTGGGTTAGTACAGATGAGAATAAAACATAATGTGTTGGAAGTTTGACAGTCATTAAAAAAATGAAGAGAGCCCATTTCAAAAAAGCTGATAGAAGTCTGTAATTAGAAAAGATTCTGTCAAAATTGAAATCCAGTCAAAAAAGAAGAAAATACCCAAGTTTTCAGTTTCACATTTATTCAAGAAAATGTAATTTAGAACCTAGTTCTTCTGGATCCACTGCTGGATCTATTCCATCTAAACCACAGACACTAGTGCCTTTTGCAAGAATTAAAGCAAATGTGACTTAATCCTATCAGTCTATCTAGACAATGTATGTTTGGAGATAAATCATTGTGTAAATTATGAGGAGTAATCCAGTTAAGGGAGACTGTTCTTGTTGGGCCAGATCTTGGAAAACCAGGCCAAGAAGTTTAGACTTTACCTTGGAATCCAGGAGTGTGTGGAGTAGGGTGACTGTAGGTGTTGAGTTCTGTGACCAGGGAGATAGTAACGTTAGTAACGTGTGTGAAGGAGAGAGCCACTGCTCAGTTCTAGTTATATGTTGCCGCATAGGAATTCAGGCACCCTGCTGGGCATTCTGTCCAAGTTTTTTTTTTTTTTTTAAATGCTGATTTATATAAACCTATTGCCTTTAATTCAAATTTAGAAATTAAAACATTTTGTGGGCCAAAGCACACGTATACCCACTGTGGAAGATGGCAGCCTCTACTTTGGAAAATAGAATAATTACTGAGATGCTTAAGTTGTATCAGTGCTTTTCTTTAACAAAGTGAATCTTCTGACAATCAATTGTCTTGGAAGAAATAAGAATTCTGGGTGAGATTGCCAGGTAAGGTGAGAAAGACTAAATCAGGAAGGCTGTATGATTTGCCAAGTTTATTGATTAGATTTTAATATTTTGAAGTTGATTCATAAGTTTAACTAAGATTTATTGAGTTAACTACTCCTTGTCAGCCGCTGGCACTAGGTGCTGTTTCATTAAGTTTCTGTCTACAGTCAAACTGCTGCAAAATTTCTTCTGCCATTTCCTCCTACGTCTCTGGTGAGTGTTAATAGAGTTAGCATTTGTAACATGCTTAGAGTGACACTGGCATATAGAAAATCTTAACTACATGTTTGCTATTTTTATTTTTAAATCACTATCTATGCTAGTAATAAAATGGAGGCTATTATAAGCAACTTAGAAGTTAGTCTCAACAGGGATTTGAGGTTTATTATTTTCTTCTCTGAAAAACCAGCTGTTGATTTTATAGGCCTGTGGTTCATTTTCCTACATTATTATTGTCGTTTGCTCTGCATCATTTCCTTTCTCCTTTCTTTAGAATCAGTTTACTGTTCTTGCTCTTACAAACTTTTGGTGGCTGCTTGCATCATTAATTTTTAGGCTTCCTCTTAACATATACATGTGCTAACAGCAGTAGATTTCCTTCTCAGCAATGGGTTAGGATAGCTGGATTCCTAAGTTTAAGTGTCATACTTTCACTCCTGTTTTGTTCAAAACATTTTCTAATTTTCATTGTAATTTTTTCTTCTGCCCTTTTTACGGTGTAGGTAGCCTTTTGATACCTTTTATGATATTATTCCCCAAGTCAGCATTTCTTTTTTCTCCTCCAGCATTTCTTTCTTTTTAAAAATTTAAATAGACCTCTTCATTTTGTATTAGTCCTAGACTTCTCCTCCATTTGTCTTTTATTACACCACTGTTTTTTTTTTTTCTTCTCTTGCATTTTATTTATTGAATGAACTGGATCATTTGGCCTATTGAATTTCTGATAAAACATCATTTCACTGATAAAATTCCTGAGGTGTAAACAATTTCCTTTGTCTGCAGTATTTCCTTTAAATTGGTGGTGGGATCTAGAGGCTTAATCAGACTGCATTTTTATTTTCAAGAGGACTGTGTGTCTTCAGGCATATAAGCTTCATATTCTCCTCTCCTCCCTCCCTCCCTCTCTCAATTCCAGGGGCAGCATGTATTAAATATGAGCCTCAGAAATGGTGCTATTTCAACCATTCTTCATTTATTTGCTGAAGTACTTGGAAAAAAGAGAAGCTTTGCTTCATTTATTTGGTTAGTCAGTGGCTGTGGCCATATTTGAAAAGCAAAATAAATGATTTCTACCATTTTGTGGTTTTCATAATAAAGACTTGTTCCTTAATGCCCTCCAAAAATGAACAATTAGTGTTCCTTATTTTTGTGTTTAGGGCATTGTAAACTCCTGATTTGAACAAATTCGATGTGTGTTGATACACTTCTGCTGTTACTCATATTGAGGCTCAAATAAACCTTACTTTGGCTAATGGGAAGCCCTTCATGTTGGCTCCAATGTTATTTATTATGAGCCTGATCGGCCCTAACACTTCCAGCCTTATCTTGCACATTTCCTTGCCCAGATATGAAGTTGGCCATTTCGCTAAAAATAATCAGGCTTGTTTAAGTGGAAAACCGTATTTTCAGACCTAAACCCACATACTAGTAATGTTCATGCTACTGGCTTGGACATTGTTCTTCAGAGTGTTTCAGTGGGCAGGACTAGAAACAATGTGTTTAAAAACTTTAAGGACCCGAAATCAAAATTAGGGTCACTGATTTTATTACTTAACTCCTGATATTTTGCTTATGTCCACAGCCCTTTATATGTCTCTGGCCTCGTCTCTCCCCCTTCCCTCTATATTAGGAGCTTCTACTCACTTGTTAGCATCTGCTAGTTTGCATAAGTCTTTTAACTGTCGAGTCATCCACTATGTAGAGGCCCAGAGTCTGTCTTATTCTGCTGCTTTACTACACATCATTCCTCAATCTCTTTCTACTTCACTGTTAGTGGCCACATTTTGTCTTCTAGCTAAATATCATTCCCTTGTGTGACTGCACCGCATCTTCTTGATTCAGTTCTCTTTATAAGCAGGCACGTACGTTGTTTCCATATCCTCCCTGTTGTAAGTAATGCTACAAAAAACATTCTGGGCTCATAATTTTTGCAGTTGATGGTGTCATGTTCAGCTGAATGCTCAAGATCAGATTGCTGGGTAATATGGTATTTCCATTTTTTGTTACTTAAGGCTAATACAGATTGGTTTCCAAAATGGTTGTACCAGTTTACCTTCCCCTAACAGTGTAATGTGGTCTCTCTTTTATTGTATCTTCTCTAGCACTTGTTGGGAGGGTTGGGGGTCTTTTCAGTATGTGGCATTCTCAGTGTAACCTGGCATTTCATGGTGGTTTTTACCTGCATTTCCATTGTTAAAAGTGATGTTTAACATTTTTCCATGTGTGTATTGACTGCAAATATTTTTCTTTGAGTACTTTAAATATCCTGTCATCCCTTTCTTGCCTGTAAGAAGGTGCCTTTCACATAAAAGTGCAGATGATCTGAAAGGTGTAAACTTGATAGCTTACTCTTTTCTCTCAGTGCCTTTAATATTCTGTTCTGGTCATTGGCTTTCAACAGTTTTATTACAATAATGAAATAATACGGAGTGTGTTAGTTGGTGTTATTTAGTTTGCAACACTTTGGGCTCTGAGATTAGAATGTCTGGTTTATTTCCCAAATTGATATGGCTCTCAGCAGTTAGTTCTTTAAAGTTTCTAGACCTTTCTCTTTCCCGTCTCCTCCTGAGACCCCCATGATATGAATGTTATTTCTCTGTAGGTTATCCCAAAGGGCTCCTATACTGTTGTCATTTTTACAAAAATTCTTTTTCTCTTAGTATGTTCTCCACTATAGGAACTTTATTTTCATTAATTCTCTCTATTATTTCCATTTTTCTGTTGGAGACCAGCTCCAACTATTGAGGTGTCTGGAGGCAAGACAGGCAGGACCCTAAGGTGGGAAGGCGTCGGCGAGTGGAGATTCCTAAAAAAGGGGGAAAGGGAGAAAAAAGGGGAAAGGGGGCGAGGAAGACATGGGAGTCAGAGTTGGGTGCAAGTCTTCCTGCTCTGCCTTCAGCAGAGGTTTATTTTATACATTAGGAGCAAGCAGTGGGATGACATCAGCACACGAACTGGGCTGAGAGATTGCAATCATCTTTGTTTTTCCTAAGAACAGTTTAGAGTCGTATTGCCCTTTAGCTGAGATATAACATTCCAAAATCAATCAAGGTTAAAAACAGGTACATAAGTGCACAAAGTTTATGACTAATATTACGATAGTGGAGATCAACTAAGATAGAAGTCCCTTAAACCTTATCTATTACTTAATGGGTTTTGTTTTTCTGCCTAAATCATCCTGGGAGACAGAAGAGGAAATTCCTTGCTAATCAAATCTCTGAATAGGAGACATAGGTGGATTTTTTTATCTAAAGACTACATAGTAGAATCCTGAAAAACTAGTCAGAAGACTTGTGGATTCCTTTAAGGTGTAGCAGGTGGAAAACTTGATTAGTTTAAAAACAGGCAACCTGGATGAGTTTCCACATCTAAAGGCCAAACAATAGGAAGTTTGAGTAATTCTTTAAAAAGCTAAATAGAAGGCTAGGTGAGATAATAGAATGATAAGATTTGGGTTATCCTCCATCCGGCAGTGAGAGAGACTTTGCAAAAACAGCTCTTTTAATTTTATCAGTCAGTAGTCAAGTCACTTGACTTCAGGGGAATTTTTTTTACCCTAGTGCAGTGCTTGCTTGTCAGGGCAGGCAGGCCTTGTGCGGCCGAGGCAGTCCAATTGTAAGCTGAAAGTTGCTCAGAATATTTTGATATTATGGTTATACAAAAAAGGGAGGTCATAACATAAGTTAGCGTGGAAAATCTGATTTTTCAGAGCAATTCCCCTCCATCCGGACCGTGTCTGACGACAGAGGTTGCATAGCTCGTGTCATTTTTCTAGTGGTGAGACCCGCCTATTTTATAATATGGTTATAGTATTTTTTAGATCTGTTAGTTCTGTTTGTAACAGTCTTTTCTTGGTCTTTATTGTGTCCATGTTTTATGTAACCTATTTTTCTAATTCAGCAAGTATGGTTAAAACCATTACCTTAAGCTTCTCATCTGGCATATTCCACGTTTTTGTTGGATTGAGACTTATTTCATGTGCTTTTGCTTTAGCATTTTTAATTTTTATGGGTGATAGTGGAGAGTTTAATTTTCTTAATGAATTCACATTATACCTCTCCTACAAGAGACTCAATATAATCCTAGTGTTCAGATACCTCTCCTACAAGAGACTCAATATAATCCTTGTGTTTTCAGCCAGGATCTTTAGAGTCTATTCTTTTACAGACTACTAACTGCCTTTGCACCTGTTTACATGACCAGGACACTGATACTGGCAAGGGGTAATACATAGGAAGGATGTGTTGCAGTAAGGCACCAGACATTGTTCAGACTGTCTTGTGTGGTGGAGATTCACAGAGATCATGTACCCTCAGTCAATTTCTCAGCAATAAGCATCCTATTCCTTTGAACGGTTGTTGGCTTTGTTTTGGTTTGATTTTGGTTATGAGTACAAGGAAGAGGTAAATCCAGTGTCTTCACTTTGCCATCATTCTGCTGATGTAACTCCTTATATCTTATGTATATCTTCTTTTTTTAACACTGAGTCTCAATTCTCAAGAGCACCAGAGAAGATAACCTGACAATATAAGTTAAGTGCCAGCTTGCTTTGTCAGAGAAAGTTTTCAGGATAGAAATAGAAGCTATCACCAAAACATCATTACTGAAAACAGTGTATTTCTTCCTTCATTTAGAGTTAGCTCTACATGTAGGTATTGACTGTTCATTATTTTATGTTAGTGTTTAACTCATTTCCTTTTTCTAAAGCTCTTTTCTCTAGTAGATTCCTAAGGAAAGGTTCATTGGGTGATTATTCCTGAATTACAAATAACTACTTTTTTGTTGTCATTATGTCTGAAAGTTAGTTTGGCTACATATAAAAATCTCTGGCTTTTATTTATTTTAAATATGTTACTTGATTTTCTCTGACACAAGTGTTGCTGTCAAAATTTGCTTGAAATTATTTTTTTTCCTTTGAAAATGAAATTCACATCTCTTATATTTCCCCTTTATTTTTAAAGGGCGAAAACAGTGCAAGAATATATCATGGTGATTATTCAAGATGGATTTTTCCCAACATTTATGTTGGGGGTATTCATAAAATTTTAGTGAACATTATCTTACTTTCAATTATTTTTCTTTCTTTTTTATAGGAACGCCTACTATATGTATGTTGGATCTTAGGTGCATATGATCTGTGCTTTCTATTCTAAATTTCTTTTCATGTCCCCATACCTCGTAAGATATTTTTCTCCTTTTTAAAAATTTCCTCTTATGGCATTATCTATTGTGATTGTTCATTCGCTTTCACATTTCTTATTTGCTTTTACTTTCAGACATTATTCTTACTTGAAATTTTACATTTATATTAATTTTTTTTCTGATTTCTTAAAATATATTATTTTTAGGACTTTCTGCTTTTCTGTTTAAAATTAGGGTAGAATAGCCTCTTCAGTGGTTGCCAATGATTCTTGCCTACTAGTGTTCTTACGCCTGTGTGCTTTCTTCTCACTATGCATGAATGGACTGACCCATAAAGACAATAATCTATTACAGAAATCACAGTGTTGTATAACTTCCAGAACTACATGAAAAATGTTTCTGTCTTGTTTGCTTGTAAGGTTACTTACTCTTGGGAACATGATGAGGATGCCAATAATGAAGTTTCTGACCAAAAAACTAGTTACTGCTTTATGGTATCTTTTCTGGCATGCGTTAGTTGAGAGTTCTTATGTGTGCATTATTCCACTTCCCTCTTTTTTAAAAACTTTTAATGCTATAAATTCATTTACAATGACTATTTTTTATGTGAGATTATCTTTTCCTGACTTTTAAAAGGGACAGATGCTTTAGATTAGCTTTTCTAAATTTACAGTTTGCAAGCTCTTTTTCTTTGTTTTTATTTCTTGTTCCAAAATATAGCAGTTTCTGAGATTTCCTGGCTTTCTTTTTCTTCCCAACTTTTATATAGACCTTATTTTTTTCCCTTTGCTTTTGTTTCTATGCTCAATTTGGATGTTTCTCCCCAGATGTTTCTACTCAATGTAAAGTTTTATCTTGGAAGATGACTTGGGCCTGCTAGTTTGGGGAGTTAATGGATCCCAGACTATTCCAACCCCTTCAGAATTTACTGCAAACCCTTTGTATTCATTACTTTGGAAGATGTCAATTATTCTTAAACTGACCAAATGAGCTTTTAATTGAATACTCTGTTATTCTGACTTTGAATAACACTCTGTCCCCTGACTTCTCCTTCACAGATGCTATTACCAAAGCATCTCTTGCTCCTACTTGTGGTTTGTCCACATTGTGGTTTGGATGCATCTTGTTGCTTCATTTTGTTGATGTTTCCAAGGATATTTTAGTACTGCTATCTTAGGTATTTTTAAATATTTTATTCCAGTAGAACATTCATTAACGTTTTTTCATTTATTTTACTTTTCATTTCATTTAGGATTATATGTAATCCTGAATTGTATGACACAATGAGTTTTCACAATGTACACCTATGTGTGAACCCAGAGATAGTGCTATTTCCCTTTTCATTCTCTACACTCCTCATTATTCTAGCATTTACCAAAATATAGTTTAGATTTGTGGGGTTTTTAACCTTTCATAAGTGGAATCATACAGTATTTACTCCTTTATATGTGATTTCTTAGGGTGACCACTATATTCATGACATTCTTGTGTTTCATTTTTATATCAAGAGTCAGAAAACTGTGGCCTGCAGGAAAATTCTGGACCTTTTTATTTTACATAAAGTTTTATTGAACCATGTTTATGTTCATTTGTTTATACACCATTTATGGTTCTCAAGCTGTAATAGCAGAGATATATAACTATGACTGAGACTACATAACCTGCAAAGATGAATACATACTATCTGGTCCTTCACAAGAATGGTTTACTGACCCCTATTTGTCCAAAGAATTCCCCTCTGGAGTTTTTTGGTGCAGGTCTGCTGATGGACATTTTTGTCATTTTAATTTAATTACTGACATAGCTACTAAATCTGCAAAGAATTTTTCTTCACTGGCTGGAGGTGTCAGTATTGACAGATATTTTTCTTCCTGCACTTTGAAAATGTCACTCTGTTATCTTAGTACTTCTGTCCTTCCTTAAAAAGCACTGTCCTTGCCTTCGAAGGCATTTCATCTCTGGCTTCTTTTAATGTTTTATCTTTGGTTTTCAAATATTTGGTCTTATAAATTAACCCTGCCCTGGATGCACTGCGCTTCTTGAATCTGTACCTTCCTGTCTTACATTAGATTGGGACATTCTAGCCCATCATCACCTTTCCAGATATGCTCTGTGACTTCCAGTATTCCTCACTTTTGGGGCATCTAATGACGTTGTTATTACTATTTTCTCCCACAAGTTTCCTGCACTCCTCTTTGTCTTATTTTGTTTTCACTCTTTTTGTATTTCCTATGAATCTATGTTCTATTTTACTAATCTGTACTCTACTAATACCAGTAGGCTATAAAACTGATGCACTATTTTTTATTTTGACTTTAATTTTCAGTTCTAAAGTTATTCTAAATTTTTTGGAAACCCCAACTTTTCAAAAATTAGGGTAATGTTGGTTTAAAACACTATATATGATTTATAGGTATAGATTATTATCGTTTTTACTCTTTATTTCTAGTCATTATCCTCTTTATATAACCACATATTTGAGTTCCCTTTTGTTTCTGTTTTTGTGATACCAGCTCTACATATTTACCTAGATATCTGCTTGTTTCTCTCATTCAACACCAGTTCTAGAAATTCTCAGGAGTCAGGTGCCTTCTGGGTAAATGTGGTTACAAATATTTAAGTGTCATTTCTCTCCTTTTCACACCTTTCAAATTTCATCTGCTATCTCAAAGTCTTTCTTCTAATAGACATTTGTGTTTCGGATACTATTTCATTGTAAAGTGTTTCTTTTTATTTTCAGTCATTTTGCATTATTTTGTTTGCCCCCAACCTGACATAACTTCAGAATTTAGGACATAATTTTATCAAGTAAATTTTAGTTGTCCTTCAAGTCTTCAGTTTTACCTTAGTCTGGTGTGGGTCACATAAATATTCTGCTGGGTACTCCAGCCTGTAAATAAACTTTGCCTGAACCAAGATCATATTTTTTAGTGTAGTCAAATGCTAGAAGATCTTTGTCTCTTAAGCACCATGAAACTGTGGGAATATCCAGTTGGCTTTTCAGATGTTTTGGGGTTAACTGTACACTCCCCAGCCCCTTGTAGCTTCATAAGTCATTAAGTATTGAATTGAGAAAAACCTCCCTATGTGGAGGGACAAACTCCAGTGTCATCACTCTGTTCTTCATAATCATCAAAACTTTTGTTGTTTGTCTTCCATATCAATGTCCCTTGTTCTGACACAAGCCTGGTCTTAGCCTCTTAACCCCTGCGCAGAGTATGCCAATGATTTTAGGAAAAAATGGAAGCATGTGTCATCAATCCAACTTTGAATTGTTTTTTTCCTCTGAAATTGTAGTGTCTCTAGTCACTTTTCTGCACCTCTCTATAGTTCAAAATGTAATTTTTTCTAGCTTTCCATAAGAATATTGGTCTATCATGAATTATTCCATCTAAACGAAAAACAATGTCTGAGTGTTTTTGTGTGGGGATTTGTGCTTCCGTATGTTTGCTTTTTATTGTTACCATAACAAAAATGTTTCAAATTGATTATCTTAATATTTTTCTAGAGTGGAGGTTTGACATGGGCCACTCTGCACTAAAATCGAGGTGTCAGCAGGCCTGTTTTCTTTTTGGAGGCTTCAGAAGAGGATCCAGTTCCCAGCCTCTGGCAGCCACCTACATTCCTTGGCATGCGGCCACTTTCCTCCGTTTGCAAAGCGAGCCATGTTGCAGCTCCTGATATTTATCTTAGTTTGATTAACCCCCTTGGTCTGATCTCAGCAGTGAAAAATTGCTCTGCTTTTAAGAACTCATTTGATTAAATTGGTTCCACCCAGATAATCCAAAGCAATCTCCCCTTCACAAGAGCCTCACCCCTAATCAAATCTGCGAAGCCCCCTAACAGCCGTGCAAAGTAACAAGTCCACCAATTCTGGATGCTGTATCGTAAGAACATGCATATCTTTGGGAAGTAATACTCTGCCACCACAACCTGTCACAAGCAACTTCCTGGAATTCCCCTCTTGGGTTTTTTTTTTTTTTTTTTTTTTTTAAGATTTATTTATTTATTCAGAACCGGGATACAGGCCAGAGATGTGGAGGGTGAGGGGATTCATCAGAGACAGAGTGGGGAGCAGAACAGGCAGACTGATGAAGTACACTGCTGAGGGGAGCAGCGGGCGGGTCAGGAGAGGTCTGCTGCGCCATGTGGTCATCTGGGGGGGGGGGATGATCGAACTCATGCAGAAGTGGCTTAAGTTTCTTAGTGCTGTGCTTTAACCCGCTGCGCTACCAGGGAGGGCCCTCTTGGGTTATTTTAAGGATATTTTTGTCTTTTATTTTCAACATATACTTAAGTGTGATTTTCATATTACTTGTTCTTTTGGCATTTGAGGTGCTTCTCTCAAAAACACGTTAGCTTTATTCATTGTGTGCCATGTATCTCTTAAGGTCTTTTTTTCATTCCTGGATTTTTTTCTGATGGACATGTTTTATATTATGACTATATACTGATCTGTGGCTTTTGTATATTGTCTTTCACATACAGATATACCATGCATGAGGATTTGATTTTTATATATAGTGGGAAATTTAGATTAGGGTTCATGTTTTCCCCCATATGATTACAATCTAGCATCTTTGTTTAAACAGCCATTCTTTTACCCACTGCATTTAAATGAAGATAGTCCTGGATTCTATTCTATTTAATGATGCTGTATATAGATAATAGGTCTCTCTCTACGTTTTCTTCTATTTTGTTGATTTAATTGTCTTTTTTTTTCCATGATACTACCACACACTGTCAATTGCTGTCTTTTTTTTTTTTTTTTTTTTAAGATTTATTTATTTGTGCATACAGAACCTGGGTACAGGCCAGAGGTGCAGGGGTGGTGAGAGGATTCACCAGAGACAGAGTGGGGAGCAGAACAGCAGATGGATGAAGTACACTGCTGAGGGGAGCAGCGGGCGGGTCAGGAGAGGTCTGCCACGCCATGTGGTCACCTCCGGGGCAGGCGGGTCTGGGGCAGGCGGGGATCGAACTCATGCGAAGTGACTTTAGCTTCTCAGTGCTGCGCCACCAAGGAGGGCCCTGCTGTCGGTTTTTAATGACTTAATATCTGGTGGTCAGTTTTACTTGGTTGCAGATTGCTGTGGCTCTTCTTCATCCTTTGTATTTCCATCTGCCTACCAGGAGCAACTTGCCAGTTTCAAAAAACCTGCCTGGAATTCAACTGGGATTACTGTAATTCTATTCTTTATTATGGAAGTTGTGACATCCTTTTCAACATTGTCTTCAGATTGTTGAAAATTGTGACACAGTTAATTTAGATCTTTAGTTTTTTCCATTTTCATTTTAGAAGTCTTGTGTGTTTTCAGTAGATTCATTCCTCTATTTGGTGTTTATGCAATTGTAAATTGTATCTTTTAAAAAATCCTGTCTCTTATTTGTTCTTGACGTGCTAAACACATCTTTGCACAGCGACCTGGAGACAGTAGCCTCCTTATAATTACATATTAACTGTTATCTTACATCCAAATTAGTGATTGTAGTTCTTCCTCAGGCTTTGGCTGGTCTCATAAAAAATGACTTGGAAAATAGTCTCAATTATTCTGGAAGAGCCCATGTAAGATTATTTCTAAAGTGTTTTAAATTAACCTATCTTTGTGGGAAAGATTTCAGTAGTGAATTTAATTTCTTTAATAACAACTACTGAGATTTCTTTTTTCTTATGTCATTTTGGTGAGTTTGGTTTTATAAAAAATTATTTCTTTTAAAATCCATATTGTCAATTTGAATAACATAAAGATTTTCACACTATCTTTATTTGCTTTTTAACAGCTATAGAATATTTTGCTGTATCTGCCTTTCAGTCCTGAGGTTGATTACTTGCGTTTTCTTTTTTCTACAGATATCTTGACTAAAAGTTTGTTCATTTTATTGATCTTGTTAAAGCATAATCTGTGAGCTTTTTAAATTTATCTGTGGCAAATCTTTTTATTACATAAACATAACGGAGGCTTAATTTGTTGCTTTGTCTTCTCTACTGTCTATATTTAAGAATATAAATTTCTCTCAGCACTGCATTAGCTACATCATTTTTGTGTTGTGCATTACTATTCACTTCAAAATATTTATAGTTTTCATTTTGATTTCTTTATGGACTCCACTGTAATTTAGCAGTGTTCCTTAATTTCTACCCACTTGACTATTCTTTCATTTTGTTGTTGTTGTTAACAAGTAGCTTAATTTCTTTCAACTAGGCAAAAGCACTCCATAGTCACTGGAATTTGTTAATATTTTCTGATGATCCAGCATATAGTTAGTTTCAATGATTCTCTATGTACTTGGAAAGAATGTAGGCTCAGCCATTGCAGGGTACAGAATTCTATTTAAGTAAAAATAACTTTATTTCCTGAATTTAATTATTCAGATCTCTATAGCTGCAGTAAATACTGCAAAATTTTCAATGCATCATTTACCTTCTTTTCATTTATGAAATGTTCTAGAGTTCTATAAGGAAAAGAATGAGTACTTAAAGTAATAAAAACTAAAACAGGCCCACTATTCTTATGTTGAAGTTTCTTTCTAGATTTAAAAAAAGCTTCATCTTATGTGGCTTGTTTCTGCATTTTGACTTATGAGTAGTAATTCTAAGTAATTTCTTATACAAGCCATAGGTATGTGTTGGAATGAATACCTTGCATCTACATAATTTACCCAAATACTTACTCTTCAAGTACAAATATAATCGTTTAGGATTTCTGATGACAATGCATGAGATAATGCTATGCATCTTCTTACATATCTTCACACAGATCCATTATCCTTTGTTCGTTGTTTAAAGAAGCATCTACTGGTTGTCTCGCCTTTAATAAACAATATTAGCAAAAATATAATAAAACTATACTAGTTTTATTGAACAGAATAATAAATTCTCTCTTTTTTCTTTCTTAAGAAATCCAAGTATTTAATTCAATTTCTTAGAATGGAGGAGGGGAGAACATTTTTCAAAGAAACATAAAGGTTGTTTAAATTACCAAATGAATTAATAAAACTATTTTCATTTTTAAGGATGAGAGAGACCTAGATAAAGATGATGAACTGGAACTGAAAAGAGGTCTTTTATACAGAGACTCTGCCTATGACAGCGACCCCGAATATAGGTATGAATTTTGGTTTTGTGTTTTTACAGATGTTATTTATCCTGTGTAGAAGAACTGGGGTGCAGGCCAAAGGTGCAGGGGTGGCTTGGGTGTGTGAGAATTCACCAGAAACAGAGTGGGGAACAGAGCAGGCAGAGCTACTGAAATACACTGCTGAGGGGAGCAGCAGACAGGGCAGGAAATGTTTGCTGCACCATGGGGGTCAGCTCTCTGGCCAGGGATGAACTCAGGCTGTCACAGTGGGCCTTTCAGGTGGTAGTGCTGAGATTTAACCCCTAGGCCACCAGGGAGGCCTCAGGAATGAACTTTGTTACTGCTGGGTATGAAAAGCATTATAAAAGATCTTTCTCAGAATTGGTATAAAAATCCTGCTTCTTAATCTGCTAAATTGTTGGAGATTTTAAGATCAAATTAATAACTTATTTATTTGTTAATAATTATATAATTTTAACTAAAATCCTAGTAAAATAATTCAGTGTACTACTGAAACTCTTTAATGAAAGCAAATAGTTATTAAATGGTGAATATTTACAGAGTATTAGGCTCCCCTGCAAATCCACATATCTAGAGCTGATTTCAGGACATGCTTATTTTAATCCAAATAACGTTTTCTATAGTCTTAGACTACATCTAAGTCTTATTTTTAATAGCAAAGATAAATTCTAGTCTAAGATTTCATAATGTTGTTAAAAATCATATACTAGCAAATCCCATGAAGCCTTGAGAAAGTTCTATGTCAATTGCCATAAAATACAGTGTGAAAACTGAATGTAAACTGTGGGTTTGTCTAATTAAATGTTCTTGCCTCCTTTCATATTATACCTCTCATTGCTACTTGGTTTCCACCTTCTTGAGTTTCCGTAAGAATGTTATAAGGGAGAAAGCTCCAGATAATGAATCATGTTCACTGCTACCGGGGTCTGTGGACTCAAATCTCTGATCTTTACCCTGGCAAGCTAGGCTAAATGTTCTGTAAAGGTGTGGGGTCTTCTTCATAGAACCATTCCCAAAATTATCATCTCCCAATCGAGTGTCAACCTGGGCCTCTCATCCAGGTAAACAGTGTATTACAGATGAGTCCAAACTGGAAAAGTGCAAGAAAGTGCATACCTTGAAGAAGAAAGATTTTTCCCCCTTTATTGTTCCTACTTAAAGCTGTGTTACCTGGACTGCTATTTTATGGACTAACATTGCAATGTATGGTTCTTAATCCATATCATTCTAATCTAGGTGAGAAATTAATAGCCCAATTAAGCATTAGTTCTAATTAAAGACCAGGCATGAGATGGTGTGTTTTTAGATGGGAGTTGGCCCCTAAAGGAGAAGGGAGGGTGAAAGCAGCTTCACCTTAACATAGGACATGTCCAGTGTTCACCTCAGAGTTCCCCAAAGGAACAATGTTAGGCAATAAGAGTAATGGTGACCAACAACACTAACAGACCCATTTTTAAATTCACTGTAAGAAAGTAAAACACTAAACTGTAACTTTCAGTTTAGTGAAAGTTACGGCTAGTAGGCACTCCCAGTGTTAACTGGGTATTGGAAAGGCAGACTGCTAACTTGATGAGACATGGAAAAATTTCTTAGCACCTAATGTAAATCGTTACTTATTCATAATAAGTAGTGTCTCATGGTATATTCAGATTGTACATAGATGTGTTTAGGTTTTAGTGATACTGGGTTTTAGGAATAAAAAGTGTGTTCTTTTTTAATTTAACATGGGGTAACATGAAAACACTCTGAAATATTCTGGCTGTTTCATACTTTAGGTCACTTTTATGTATGTATAGTCCTTGATACCAGAAACAGAGGAAAATCGTAAAGGCATAATGAAAAGATATTATTTGGTGATAGTGATATTGAATTTAACCTACAGTAAGGGAACTAGAAGAAAAGACTTAAAATATCAGTTTATTAAAGTACTGATCTTATATGTTTACATAAAGACTACTTGCCCTCTTTACCCAGATATATCCTTAAAGTAAGACTTGAGGTTAAGGTGGTCTTGGAGTAATCTTAATTCTATCTCCCATTCATAGTAGAAACCGCTTCTGTGTTCTCCCATCGTGGGTTCCTCATTCCTAATAGGATAAAATTCTGACTTCACATCTTCATTCTTTCTCCTTTGTATTTCATGATATTCCAGGCTGCTTCCTGCTGTGGTTCTGTTACAGGATAATGCCTGGAATAATACAGGGCTTCCTGTTCATCGTGTGACTATGTGCCCATTAGGGACTAAGCTCACTTTCTGTCGTCTTCCCAGATATCTTCATGACCTCGACAGATATTAGACATTTTCTCCTTTATCCTGTCACTTCTCTCCTCTATGTAATTTCAATTAGGCCTATTTATCTCACAATGATGACTATTTTATTAAGTATGTGTGTTTCCTTCTATTAACAGTGTGCTCCTTGAAGGCACTCATTTTTTCTTTGCTTTTGACTGTCCATCAAGGGAACTGATGTATACTAGGAGCTCAGTTTTAAAAATAGTTCAAATATTAAAGTTGGATCCTTTATTAAAAGTTGTCAGTTGAATTGCTGAAATTCTTAAGACATTATTTAAATTAACTCATTTTATGACTGCTATATTTAATATCTTCAGATAATGAATCAACAGTGGAATTAGAGGCAGCACTTCTTAAAGCAAATAGTGAAAGCCGTGAGATGTTATTTGTCTTACAGAGCTGATTTCTACACATTCTTATTCAGGGAAAGAAAGAAGCTTGTAACAAGCGGTCAGTAACTATTTTGGATAGACTTAAATAGACTTAGATAGTATTTCTGCTAATAATAAAGCAAGATAAATGAGCATGCAACTTTTTCTCTAAGCTTTTGTTGTTGCTGTTCTGAAGAAAACCAACACTCTTGGTGCTTCTTAAAGTATAGTTCCTTGTACTTGCTAGAAATCCAAAACTTTGTATGCACCACAGATGTATTCATTCAGTAACTAAGGAAGGTGAAGCTTAGTAATCTGTTTTGACAAGCCCTTCCTATGTTTTGATACATATGAAAATTGAAAGCTGCTGCTAAAAATTCAGTAAATTTTGATGTGCCTGGTGACATTCTGTGTTTGTATGGTAGCTTTAAGAGATACCATGTTATTAGAGACTAACAGGCATCTCCCAGTCTTCTATTCTGAACTCACAGGAGGTTGAAAACTCCTGGCTTCCCGCCATCCAGTCACGTGCATGCGCATCCTGTCACCCACTGCCTGTGAGGTGCAGGTCATGTCCCTGCTACTGCTCTGCATGTCTTGTCTTTGTTGATTGAAGTTTTGCTTGAAAGAAACTTCTGTTGAGTATTAGGGGGAAAAAAATCATCTCTTGTTTAATAAATGTCTGATTATTCAGATGCTTAGTCACAGTTTTAAAGTCTACCAAATACATCTTCTCTTTTAACTCTGGTGCTTTGAATACAAACAGCAAATGGCTGTTTTTTTTTTTTCTTCTTCTTCTCATGACCGTCCCAGTTATTTCTAAGAACTAATATTCCTTAAGCAGCACATCGATCTTTCCTTCTGACCTTCTTTTCCATGTGTATTACCTCATAGAGATCTTTCATCTGCATACTACTTACAGAAATCTAGGTCATAGACACATATAATGTGTTGGCCTTCATTGGATACAGACATAGAAAATAAGATGTGAAGTGAGTTTTCCCTTTCTAAGCAAAGAAACTAGTTAATGCCCTTTGTCTCCATGTCCATACTAAGTTGCCTAAGACCTATCTCTTCTCTGTTTATATGCTAGCTTTAAAAATAAATTTATAAGTTACACCATATAATTAGGGTTTGAAACTGCTCAGTGTTCAGATATTATCCTGGCCCCTGCTCTTTTTCTGCTGTTTTTTTTTGTTGTTGTTGTTGTTGTTAATAGCATTGTCATCATTAAGTAGAGGGTACTCTGTTCAAGAAGACTGAGTTTTCAAAAAATATACTACATTTAAAAAAATAACAATAGGATAATGACTTTGAAGATACCACTTTATTGTGAACAACACTGATGTAGTATAGAATGTTGTATGAGTTAATAAATGCTTTGAATGAATATGCTAGAGATATGGTAAAATAGTAGCTCATTAAAAAACACAAGGTAGACTCTTGGTTTTTTGGGGTTTTTTAAATAATATAATAGTTTTTTTTACATCATTTTGTGCCTCTTTCCATCCCAGTTGTAATCCCCGTGGGCTTCCCTTCACCCAGCCTCAGAATATTATAAGAGTTATTGATAAATAAACAACAAATCCATGCCTTTTATTTAGTAATTTCTGTATGCAAGGTAAGCATTATACTATATACTTTATCTTGATTCTCTTTGATTTTTGAAATGATAATGCTACCGTTAAGGAAGCTGAGACCCAGCAATTTAAGCAGTTGTCTAAGATCCAGTGGCTTATAAAAGGGTGAGCTGGAATTCACTTTCAGTTCTACAGGCCATTCCCATTCTGGCCATCCCTTACCAATAGTGCTTTGTTTTTTCAGCTCTCTCCTCTGAATTCCATTTTAACACTTATCTGTCACACACAATTTTCCTTTCAGTTTCATGCCAACACTATTACTCTTTGAAAACACAGACCTGCTCATATCTTATTTTGCATATCCCAAACAGTGTCACATACCCTCAAACTAAGCAGCACAGGATTTATGTGGTTGATCACTAATTTAACTCTTGTTTTGTATTTTTATATCCTTTTTAATAGCTCATTTCACCGGCCACATGGTACTCTCCATTTGGATGATGGCGAATATTGGTCCAACAGGGCAGCCTCTTATAAAGGAAAATCCCATCGACCCATCTTTGAGAACAGCATGGACAAGCTATACAGGAACTTGTACAAAAAGGCCTGTAGTTCTGTTTCTCATACACAGGAAAGCTTCTGATACCATCCACAATAAACTGTATGAATGTCTGTGTCTTCTCAATGAAAATATTTGATGTGGTCAAAATTTGTATTTTTTTTTTAAAGACAAACAGGTGGTTCTAATTGGCATAGTAGATAAATTTACATTCATAACTTTAAGTGGTAAATTGTCATAGGAAAGATTTTTAATCACAAATGAGTGGTATGTTCCAAAGTGAAAGCTCAGCAACACATCACAATTTCCACTCTGGTTATGAGAAGACTTCTCTGTTGCATATATCTTACCTAGCCATCTACAAATCCAAGAATCAGTTCTCTCTAGAAGTGTTCTTCTGGCTTAACCATCTTGTAAAGTTCTTTTTCATCTATTGGGTTGGTTATCTCATCTGGCTGAGATTTAATTGTTTTTTCTTGGCAATGAGCAAAACTACATACTGCACAGAAACAAAGTTCCCAAGACTTTACGTCAGCTTTCACTTGTATTTCTCTCCCTCAGAAAAGGCTGCTTATTTTTCTTACCTTTATAAGAATAACTTTCTTTTTAGTTTGTACAATCATTCACTTTTTTCTTCTCTAAAAGTGCTAACTAGATCACCTAAAATGCCTAACAGTTAGCTAGAAATTGCAGTAGCTGTGTGTGACCCAAAATGTGAAAAACTGAATTTTAAGGGTAGAATTTTTTTGCTTGATTTTCTTCTAGGACCATATCTTTTGGTGCAACCAGAATCAGAAAACAGGAAAAGGGTGTTGTAATTGTAATTCAAAGGGTGTTGTAATTGTAATTCAAAGGGTGTTGTAATTGTAATTCAACCTCTTTAGAGTTTTCATGGACATTATATGTCCCAGGAAACTAGTATCCTCATTTTCAAGTATACTTAGAACTGGTGAAGGGAATAAAATATTCTGGGATTCTTGATAGTAGGCAGTGAAAAGTGTGTTGGGTAGTAGATGTATTCCTTCCCAAATACACACCTCTGAGGTCAGTGATGCTTTGAAGATTTGAAAAGTTTATTTACCTCATACTTATGAGAGGTCAAGTGGAAGGAAAGCAGATAGTAGGAAATAAATGGACTTAATTTACAAGCTTGAAGAGTTGACAGCAACCTCCCTCATTGAATCCATCTTCAGTTTATTCTACAACTAGGGTTTAAAAGGAAAAAAAAAATAACTTGAATTCCATTTCAATGAAAAGTAGGCTGTACTAAGGTTGGGTGACTTATTTTTGTATTAGGAGAAAATACATAACACTTGTTACCCAACCCCAGGGCATTTTCTCCATTTTGCAAGTGTTTAGTATGGTGAGCTGTGTGCTTTATCAGATGGCACCTCAGAAAGAGAGACCCAGAGTAACAGGCTTTAGTCCTAGCTCATCCTTTTTCTAGTTGAGCCTTAGATCCTTCGTTTCCTCGGCCATTAAGTACAGAGAATGGAGTGGACCAGCATTTCCCAACTAATCTAGGAGAAGATTGTAGGAGTGTAGATACAAGTAATTCATTGATCATGTGACTTCTTGGGAAATCTGCACACTGTATTTATTGCTTCCCCTCTTAGTCTTAGGTATGGTTGGAATGAAAGGGGTGCTATTAATGCTGAAACAACAGTTAATGATTGGAACTGCTGGGCAAACTCAGACATGTTCTTCACAGTTGTAGTAAACTAGCATACTAGAGACACTAAGAAATTCTGGCTAAAACATGGAAAGAAATATTTTAACTACTTGAGGTTCATAATAGTGAGAGTTGTTTGGGTAGTTCCAGGTAAAGACCCTAAGCTGTATTTTCTGTGAGCCCTTATTATTCTCTTTGATTAACTACATATACAAGTATCAACACATTTTTAACAGCTTTATTGAAATATAGTTGATATTCAAAATACTGTTGCATATTTTACATGTAAAATTTTATAGTTTGAATATATGCAAATACCAGTTATATCATCTTCACAGTCAAGGTTAATAAATACATCCAACAACTTGCAGAATTTCCTTGTGTTCCTTTTTTTTATGGTTTTGTTTGTAGATTTGTGTATGGGCTGTAAGAACACTTAACGTAAGGTCTATCCTATTGGCAAATGTTTAAGTATAAATACAGTACTATTAACCATAGACAATGCTGTACTAGTTCTTTAGGGTTCACTGATCTTGCAACACAAACTTTGCTATTAGTAGCACTAACGATATCCTTTATCTTGTATATGGTTTGCAAGCATTTCCTCCTATCCCATAATTTCTCTTTTCTTTTGGTTTTCCCATTGTTATGAAGAAGCTTTTGTTTCAGCATTGTTCCACTTGTGTATTTTTGCTTTTGTTGTCTATGTTTTTGGTGTCATATCCAAGAAATCATTGCCAGGACCAATGTCAAATAGCTTTTCAAAACTATGTTTTCTGTTAGGAGTTTTGGAGTTTAATCCATATTGAGTGTATGAAGTTAGATAGGATCCAAGTTAATGCTTTTTCTTCTTTTTTTTTTCTTTTTGATATCTAGTGTCCCGATACCATCTGTTAAGAGACTTTTGCCATTGTGTGTTCTTGGCATCTTTGTCAAGGATCTATTGACTATGTATGTGTTACTTTATTTCTAGACTTTAATTTTGTTTCATTACCCTGTTTCTGTATTTGTGCCAACACTATTCTGTTTTAATTTCTGCGGCTTTGTAATTTAGTTTGACATCAAGGGGTATAATGCCTCCAGCTTTGGTCATCATTCTTAAGATTGTTTTGGTTAATCTAGGTCTTTCATGGTTCCCAGTGAATTTTATGATGGTTTTGCTATTGCTGTAAAAAATGCTATTTGGGGTAAATACAGTAATGAATCTGTAAATCTCTTTGGGTAGAATAGATGTTTTCACAAGCCACATAGTATACACACACACACACACACACACACACACACCATATAACAGATACACTACATAAGTATATATACAAATGGAAAAAGAAAGGGTTTAAAGAATGTTACTACAAAAAATCAATAAAATACAATGCTAACAAGAGAGGAATAAAGAAATAAAAATTACAAACAGAAAAGCAACAAAATGGCAAAAGTATGTCCTTTCATATGAGTAATGACCAGAAGTTGAACAACTCTTGTATTTCTCAGATTCATCACCGTTATTTCCTTCCTTAACTTATTTTTTTATAAAATGGACAATTTTTCCATAGGGTTGTTTTTATTGTTTAAAGCATTAACATATTGAAGCACCTTGTAAAATACCTGGTACTCACTGAAGAGAAACTGTGATCACTAAGATCCCACATCACTATGGAGGATGAATTCTAAGAAGTTTTAAGATCAGATGAGAGGAAAAACAGAGCATGAGTTGTGTATGTAAATATAAAAATGTTCAAAATTATTTTCAGACCAAGTTATTAAAAATGTTGACATCTCTCATAATTACTATTTATGTATGTAGATCAGTATTATGGAAAGAACCATGTTTACCTGGGTTTCAGTTCTATACTGTGATGCTATCTGGAAATACTGAACTTTAATATTATTATTCATGAAATGGAAATAATACTTACTAGGTTAAGTTACTATGAAGAATGTATTAGGTAAATGCTAGAAAGTGCCACTGGCATTGCACCTGACAAATAGTAGATGCTTAAAATAATTCAGACCATTTCCCTGTCATTAGTTTCATTGTTTTGTGCCTAACTCCACTCAGATGTAGACAGCTGCTAGCATCAGTTCTATGTTTTTAAATCCTTTTAACCTTGGCTACTTCGTGCTCTTTAATAGACATTTTATATAGATTTTACTGGTGAAACTAATTGTATCACCAATCTTTTGAGAATATTTTCCAGTTAAACTTTACATAGAGCTTCACTCGTTAGTTATTATTTTTTAAATAAAAATGAAGTGTCAGGATGTATCCTATAAATCTAGGCATAATCATAAAAAGTCTATTTTATTCATCTACTTCGAGTTTAGCATAGTTCTGTTTTATAAATTAACCATTTTCTTTTGAGTGCTAGAGGTAGAAATTTGAGAGTAAATCATCCTAGTCCAACAAAAGCAGCTCCGCATTGTCTCAGCTAGATGAATATTTCTACATCTCCTGAGAATCTGAAATTAATGTGACTGAACATCACCTTTTCAGATTACATTGTTTGATACCCGTTACAGAGGGTATATTTCTGTATCTACGCATACATATCCATCTGTGTATGGATATGTGTGTACCTGAGTGTGCATTGTGCAAAAACATGCACACACACATACACAGCATCTTTTTTTTTAAGATTTATTTATTTATGCATACAGAACTGGGGTACAGGCCAGAAGTGCAGGGGCAATGAGAGGATTCACCCAGAGAGTATGGGGAGCACAACAGGCAGATTGACGAAATACACTGCTGAGGGGAGCAGCAGGCAAGTCAGGAGAGGTCTGCCGCGCCATGTGGGTCACCTCCCTGGCCAGGGATCAAACTCACACTGAAGCAGTTGCAGCTAGCTTGCAGTGTCGCACTTTAACCTATTACACCACCAGGGGAGGGCCTATACACATCTTTTTTAAGGAGACATAATCTGTTTAACTACATGGGTGGCTATAAATTTTAAATTAATTACAAAAAAAGGAAAATACATTCCTTCTCTAAAGGAAATTTTTATAATTTAAAATATTTATATATTATGTATGAGTGTATATATATATATATATATGTATTCACACACACACACATATATATGTGGAAGTTGCTAGCTAACGAGCTTTCTATTTTAGTACTGCATCTTACTGCAGATGAACTAATCACTACCCAAGAAAATAGCCTGTTGCAGCCTCCAGGGTCACGCTGCCGGTTTCAAATCCCAATTCAACCACTCTTAATGGAATTGTGACCACAGACAAATCACCTGATTTCTTTGAGTCTCAGTTTTCTCATCTGTAAAATGAAGATAACATTACCAATCCCATGCAGCCGTTGTGAAGATTAAATTGGAGAACAAGTCTGAAACGCCTGGCATAATTCATGGCAGCTGGTAAGAGCTCGACGTGATTTATTTACTGATGCTTAAGTACTACACCACGATCACGACCACGGTGGGGTAACTGCTGGATTATCTGTTAGATACTCTTCTGATACATTTATACTTTCTGAAATTAATTACTCCAATTCCTTTTCCCCATGTTAAACAATATTCTGTTACATGTGACAAGCATACTGGAAAAAAATCTACCACTCAACAGAGACGTTAAAAAATATTTTGCACTTGCCCAACGTGATGGAGAAATTATACTACCCTGAGTCTCCTTCGTGGCCCAGCAGTTCACAATGATATATTCCTGCAACTGCTGCATAAGGAATGTATTTTTGGCAGAGAAGCTACATAATTTGGAGAGGTTTTTGTTGATAATGTTAAACAAAAACAGTCAAACTCATTTCTGTTCCACTGGAAATCCAGGAGGAGAATTGTTTTTGCCAAATGAAAAAAAAGATGCCAGCTTTTGGATTAGGAAGTATTTTCAAGTGTTTATGTTGGGGAAAATAGGAGAAAAAGAATGTTTGACTTCAGTGCATTTTTATCTACCAATCATAGAAAGCGGTGGGTACACTATACTCACCATCCTCATGATAAATAATAGCTTGTACTTTTTATAGTCTGTTAGCAGTTTCGAGTACTTTTATGTGTATTATATCTTCTCCATAACTTATTTGTGAATTAGGTAGGGCAGGGATAATAAACCACATTTTTACAAGTGAGGAAAACTCGAGCTTCAGTTAAGTGTAACTTACAGGTCACACAGTGGGCATGTAATTGATTGAACTAGGACTTAAATATCCTACAGGGCTTTTTTTTCTGCAATTTGAGCTTTCAGTGATGATGCTTGATTCTCAGTGATTGATTTACTCCTACATTTGGAGGAGGTCTGTTTTACATTATTTAGGTTTTTTAAATATGTGGATAATTCCAAACATTTGCTTTTCCTGATCCCTACTGTGTTCTGACCTGGCCAATTCATTTTTTTATTTACCCACCTCCACTCACTCCATTGAATGGTGAGGGGGACTTATTCGGCAGTTAAGAGTTCCTTGGGATTTCAGTAGTCTACTGATCTAGTTCCCATAAATAATTAGAAACAGTCCTGGTATGGAAAGAACCTTCCCTTATGTGCACAATGCAGCAACTCCCTGAGACTTCCCTGCATTCTCTTCTTTCGTGGCTTATGTGTGACTGTAGAAATTCCAGATGGAGAATGGGTTATGCTCAAGTTTGACGGTTCCAAATCCTAACTGATGCATCACTCAGGAAGTTGTTAAAAATAGTTTCCTCGTTTTACCCTAGACATCCTAATGAATTAAATCTAACTGTATTTTTAAGTCTCTCCAGATAATTATGATGTTTGCCCAAGGTTGGGACCCAGGCCTTCAGCATAGCACTGCTGTACCTATGCATGATTTTCTCTGTCATAAGAAGTGTATGGGATGAGTGTAGCTGATATAAATTGCTCTTTCTTAAAAGTTTTTATCTACCTCTTCATCATCTAATTTTTTTATTATTTTTAATTATTACAAAAGTTTATTTTTACATCATTTGCACATTTTTTTTCCATCTCGATTGTAATCCCCGCGGGTTTCCCATCACATCATCATCTAATTTTTTTTTAATTTAATTTAAGTACAAAATGCTTTGAGCTCTAAGAAGAATAATGATTGGTTCTTGGTTTCTAGGTAAATCATGTGCCTTTTGGTTTATCCTTGTCTAACCTTTAAATGCCAGAGTTGTTTTTTTTCTTTCCTTTCTTCCTTTCATCTAAGCAGTTTGCTTATTTTACATTCATTAAGGAAACACTGAGTACCTGCTACGAGCTGCGAGAGTGGCAAATATTAAAATAGGGAAATATAAAACATAAGCTATACCCTGACATTGCTCCTACACAGATCTAGGGTGTTGGTAAATGCTGTGTCTTACGAGGGTAGATACAATATAAGTGTATGAAGTAGGTACTTGAAAGAAGACATTACAAAGAAGTCAGCCTTTATCTCCATTCTAAAGGATGTTTTTTTATCAAAAGAGAAGTGTCAGGGCTTGCATGGACATTAAAGAAACAATATTCTGGGCACTGTAAAAAGTTTAGAGTGTAAGAGTATATAAGGTAAAATGGGAGCCCAAGATAAAATGTACATTGAAATAACATCAAGACCGTTTTTCAAAAAGCTTAGTAAGGAATTGGAATTTCGTCCTCATACCATAAAGGTCTTCAGGTGTTCGAATAACGCCGTTACACCCCCTCCTCTCACTCGCCACACACGCTTGCTCCCCCATGGCCGCTATAAAGTTAAGGGTGAATGACTGTTTCTCCAGCTGTCTTTTATCTTTCAGCACATTTATTGAGCACTTGTGTGTTAGACATTTTGAATGACATATCAATGTTTCTTAAATGTTTTCACAGAACTTTCAGTCTATTTTAGCAGATGACAAACTCTTGAAAAAAGATCCCAGAGAGAGATCACAAAGGAACCCATAACTGGTGGTCATTGAGCAGTAAGAGATCAAAAGATGGAGAGAACTAAATTTACCTTTAGTTGTAAGAGAGAACTAAAGAATACAGTGGAGAGAGGAGAATAGAAGCTGAACGCTGGCTTGGATAGGAATAGAAAGAAAAGGAGAAAAGTACTTTAAAAGTAGTGAAAAGTGGGGCAGAGGCATAAGCAAGTGGAGACAGAGTTAATGTGTGCATGGGGGCAGCCAGCCCATCAGTCACGGTGACAGTCTCCTTTGCTCTCTAGGGAAAAACCTACCAGCGAGCTGATATATACATTAGGAAGCCAGTTCGGGAAAAGAGAATTTGGCCTAGCTCTTAGAGGGCAGGTAGGAGGTAGATAAAGGTTATTCCAGGAGGCGGGGACGAGGTGAGCATTTGGGGCGTGATCTGGGCTGCACCTGGACAGGATGATGGCTGAAGCTGCTCACGTGGCCTTCAGGCTTTTCCCTCCCAGAGACTGTGAAATAATCATTAGTCAAGACCTAACACTGTTAGTCTATCATCAGCCTTGGGGTCAACTGGGTGGGCCAAATTGTTTGGACAGATCTTTCCAGTCCATGATTTAGTTCACCTGTTCAAACACGACTTGGGGCAACTCATCCTATCTGCTCGAAATTGCTTACACCTGGGCTGCGGAGCTAGCTCACCCGGAGCCAAGAGTTTCGTGTAGAGGAGCGCTAGTGAGATTGGTGATAAATAAATAGGACTTCTCAATGAAATGGGACCTTTGAAAACAGAAATACTGTTTCTGAATTTACTTTTGATTTATGTGAACGATCCCATATAAAACTCAAACCTCAGCTGAACTTTAAAAATAAATATTTCATAATATAAGCACATTTCTTGGCATGAAGATACTTTCAAGCACTAAAGTCACTGCCAGAGATTTTCCAGCTCAAACTCATGCTGTTTAAATGCACTGGAAAGAGCTTTGAAAAGCCTTTCATGTGTGCTTTAGATTCCTTTTTTTTTTTCCCTTGGAAAAAAATAGGCATCGCCCTTGGCTCTGTGTACACAAGAAGTGTAATTGTAACATCTTCATCTGCTAAATGCCTGCTTCATTCTTTGTCTGTGGCTAGTGAACTACAGGAATAATTCTGTCTTGCCTTGGACCAAGAATTATACTACATAGATAAGGGTCACCATTAGTAGACACCAAAGACCAACATAAAATATGTATTTCTGATAAACTTAGAACCACTGCTATTTTTTTAAAGATTTATTTGTGCATACAGAACTGGGGTTCAGGCCAGAGATGTAGAGGGTGAGAGGCTTCACCAGAGACAGAGTGGGGAGCAGAACAGGCAGATCGACGAAGTACACTGCTGAGGGGAGCAGCGGGCGGGTCAGGAGAGGTCTGCCACGCCATGTGGTCACCTCCGGGGCAGGCAGGAATTGAACTCATGTGGAGGCGGCTTTAGGTTCTCAGTGCTGTGCTTTAACCCGCTGCGCCACCAGGGAGGGCCGAACCACTGCTATTTTAATAGCATTTTTTCTAGGTAAATATTTCAGCTTTGATGGGGCTTTCCAAACATTATTTTCTTTATTTTAAAAAGCAATTATTCACAAAAATTGCAAGATTATGGGTGCTCTTATAAAATTAAAAATGAGGTAGTTTGATAATATTCTTCTGTATTTTATTTTGGAATAGTCTATGCATTTCTACAAAGTTAGTTTTTTACACACTTTGTAAATTACTATTGGGGGGAAATATGTCCTGAAGGAATTCTGCAGCATTTTGTGGACTCCACCCCCTACTCCAGTAAACTACAACTCCCAGAATACCATGGAGAGAACTGCGAAGGACCCAAGGGCAGAGCTAGGCAGGAATTCTGGGACCTTGGGGTAGATAGAAGGGATTCATGGGAGCCGCCAGTAAACTACAACTCCCAGAATACCATGGAGAGACCTGCGAAGGACCCAAGGCAGAGCTAGGCAGGAATTCTGGGACCTTGGGGTAGATAGAAGGGATTCATGGGAGCCGCCAGTAAACTACAACTCCCAGAATACCATGGAGAGACCTGCGAAGGACCCAAGGCAGAGCTAGGCAGGAATTCTGGGACCTTGGGGTAGATAGAAGGGATTCATGGGAGCCGCCAGTAAACTACAACTCCCAGAATACCATGGAGAGACCTGTGAAGGACCCAAGGCAGAGCTAGGCAGGAATTCTGGGACTTTGGGAGAGATGTAAGGGATTCATGGGAGCTGCCAGTTGTGCGCTTTCTCTGGACGGCGTGGCTTTCCGGGCTTTGGTGCTCTGTCTGGACCGTGTGGCTGGTGGCTGGCTGCTTGGCTCTTGATGAGCTATCAGTGTGTTATTGGAGATCCAAGTCAGCGAGCTGGTAGGGTGTTCTGGTTAATTTGTATCTCTGTCCTTTTCGTAATGGGGTTGTACCCTTTGTAAACAAACCTATTATTGACCCTTTTGTGTGTGTGCCTGCAGTACAATTGAATTTTTAGCATGCGGGTGAGGACCCGCAGACAGGCAGCCCAGTTCACATTGGGTTGCCCTGTAACATTCCCACTTTCATGTTAATGTGCACATTTCTTCACTTTTCTGAAATGACTCGTTTACTCTGAAGTAAATTAGTTCGCCCTCTGCGGTTGGACAGATAGGTTTTTCCTGATGATATCTGTTGTGTATTTCAATGTTTGTGCCAAAGGTAGGTCCCATGTCACACTTACAATGTCTGTGCAAAAAAGAGGATGACAGCAGCATCATTCTCCCTTCCTTGTTTGTTTTTACCAGAACCCTGTATTGTTTACATACATTTTAGCCTCTTTGCCATTTTCAGAAGCTTTATTTGTCTCACTTACTTTTGGGTTTGGATAAGACTTAAATATAAAATCCATCTGTGAAGCATATTGTATATTCACATTGAAGGCTAGAAACCCATTTTTAATTACAACTTTATTCACCACTCATGGTTCACTTTGTCCTGTTTTTATTATGAAACACTTCAGTTTTCTTCCTAAAACACATATGTCTTGTACATTTCAAGATGTTCCTTGTTGCTCATGCAGAACTAGTCTCTTGATGCTGTCAGCTCACGGCCATATGTTCGGGCTGTTCATTTGCTTCCCTTTCTGGCATTTGTGTAGGCGACATCTTGTATGTAATGCAAGTTAGTTTCATTCCCTCCCCTTCATCAAACTTGTCAGAAGGTAAAATGGCAAACTGGGAACACTGAGTAATACTCTGGCATATTAGGTTATCCATGATTATGAAGGACATAGCCTTTCTTAAATTCCCTAATGTTTATAAGACATGAAGAGAAAATAATGTCCTGTGAGACTTAAAGATTTACCAGATGTGAAGAATTAGAACTTAAAGGTGCTACTTGGCGTTAGCACACGTTTTATAAATTGCAATTCTGTAGTATTGATTAGTAAGCCAAATGGGAAGATGGGAGAGGGAGAAACATAAAAGTCAGATCATCTCTTTTATTGTCAGCAACACACCACCATGCTCTCCTTCAAAAGACGCTTGCAGGATTATCCAACGAAGTGGTTTTGAGGTAACTGGTGCAATGCTTTAAGTTAGGTGTGGTCCAAGAAGAGTTCATTTAAGAAGTAGTGATTTTAGAATTGAGGCTGAACTGGGACCGAGGATGAGGTCTGATGGAGCTAAGAACTTGCTTTCCCTTAAAGAATTTCTGAGCTGTGATCTCCTGCTTTGGCGTTTCCCTTACCTGGCACATCTCATTATTTCTAAATTTCTTTTTCTTCTTCATATTCTGTGTATGAGATAGAGTAGGTTTGTGGACCAGGTTACTTTGTTATACAGTTGTATAAAATAAGAATGAAAATGTCCTGTCCAGGTCCTTTTAAGTATTGATGTCAAGTTGTCAGCTTTGATGATTAAGAGGAGGTTTTGTTTGCTCCTTGTTCCATGCAGATGTATGAACTTGCCAAGTCCAGAGAGTTTAAGTGTTAGTGTACATGTTGACAATCTGTCTCTTGAAATTCAGAGAAACATCTAAGAATAAAATTATTGTGATCTAATGTTCTAATGTCATATACATTTTACTATGAGCAGCATAAGTACATTTAGGCTAAATTGAAATTCTTTTTTTTATGATGGTTTACTATATCATACACCTTCCCACCTTGCTGATTAAAAGGCATCTATAGTATTGCACAACCTATGATGCCAGATTGATTATTGTTCCCATATAGTCATTCGAGCATATTTTATTTAAGCTTACGACATTTTCTCTCTGAAGCAGAATTCTTTTTTGAATCATAGCACAGATGAAAGAAATAATGTATAGGGTGTTGTATACTCTACACACCTCTTTTGAAATAAGTTAATAATTGTGTTATTCCTTCAGTAACACTTGATCTTAATTTTAATAAATACCTTTACTTGATCTTAATTTTTTTTAAGATTTATTTATTTATTCATACAGAACTGGGGTACAAGCCAGAGATGCAGAGGGTGACAGGATTCACCAGAGACAGAGTGGGGAGCAGAACAGGCAGATCCACGAAGTACACTGCTGAGGGGAGCAGCGGGCGGGTCAGGAGAGGTCTGCCACACCATGTGGTCACCTCCGGGGCAGGCGGGAATCGAACTCATGCGGAAGTGGCTTTAGATTCTCAGTGCTGTGTTTTAACCCGCTGCACCACCAGGGAGGGCCCACTTGATCTTAATTTTAATAAATACATTCTGAATCATAGTCTATGGACTCACACAATTGATGAGTTTTCTCTCCATGAACAAAGACATATAGACATACTTCTCCAGTAGACAACTTTTAATGGGTCACAACACAGTGCTAGGTGCCAAGGCACAGGGACACAGATATGAGTAAACCTTCCTCCCTGCTCTCAAAAACTTGAGTTCTAAGGAGAAAGGGGCAAAAGGTGGGTTACCTTCAATGTGGAAAATACTAAAAGAAGTATAAACAAGCCCAGTTTCCAGTTGCGAACTCTAGAGGCTAAAAGACCAAAAACAAAACAAAACAAAAAAAAAAACGGGTTCAGTGTACAGTGTGTGGGGAAGGAAGCTCAAGAAAAGTTCCTTTCTACATTGCTTTCATGAAACAATGTAGAAATCTTGGAAAAACAGAAATTATCCAGATACAGTGTTCTGTTAGGCAAAAGGGAGGCTAAGATTAATTCTGCTAGAAGAAGGAAGCATTCAAGAGGATGGATTTTCTATACATTTGAGCTGGATTTTAAAGGCTGCAAGACAAGGTGGAGGAAGGACAAACATGGAGAAAGTAGTGGTAATAGAGATGGCATCATGTCACAGTTAATTCTTATATCATAAGCAGATACAGTGTAACTTTGGGAGAGCAGAATCCACATTGTAGTGTAGTGAGAGTGGGCTTAACCAAGTCAGCCTGATTTGTTGATGGCAAGGTGCTGCATTTTTCCATGCTTCTAGTTTCTTAATTGAATAAGAGAAAATAACATCTATAAAGGGAGCTGTTAGGTTGCATAACTGCAGGTGGCATCCCCGTCCACAGAGACCCTGTCTCTAGTAGGTTGGGAAGTTTCAACAAGATCCCGTATATAGCACCTAACACCGCGGTTGACACATTGTGCTCACTAAGCACCATCCACTGAAAATGAGGCAGCTACGATAAAGAATGACTCCATTTGAAATCCCTTTTATTTATAAAGTAGTATGCATCCCTGTCCTTAGGCCATCTGTGTGTTTCAGAGATGAGTTGGAGTAGAGTGTAGGATATACTTTAATTTACAGAGCTTCAAAATTTGTTGTGAAGGAAATTCACCAAAGCAAAAACAATAAAAAAAGAAAAAGAAAACAATAGCAAAGACATTAAATCCCTTTAAAAGCTTTTAAATGAGCAGCCTTTTGTCCCTAATCTTGGGTCTTGTGATTCATGCCAATGGAGGACATGTCAAATATGTACATATATATATCAAATATATATATATATATATATAATTTGTCTTTTCTGATTATTCAGTGTTCCCCATGTGAATTTTTTTCTGGTACAATTTTGTGACTCTGAGTTTGAAGTTTATTTTTTCCTTCCCTCCTGATATCCAGAGGCAATGCCGTTTGGAATGGATTAGTTGATTAGCACATCTGACTCAGAAAATGGGACACCCACGAATTTGCCTGAAGATTCAGAGAAACATGGCTGGAAGATGTGATTTTTACCAGATTTTAAATGTCAGCACACACTTGGGGGTTGCAAGGGAGAAATAAAATACACAACATTTAATGGCTTTTGCTATGCAGGTCTTTGGGGCACCTAAGATGGAATTATTTGTGGAGCACATGATCATTTTTTGTTTTTCGTCCAGTCATATTCATTGAAGCTTGTTACTATTTATCTTGTAAAACAAAGCAGCCAGAGCAGCTCGACTGTGCCCGTGAAGGAAGCAGGGGCTGTGGTTGGGCTGGATCTATCCTCAGAGGCTGGGTCAGCGTGGCTAGGATGATAGTGAGTTCTAGGATGGGTCAGGTTGGAGGAGTTGGTTAGCTGTTCAGACCCTGTCACAGGTTGGACTTAGTCAGAGGCTGGAGTTCAGTGTGCCTGGTATTTTTGGGGGGAAGCAGGGTATTTATTTATGCATACAGAACTGGGGAATAGGCCAGAGTTGCAGGCGGTGAGAGGATTCATCAGAGACAGAGTGGGGAGCAGAACCGGCAGATTGATGAAGGGGAGCAGCAGGTGAGACAGGAGAGGTCTGCTGCTCCAGGTGGGTCACCTCCCTGGCCCCTGGCCAGGATCGAACTCACACCGATGCGGCTGAAGCTAACTTCGTATTGCTGTGCTTTAACCAGTGGCACCACTAGGGAGGGCCCATGCAGGTTATTTTTTATTTATTTATTTTTTAAAAGATTTATTTATTTATTCATACAGAACTGGGGTACAAGCCAGAGATGCGGAGGGTGAGAGGATTCACCAGAGACAGAGTGGGGAGCAGAACAGACAGATTGACGAAGTACACTGCTGAG
>NW_004567109.1:26384426-26418186 GCF_000260355.1 Condylura cristata | reverse complement strand
GAAGTGGCTTTAGATTCTCAGTGCTGTGCCTTAACCCGCTGCGCCACCAGGGAGGGCCCAATCTTTATTTTTTATTGTGCTACCATATGACAATATTTTGAGTTTAACAATTTGTGAGTGTACCATTTGGAGGCAATTACATTAACAATGTTGCACTCACCCCCCTTTTTACTCACCCCAAGATAAATTGTGCCCTCCCCTTGGCACCCCAATAAGCTCTACACCACTTCATGCATCTGTGAGTTTACCTGTTCTCGGTGTGTCATATACACACTCATCCTGCAAGTGACTGATTCCACTAATATATTGTCAAGGTCTTTCCATGTAGCATACATCAACATTTCATACAATCTTCGGGCTGAACAACATTTCAGTGTGTGTGTGTGTATATATACATATATATATAAGTTGTTTATGCATTCATTGTTGACAGACTCATTTATTTCTAAAGCTACTACAATAGCCTCATCAACTTGTAGCCCTTAGTAGCCTGTGACCCTTGAATTTATATTCTTTCTGTTGCTGTAGTAGTCTTTATTAAAAAAAAATTATTAATTTATTCATACAGAACTGGGGTACAGGCCAGAGATGCAGAGGGTGAGAGGATTCACCAGGGAATAGTGGGGAGCAGAACAGGCAGATCGACGAAGTACACTGCTGAGGGGAGCAGCGGGCGGGTCAGGAGTGGTCTGCTGTGCCATGTGGTCACCTCCGGGGCAGGCGGGGATCGAACTCATGGGGAAGTGGCTTAAGCTTCTCAGTGCGGTGCTTTAACCTGCTGCGCCAGCAGGGAGGGCCTGTAGTAGTCTTTCTAAAACAAACAGTAAGATGCTCCATGGATATACTTGTGGCCTTGGCCGGGCCCATTCTTGGCTGAACCTTGGCACCCTAGGACAGCTCCACCTGCCCCTCTGCTCACCTGCATTCAGTGGCACTCAGTCTGGTGCTCCAGTCACACCAGCAGCAGCCTCCACCCAGACTCGCCACCCCCTTTCCCTCCTCGCCTTGCTCCGCGCTGTTTCTTCTACCTGGAATAGGATCCATTACATTTTTCCAAACAGAAAACTTGACTCGCTCTGCAACATCCGAGTTAAATGTTGTATCTGTGAAGCCCTCCCCAACTCACCCAGATAACTGTTCTTTTTCTGTTTTCCCAATGTATTTTATTTCTACTTATGATTTTAGCTTTTCTTGCAACTACTACAATAACTTGCTTACTTGTCTGCCTTTACTTGCTGACCTCTGTGTTGACTAGATTTTCTGCTTATTTACTCCATGTGCAGAAATGAACAGCATTCCCAAAGGATTTTGTCCACAGGAATGTGCAATGGGGAGAGACCTAAAGGTGGAGTCAGAATTCTGGGTTCAACAATCATCTCAACTTCTGAATAGCAACCCTGGACGGTTCTCTTCACCTCTCTGAGTTGGCTTCCTCATTCGTAAGTAACTCATCCTCCAACAGCAGAATTAGGAACCAAATGAGATGATTGATGAGGAAGTCCCCATAAAATAACCGTAAAATAAGACGCTAAGTTATCCGTCTTATGAAGATGTACTTTTTGGAGTGAGCGATTGATATATTTTTTATGCTGTTTAGTTTGCACAAATGGTTGAAAATGCAAGGATGCAGAATCCAGGTAGCAGAAGAAACTTTCTAATGTCTCATGTCAGTACAATACAATGATGAGTGCAGGTTGCCTGCTCTCTACTGCAGGGGTGTGCGCGCAGAGACTGAGGACTGTGGACCATTCTTGTCAGGGAGGCTGAAATTCTTACCTGGGCTGTGGAGCAAAAGGAGACTCACCAGGGGCTTCTCGGTCCCTTCCCATTCTGCTTGTGTATCACTCTAACATTTACATACAAACCCTGATGAGAGATGGAACAAAGCTTTTGCATGCTAATCAGGGGGTAAGGTATAAAGGCTGTTTGCTTGTTTGTTTCCTTTCCTCTTTAAATGATAGATGTAGGTTTTATGTAAGATCACAGTAAAAAATATGACATTTTTACTTTGAGTCTGGGCCAAAGCTAAGATTTGACTTTGAAATATGAAGGTAAACTGTAACTACCTTAATTTAAGTCTCTAGGATTTATATTTATATGTAACCTTTAAAGTTCGCCCAATTTTTCACCCTGGAGAAAAAAGGAAATTGCAGTCATCTCACTTAGGGCTGGAAGTCTAGAGACACCAGTTCTAGGTTAATGGAAAACTGACACTGTTTTGTCTGGGCTCCAAGCCCTTTCACTTTCTTCTGAGTGATGTAAACTCTCACACCTAGGGACACAGTTACAAGTTTCACATATTAAATTAAAAGCTTTTGTGGCCTAGCTCAATTGCAAATCAGCCGTCAAGAGCATTTCTTCATGATATTTTTTTAGAGCTCTATTTGTTCTTAAACATCATCCTTTCAGAGTCCAAAGCTACTTCTTAATGCTGTTATTGTTCATGGCAAACCCATTTCAGTTCTCCAAAAACTACTTTTCACTGCTTTTCTATTTGCACTGTTTCCACTCAAGTGTGCTGGCACTGACTTGCTCACTGGTGTGGTCTCCACTATCACCCACAACACCCTGCCCCAAGGAGACAATTGTGGCATTGAATCTGCAGTACACCTTATCAGCCTTAGAAGACTCCTGCCCTAGATTTCATCTAAACTAATTCAAACCTTTGCCGCCTCCTCTTATTAAGGATGAAGAGGGATCTACAGTAACCATTGACTGGAGTCAAAGACTGTTACAGGTGGCGCCCCCTGGTGGGCTCTGTGAGGACAGAGCGCCCCAGGGGAAAATGAGAACACAGTGAGGGTGTGGACTCTGATAAGAAATATAAGGGACTGCAGAAGCAACCTTTCCTCCCACCACCCATGTTCAGGTTTCAGTGTTTGAGATTCAGCATTTGGGATTGCAGCAGGTAGATTTCTTTTTATCTTCAGCAATTCAGGACTCAGCCATTTCTGTCCTACCCCACCGACCTTCCAGAAGGTTGTTGGGGGCCTCTAAAGGACACAGAGAGGCTTCCAGCACCCAGTCTGAGAGATAAGTTTGGGGACTTTGCAAGACTAAGCAACTGCAATGATCCCCAGTTTTGCTGCTGTTACAGCCTAGAAGGAAAAGGGGAAGACTTCGAGTCACTGCGTGCCACACTGAGCTGTATGAATGTGGCCACTTGTTGAGTCTTTCGGGTGCTGAGTGTTGATGGTCTGGTGCTGGCATTGGGGCATCGTGGCAGTTCCACGAGCATCCCGTTATGGCATCTGCTGCCTGCCTGAGTTGCACCCCAGTCTGTAGTCTGGCTGTCTATGCTCCAGTCCTCTGTGGTGGTAAGATGGCATCTTGGGAGCCTTTGTGTTTAGGACTTTGTTTTCTCTTGTTTGTGAAATAAATCCCATTATGGTTGTTCTCTGAACCTGTGTAGTCTTGCCATTGTGTGTGCGAGTGAAGAACTCAGACAGTGACCAGTAAACTACTTGGGCACTGTCCTTTGCCAGCTTTAGTGCCCCTGGCTGCCAAGTCTCAGGTTCACAAAATTAGGAGACAGCAGCAAAATTAAGTTAGGAGACAAGGAGCTGCAAATCTTAAGAGGAGGAGGCAAAGGTGCAAATTAATTTAGATGAAATCTTGGTTTGGTGTCCCCAGAAACAGTCCTGAGAGCAGCAGCAAGCTGCTTCTTTGGGAAGCCATCTTAGGAACTGCCAGCAGGAGCCTGGGGCAGAGGACAGTGAGGCCTTTCTTCAGGTGTGTGGGTGAGCAGGTTAACTCTAGGCACTCCTGGGGCTCAGCCCCCCCACAAGCACCTCCCGAGATGGTGTAGATAGAGCAAGCCCCCCGGCGTTCCACAGAAGGCCAAGGAGCCTTCTGTGTTTATCCAGCAGCTCATTTGTCATTGGTGAGGATTGGTGAGGGCTGCAGCCAAGAGTTTAATTCTAGCATGTTCTATGTAGGGACAAGCATTTTTCTGCAGCCTGAGAAAGCCCTCAGCAGAGAGTTGTGGGAAGTCACCCAGCAAACAGAGCAGAGGTTGCTCTGCTGAGGTGCTGGAATGCTCATCTCTCCACTGCGGCTTAAGTAAACCTCACAGTTCTGCTTTGGGGCAAAAGGCTGAAACAAAGCTTGTTTGCATAGATATCTGCAAAGGACTAAACATTATCCATTTTGCAGATATCCTGCATGTCCTTGTACACCTCACCAACTTTACAAAGGCTGTCCCTTTACCTTGTAGGACTTCTAGAAAACGCCTATTCATCCTCCAAAGTCCAATGTAAGATGCACTTTTCCATTGGTTGCTCAGGAGGAATCCCTTGGCCGCCGCCCCTCCTTTTGTTCAGAGCTCTGAGCTCTCTGAAATAACAGGACTGTGTGGTGTCAGGCTCCGGTGGGCCCCTCGTCTCCTACTGATGCAGAGTAACAGCTAATGTTCATGCTTAATTATGACTTTAATTATGTGCCAGGCACTGTCTTAAATACTTTAAGTGAATGAAAGCATTTAATCCTCTTAACAACTCGACAAAGTAGCTGCAATTACCATCTTCATTTTGTAGAATGGAAACAGAGAAAGGTGAAGCAACTTTCTCAGTACCATGCAGTCAGCAAATGACAGAGCTGGGAGGCTTCCAAGTGCCTGATCTTAGCCGTGGCATTGATCAGCGTCTGAGAGACAGGACCCACAGACTGAATCCGGGTGGTGTTTCTAGCAGTTTTTGTAGGGTCTTATGCCAGCTTATGAAATACTGTCTTAGAGAATCTTAAACAAGAAGATGACACAGGTTTGCATTTTACAAACATCACCCTTGATCTAGACCACAAGGTAAACTGGAGAAGGGAAGGCTGAGAACAGTCAGGAGACTTGCAATAACCCAGGTAAGAAATGCTCAAGTGCCCAGTTAGCGTGGAACACCACTGGGTCTCAGTGAACAAAGTCATAATTCTTCCTTGTCACACTACCCAACTACCCCATGCAAAGCTACTGGGACTTTGGACAGTGGCTTGATCCAACATTTAATGAACCCCTGTTTCTCGAAGGTGCAGATCACTTGGAACATGACCCCCAGTCTGCACCGCTTGGAGTCCTCGTGCTGGTAGGAGACAGACAGCACCATTTCGCCGTCAGGACTATGAGTCTAGGGCAGGGGAACAGACAGATCTTGACCCGTTGTGGGCACCAAGACCGCTTTCTGGAGGAGGAGCAGCGAAGCACCGTGATTCTCTGGGTAAGACGGGTGCCTGGCCAGCCACGGGGAGGGGCACAGACCCTGTTGCCGTGACCGGGGCTGTCTGTGTGGCCCTCTCGGGACTGACCCATAAGCACAGGGCAACCTTCTTGTTTTCAGCAAGTTGTACCTCTCCAACTGGACTCTGAGTACCCCAAGGCATGCAGATTTTGCACATGTGAGGATGTGAGAGTAGAAAAGGAGTCCCCCCAGGGGACTCCTTTGCCTTGTCCCCAGAGGCCAGCTGTCACCATACTGTGACCACCCTGGTCCTTTACTCCTTCGGGCCTGACAGCCATCATGCAGCCACCTATGGAAGCGTGAGCGAACCCCCACCCCCCTCCACACACCAGGCATGGTTCTGCTATAAATAGATGACTGGGGCTGGAATCAGAAAGGAAGGGGAGGAGGAGGAAGAGGGGATAAGGGTGAGCAAAGACGACATGGATGTTTCAATGTTCTTGCCACTGACTTTCTTATATCTCACCCTTTTTTTTAAACACAAGACACAGAGTAAAATCTCCCATGGAGATTTGACAAGAGGAGATTTGACTCCTTGTGTTTGAGGTAGGAATGTAATGGGAAGAGCGCTGGGGTCCCAAGACCCCGCGAGGGCCTGGCTGTGACTAAGCAAGCCGTGCTCACCCCAGCCTCCCCATCTCTGCTCGTCCAGCACGACGCTATCTTAGCTGCTCTCTGGAGGCTCCTGCAGGCTCAGCTTCTGCGCTCTCCGGTCTGAATGGCCAGGTGTCTCTGTGGCTGGTGGAGCGAGGGGTGTGGACCCTGTCTGACCCACCCGGGTCTGCGGAGTCACGCGAAGTAGCCCCAGAGGAAGATGTTGATGGCCAGCAGGAGGAGGGCATTGAGGTTGCACACAGTCCTCCAGAGCGGCTGCTCTTCGATGCTGGTCAGCTTCTGCTGGAGCGCGGCCTTCTCTGCTGGGCTCAGCACCGGCTCCGGGGCCCCGGAGATCCCGCAGAACCAGCCCCAGAGCAGCTTCTTCCAGGACCTGTGTGGGGCTGGTAGACAAAAGCAGGAGAGAAGGAAAGGGCAGCCATGAGAGAGGAAAGAAGGGCACAGCGGGGAGAAACCAAAGACAGGAATGGAATGCAGAAAAAAAGGGTAAGTGGACGGGACACGGCCTTTCTGCAAGCCACAGGCTGTGCTGGCTTGGGACCAGCTCTGATGTTGAGCATAGCCCCGAACCATCATCACATGAAGCTTCCAGGGTGGCAGGGGGTGTGGTGTGTAACGGGTGCACACCCTGCATGAGCTCACCCTGGGACAAGGGAGCAGTGGAGCGGGCAGACCTCTGCCTCACTGTGGGAAGGGCCCCGGGCTGGAGGCAGAGGCCCATTCTAGAGCTCTCCTGCCAGGCCCTGCCCAAGGCCGTGTGCACGTCTCTCTCACTCAGCCTCTCTGAGCAGCAGGCTCTCTCCCAAAGAGGTCAGTGGCACGTGTGGTTGTTTTGAGCCTCACAGGAGAATGGAGAATTGACCGCACTTTATAAGGTCACCAACACAGGTGCTGTTGGGAGAGGTTCTCGTGAAAGCAGGGTTCTAAACATGCAGGTGATGGTGCTGAGGTTGACAAGTAGCACAATTTTTAAAATAACAAATTAAGTTCAAACGAAGTAATAAAGAAACCAACTATTTTAAAGGGTTTTTTTGAGGTAGAAATTAAAGCATTTGCATTAGGCAGAATAGAACCCATCAGGAATGCTGCTTTGTTATGGTAATGCCTTTGGAGGTACTTGGTAAGTTCAGTGCGAGGCAGAGGCAGAGATGGAGGCCCCAGGACCATCCAGGCTGGCTCCCACATGAGGGGGGAGAGAAAAGGCTATGAGAAAGGGAGAAGCGAAGGCTAAGGGGCCTCAACCTGCACCCACAGTCCTCAAAGGTCACACGTGGACTGTAGGAGACACGGTCACTTTACAAGTCGCCACATGCTGTCTGTGGACTCACTTCTGTAGTGCAGCCACTCTAAGCCTATCTAGAACCGGGATGTGTAAACGTCTGTCAGGTCCACTCAGCTGTCTTAACTTTTTTAACTTCCTATTTTTAGGACTTAAAAGGATGCTGCCACTGTGCTCTATAACCTGCAAACAGGTTCCATCTGCCCACAGGTCTGGTGAGAAGGTGCTTCTTCCCTGTCCCTCAGGGAAGGGGATCTTACCTATCTGTGAGGGAGGAGGAGGGGAGGGTTGTCTGAGGGAGAGGGCAGCGGTTTCTCTGCTCCTCCAGGGACAGACTCTGCCCCCTAGTGGGGACCCAGGTGGGTGGGGCTACCAAGAGCCGCCCTGTGGGTTTGTTTCTGGGGCTCAGCTGTGAGAGAGCACAAGCTGTGCTCTTCCCCCTCCTCAGGGGTCACTGAGCCAACACGCTTTCAAATGGCCCTTTCTCAGGAGCTACTTGTAAAAAGCATATGTGCTCAGATCGCTTCTTCTGTGTCCTAAGTTTGTTAGGAGCCAAGACCCTGTCCCTGCTCTGATTTGGGAGAAGGCCTTTTGTTTTGAGAGCACAACTCTTGGGCCACAAAGCTTGAAAAAGAGAGAAGTTACTATCGACCGAGAGGTGCTTGCACTCAGGAAGGTGGCAGATTAGACCAGGGAGGTCTTTGCACTTGGGAGTGCACAGGTGGTTGGTGCTTTCTGACCTGAGTCTCTGTGGGTTTTGGCCTTGGAAGTTATGAAGGATTCTATGCCCTACTTTTAGTCGACTTCTGCATTTAAGATGCTGTAGCTGGGCAAGACGCTGAGAGTCTTAGATGTTGGTGGATTTCTGGCGTTATAATGTCGTGGACTCTAGGAAGAGGCTGTTTTTCTAGAGCCAGGACATCAAGAAATGAAGGGCTGCTCAGGCCTGAGGGACGCTCAGGCCTGAGGGATGTTCAGGGCTCTTGACCCCTGGGGAAGCTCTGGGTGCGTTGGCACAGCCCTGTGGGCCCAGCACCAGTGCGTCACTATAACCACTCTGGCAATCACCAGGGACTACTGAGAGTCAGGCGAAGCAGAGACTGGCGTGGAGCTAAGACACTTTCTGAAGCTCTGGCACAGCTGACAGGCCCCTGGGCCACAGCCAGGCTGAAGGCCCCCTCCTCCAGCTGGCACGGGGCGCCCTCTAGCGGGCAGGATGTACACCTCACCTCGCACTGAAAATTCATTTATTCGAACACTTGAGGGCAAGAAATGGAATTTGGTTTTTAACTTGCGAATGGCTATACGCTTTTAGCTTTAATTTTTCCTTGGGGCTGTATCATTTGTGAAACCTATGATGTCATTACATCAGATTATTGTAATGTTATTTAATCACACTGCAGGATTACAGTGACCTCATGTCACAAAAGTTATGCCTTTTGCCCTCTGCCGGGGCCCTCTACCTACCTCTCGGCTGCTCAGGGTTCGCTGCCACTGTGCCTCCTGTAGGGGGCTCCCCAGAAGGCGCCTCTGATACCCCTGGTGTCTGCTCAGGGGCCTCCTTCTCCAGCTCAGAGCGAGGCCAGTTCCGTGTCCACCATGTCAGGCGAGCGAGCTGTAGGTAAAGAAAACACTGTCTTTGCTCAGCAGCTTTTGGAGAGTCCTGATCCTGCTCTCCTCAGCAGTGTACTTCATCGATCTGCCTGTTCTGCTCCCCCTCTGTCTCTGGTGAAGTCTCTCACCCCCTTGCACCTCTGGTCTGTACCCCAGTTCTGTATGCACAAATAAATAAACCTTTAAAAAAACTGGCTTGTAATCATTATCTTCCATTAAAAAAAAAAATAAAAGCAGCAACAACTTGCAGGCAGAGGAGAATCACTGCAACTTCAGGCAAAGGGGACGAGATAGGAGACAAGTTTCGAAAGCTCTCTCTGACTACCAGAGGGCATGCGGCCCACAGGCTGCTGCAAAAGGGAGGGAAGAAGGAGCAGCGGGGGTGATGCATGCGAGGCAGCAGTCTCCGGTGGGCAGCAAGAGTGAGGACTGAGCCACAGGAGCTAGCTGGATGCACCAGGCTGGGGTGGGAGGGAAGCAGTTAATTGCAGCTCACCTCCTGGCTTGACAGGAAGGAGTGCCCCCCACCCCCAGACAGAGGGGAGGGCTGGAGGAGTGGGCTCTGTGGTGGAGGGGAGAGTAGGGGTGAGGGAGAAGGGGGGAGAGAATGGTGAGCAGGGGAGGGGAGAGAGAGGGCTCATTCACTTGCACAAATATGGTGATGACCTTGGAGAATTTGGAGAGTCCAGGACCTGGGGTGGGGGTGGGGGAAGTATCAGGTAAGGGCGAAGCCCCAGGGCTTCCCTGTCCTTCAGCAGCTTCTCTGGCTAAGGTCAGCCAGACAAGCCATGACTACCTGAGCCCTCAACTGTCCCCTTCCAGCCAGGCTCTTTGCCCACCCATCTAGGCAGCTCTGTGTCAGGAGCTGAAGCAGCCATGCAGTGCCTGTGCTGGCTTCTGCAAAGACCTCCCTCTGAGGTGCAGGGGCCGGTCCCTGGACACTGTCCACATGTGTGAAACCATGTCTCGCAACAGGTTTTGTAGAACCTCCACTGTCTCTTTGCTCATAAACCTATCTCAGTGGTGAGGAGACAGTGGAGTGTGTGGTTGAATCTTGGAAGAAGGGATCTGGCTGGAAATGAGACTGGAGCTTCATCTTCCCAGAAAGGGTTGCTGAGGGCATGGGCGTGGGTAAAACAGTGCAGGCAAGTATGGCTGAGCCATCACAGGTCAGAGCTGGGCCCCACGGAACAGAAGATAGAAATCCTGGACTAACAGAGGTCACTGGTGCGGCCCTTACCTGGTGGGACTGGGGACTGGTGAGGAGAGGCGGGCGGGGCGGAGGACCCGTGAGGATGAGAGAAGACAGACACTGCCAGGTGAGGGCCCTATGAGACCACCCTGCTGACAGCCAGGTCTCAGACTTCCTGTGTCCATTTAAGCCACCTGCCTGTCGTCTTTGTGATGACCACAAACTAGTACCTGCTCTAAAGAAAAAAGGCTGGAAAAGACCGGATTTCCATGCTAGGGGCTGGGATGTCCACCAACTGAGAGAAGGGAGGAGTTCAAAGCGCCTCCTCACTGGCAGGCTCTGTTTCTAGCCCCTCCTCATTCTCCAGGACCCATCTGGAAGTAGCCTGGTCAAGTGGCCCCCCAACTCCCAGGGTGACCGCCTCTCTTCTGTGCTCAGCGCCTCTCCTATGACCCTCGCCCTGCACTTGTTCTTGGCGAAATAACTGAGTGTCAGTGTCTGTTCCCAGCCATGTGGACAGTTGCCGGTGGGACGGTTGGTCTTGGCTGCCCCAAACAGTGTCAGACACACAGCAGGTGCTCACTGAGTCACTTTCCAAATGAGTTACTATTCACCTGAGCATGAACAACCCAGCAAGCTCTCCCTTTCCAGGACAGGGTATGGCAACAGGGTGATCGTAACCCCAGGGTAAAACTCAATGGTGGAATCCCGTGGGGTTGGGATCATTGGAGGCCTTGACAGGGGCACTCCACTTACCTTTTCCTTAGGGATGGGGGCTGTACAGAGGCTGACCAGGATGATGACGAGAGCAGTGAGTCCACAGAGGAGGAGCGCAAAGTAGAGGTAGTGGACGTCCTTCAGCACAGCTGGCCTGTGATCCACCTCCCCACAGGCAGGGGCTGGGTATGAGAACTCCAAGACCATGCGCACCAGCCCTACTGCCAGGCCAAACAGGAGGCCCCAGAAGGCTCCCTGTGGACAGAGGGCAAGCGGGAGCAGAGTGAGAGCCAGGGCAGAGGCCCCAGGAAGCTTCCAGTCACACTATGCCCAAATGTGTCACTGTGTTTGCAAATCTATCTTTGTGAGGTTCATCAGTGCTGAGCCAGGTGCAAGCAGTTCTAACTGGTTTGAAACACTTAGAACTCTGTCTTTGAAGTGGCTGTATCAACACAATGGGTTTAAAACAGAAACACGCTGACCAGGTTTGAATGAGTCAAAACCAATGTGATCTGGTCTGAACTGGTTTGATTCTGTCAGGGTTGATTTGAACCAGTCTGATGTGCTTAGCAATGGTTTGAACCCATCAGAACCAGTTTGCAATGGCCTGATCTAGTTAGATGTGGTTTAAGCCTGACCAAACCAGTTTAAGGTGGACAGAACTGGTTGGAGCTGGTTGGAAATAACTGGAGCCAGCTGGAATTGGTTTGAGCAGCATCCATGAGCCTCCCTAGAGGACTGATAAATATTTGTTGACTGAATGACGGTAGATAAGGTCTATGGATAGGGAGATAGAAGCCTCCAGGGGGGCAGTTTGTTTCCCCAAAACCACAGAGAAAGACCAGGCCATAGACAGAAGAGCCCTCGACCCCCTGGCATGCTGGGGGCAGGTGGGTGGCTGCACTCACAGGCTCTGTGACCCTCGTGCAGAAGATGGCGAGCAGGAAGAGGGCGGTGATGGGCGGGGCCAGGTAACTGGTGATAGACTGGATGTAGTCGAAGAGCTGCCCGCTGTTGGAGCTCTGGATGATGGGGATCCAGAGGATGCTGACGATGACCAGGAGCACGATGAACACTCTGCAGGGAGGGCACAAGACGCCGTGAGGAGTCCGGAGGGCCAGCGTGGGCACAGCAAGCGAGGCACAGGAGCCAGGAAGGGCCTGAATGTGTGGCGGCTGAGCCAGAGCAGCTTTTAACCCAAGTAACCCAAATGCTGAGATTCCATAGATTTGGACATTCTAATCCTGGAAAGTCAGAATTCCAGAAATTCATACTTTTATAATTATTTGAGGTCATGCATCCCGCCGGCTATTCAGGGAGAAGGGCGCACCTTTCCCACCTTGGTAAGTGGCCTTGGGTCTTTGCGGGAGCCCCTGTGCAGCCCCTTTCTCCCCGGGGACTCTGTCTAGGAAATTCTCCCTTCTCTAGGCTCCTTCCACTCTCGCCCTCCTTTCACTGGCTGCCAGCGCACAACAGGAGCTCCACATTCTTCTCCTGGCTGCCCCTTATCTGATCCTGCCTCAGGTCCAAGTCCCCAAAGTATACTTTTCTGGGTGATTTTTGCAGGTGTATTGATGAAAAACTTTTCTTGGACGCATTGGGTGCAATAGTGAAGAGGGCCAGCAGATGGCGTCCAAAGACTACTGATGATGAAATAAGCCCTTAATCAAAGTGCTATTTTGAACTCTGTCAAACAAACCTAAGAGATAAGATTCAAATTCTTTAGCCTGGTGTTCAAGGCTCTGCCTCACTGGAAGACAGTCTTCCTATGAACACCTCCAGCCATGTGGGTGCCTCACTGGTTGACCTGCGCTTCTGCCTTTCTCATTAAAGGTGCAGGACCATATAAGGGTCCCTGTGCTCTGCTACCCAGAGCAAAGGCTTCCTGTGGGTCGGTGCGCAGATTGAGTCCGAGGGACCTTCTGTTGTACTGGGGGGTCAGCCAGAGCTGGTGGGAAAGCTCCCTCCCACGGGTACACCTTCCGCGACATCTCTCACTACACCGCGTTGTTCAGTTCCAAGCGAAAGCTCAATAGACCGGGAAGAGCATTTTTCTCCTTACTCTGGAGGGGGAGGCAGGGTCCCGAGTTGGGGACCCTTTCTTAACTGAGGTTCAGAAGAAAGGTCTGCTGGAACCAGTTTCTCTGCCTGCCTGCCTGCCTGCCTGCCTGCCGGGAGAGCTGAGTCTCCCCGAGAAGCCAGCACTGGGAGGGCAGGGAGCGGGCTATCCCTGGAGGGGGACGGGAGGGGGCCAGTGCACCTGCCCACCACCATCAGCTCCTGCTCTGTCGCCTTCCTGCGGAAGCGCTGCCACACGTCGATGGTGAACAGGGTGCTGCTGCTGTTGAAGATGGAGGTGAGGGAGCTCATGAGGGCGGCCATGATGACGGCGATCATCAGGCCCCGCAGACCTGGGGAGAGACAAGGCTGGCTCCTAGCAGCTGGCAGTGTCCAGCAGGTTCAGGGGTTCATGGGAAGGTGGTGATGGGCTGGGCTGGGATTCGAAAACTGGGAGAACTAGAAACCAAGTCCTGCCCATGCTTTGCCTCTGTGGCATGGGGTGGGCCACCTGCCCAGTCTCCCATTGCCCCAAGGAGGCATGCACACCCACGTGAACTGTGATGTTCTCACAGCTTTCACGTCTCAGCTGGAATTTCAAAGCCTATGGATCACTGGTCCATGGGTAGAGAGAAGAGCAGTTACCAACTGAACTCATGTTACCAAATGATTGTCTTCACGCTAACTTGAAAAGCTATGTGGATCATGGTGTACATGGAAGCGTAGGTCGCAAAGGCTAAGATTTGGGAACAACTGGTAGAATGTGGTTCAGCCATCAGAAGAAGGAAAGCTTGTGCCCTGAGCCAAGGCAGATGAACCTCAGAGCTCTGTGTTGTTATGCTAAGTGGAATGCAAGACAGGAAAGCTAGGAGCCTGTGATCTTCTGTGTGGAATGTAAACCAAACCAAAACCAGCAAACCAACAAACCCAAGAGCCCTCAAGCTCCTAGAAAGAGCGAAGAGCTTGGTGGTTGTCAGAGGTGAAGGGGAAGTGGGTGCAGACTTCTAGTTATAAGACACATAACTCCTGGGAATATGACATACCGCTCGGGGATATGGACAGCAACACTGGATTGTCATTTGACAGTTGCTAACAGAGTAGATCTTAGAGGTCCTTATGACAAGGAAGAAAACTCATAACTGATGATGGATGACTCTGTTGATCTTTTCACTAATGCAAATAAATATCAGATCCTGACGTTGTCCACCTCAAATCAATATAGCGCCCGTATCACTAGGACGTAAACGTCCATTTGAAACGCTAGTTGTGTGTCCAGTGTCCTTGTACCTTGCCCATGGACACTGTGGAATAGCTGACACACACCGACTGGGAAGCAGAAGCCCGGGTGATTTGCTTCCTGGTGGTGCAGGGAATTGGCTGTGTGACCTTTGGACCAGCTCCCCGGTGTGTGGGTCTATTTCCACCCGCAATAATAGAGGGTAGGGCCCACTGAGCGCTGGAGTCTCTCAACTCTGGTGACTCAGCATCTAGAGAAAGGTCTGCCAGCCCGGGAGAACCACCTAGAAGTCTCAAGTTGTCCCAAATCCAGGCTGCCATCGTCCTCCAGGACCACCTGTCCCTTCCTCGGGTGAGCAGAATGTCCTCTCTCCACACCGGCCTCTCGGACCTTCCTCTGGTCTCCTCCACCCATCTTCAAGCCCCGTCCTGTCGCTGTCTGTCACCACTAGGTCTCTCCCCACCCCATCTCCACAATGTATTTGATCATTTCTCATCCTTTCGGAGAGAAGAGATAGCTCCCAGCTCACTGACTTCCTCCATAAGCCTGCCTCCCCTTCCGGGTGCAGACTCCATATCGTAAATGCACCTTCTACAACCCAGGACCGGAAGCCCCAACATTCTTGTCCCTCAAACACAGCCCGTTGTCAGATCTGGCTAATTCTCCCTCACAAATATCATCTCTCGATCACTAGACCCAGTGATGGGTCCAGGCATCATCTCCACCCACCAGGCCTGCAACCACGGGCAGTAGGCAGGCACCCTGTACCCCACACCCAGCGGGGCCGCGCCCTTCTGCACTACAAATCCCTTAAGGTGCCACTGCCCTCGAGGAAAGACCACGCTTCTCTCCAGGAAGGGGTTCTGCACACCGGGCTGCTCTCAGCTCAGCCTTCATGCTCCCCCTCAGCCCTGGGCCTCTGCGGCCCCTCCCCTGGGGTGGCATTTCCCATATCCCTCCACCTCTGCTTGGGCTGTTGGCAGGACTCTCAGCTCAGTTTCCCCTGGGAACCTCCCGAAGAGCCCCCAACCAGATCGGGACCTCCCTAGGAATCCTTCGGTCCCACTGTGTCCCCATATTGTGGCCCTCTGGAAACTGCCTGGGGCCCCAGGGCCTTTATCCTGCATCTCCGGGGCGTAGAGCACCTCACAGATGCTGGTGAACAAGTGTGTGTCTGTGTGTGTGTTGGGGAGTAGGAGGCTTTGATTGCCTCTTCCTATCCTGGCCCATCCCTAATGCTTCTGTGCAGTGAGGACAGAGGAGGCTGGGAGGCCGCACTGAGGGGAGACGGGGACTCACCGACAGGCATGAGAGTCATTATCAGCTTGGGGTAGGCGATGTTGGAGCAGCCCACGCGGGCCCCGCAGGTCCTCTGGCAGACGTCAGGGTCCACACAGCCCACCTCATCTGCAGAAGGGTGATGACCTTTGGTGCTGCATCATCTGTTTCCATGGCTGGACTGATATTTGCTTTCCACCCTCAGGGAAGAGCTTGCTGGGTCCAGGGCAGGGGGCTGTCTCTGGTCAACTTCCCTACCATACACTGGCCACAGTCTCCCCTCCTGCGTCCAGGAGGACACAGGAATGACTGGGTCTTAGACAAGCTTCAGCTAGCTGATAAAAGGCAGCTATCCTGGGAAGCACCTAGAAAGCCTTCTTTGGACTTTCCCCTGTAAAGAGGAAGCAGGGTTTAAAGGAGGCTTTCATTTGAGCATGGAAGAAACAAGGCAAATATTTGTTTCAAAAAAGGATGTTTTCTTTAAAATTAAAACTAAAATGAAAATCAAATAGTATCAGAAAACTGTGATGTTGCTCTTTGGGGACTTCTGGTAGGACTGGCAAGGATTTTAACTAATGTATTTTAAATAAGATCTTCCTCTTGGCGGAGGGAGTGGGCACACTGGACCGGAGCCCTTCAGCAGGGCTGCATGGCATGGTAACGTATTTTGCCAACGTACTAAAACCAGGAGAATCTCGTCCATTTTGTCACTCACGGCTCCCCCTTACCTTGCACACTGGTTGTCTTTCTCTGCCACCCTTGGGGTCTGTCCTGACTTTTACTATGATCCCAAGTTTTGACTTTGTAAATGTTGCTCTGTTTATATGGGAAAAAATGGTGTTTTTCAAAAAATAATAACTGGCATTCAGATACAATTTCTTCCACTGAAGTACTCATTCGGTGTTTAGCCCACAAAGCCCAGCATACTATGTATGTTAATAGTCGGGGTGTGCTGTCCCTGCTGTAGTCCAAAATTCCCCCGGGGGAGCACCCTCTTACCTGGGTACAGGGCCCGGCTGATCATGCCCGGCATGACGATGAAGAACATGGGCAGGAGCTTGAGGTAGCCCCCCAGCACGGAGCCTCCCTTGGCGTGGGACAGACTCTTGGCGGAGAGAGACCTCTGCACGATGACCTGAAGGGAGGGGGGTGGGGAGTCAGCTCCGCTCACTGCCCAACGGGAGCCCCCCCAGGCTCCATGGATCCAGGGGCCCAGTTTCAGGGGGGGACCCCCACCCGGCACTTTGCAATGGACGAGCCAAGCCTGGCTGGGGCATCACCTGGTCAGTGCACCAGCACCACGTGGCCAGCACCGTGAGCCCAAAGATGAGCCCCGGCCAGGGGATGTCCCCGCTCACGGGGTCCCGGAACATGTGGAAGGCGTCAGCCCTGGGGAGGTGGCAGGTGGTGTTGGGGACTGTGACACTCGGGATGGCCTGCCTGTACCGCTGCTCCAGGCCTGGGAACCAGCCCACCTCCTGAAAACCTGAGGGAGAGACCGCCGTGAGTGAAACATGGGCCTGTCATGTTCCAGCACCCCATGCCCTGCACCTCCCAGTCCTGATTGGGGTCCCTGGGCTTGTGACTGGTGTGAGACTTGAGCATGGGGCTCAGGATGGTTTGAAGCAAACAGAATCCTGCACTTTGGGAGCCTAGCCTGGAAGGGGTTCTGCTCTCTGGAAAGTCCCACTCAGACCATAGAGGTGTCAGCCAAAGAGACCAGAGAGAAATTTAGGCGAGAGGGTGGGATACAATCCAGGCTTCTCCTTACCCAGAAACATGAGGACCAGGGCTCCCCCCACCATGATCAACGTCTGCAGAGCATCTGTGTAGATGACGGCCGTCAGGCCCCCTGGGGGCCAAGGAGAGGGCTCATCAGTCCCCAGCCTGCCGGCAGGGGCTTTCTGTCTGGGTGCCCCCCTGTGCTTGGTCAGGCTGGGGAGACCAGTGAAGACAGGCGGGCTCCATCCAGCAGGGTGGGGCGGCTCAGGTCCAGCACCCAGTCCAGCCCGGTCCATGCTGAAGGCCTCTGGCGGGCTGCCAGCTCACAGTTCGTTTGAGCTCTTGCTATAGATCCAGCAGGGGGCGCCCGCCTTCCCCATCCAAAGCCCGGTTAAGTCCCGCATCCCTCCGGGCCGACAGCCATGACGACTCTGCCCTGACGTCTGGTGCCTCCCAGTACCAGGCCCGTGTGTGGCATCTGGTGGAGACCCACAAGCAGCTTCCGGCTGTCTGGAGACGCCCCAGTGCCTCGGGTCCGACTGGCAGCCCTGTCGCAGGCCTGCTCCGTGTTACCCTCACCCTCTCCGGGCCTCTCCTTTCCTGTCTCGCTCCAGCTCTGACTCTTCCTGTTCCTGCCCTCCTGTCTCCCTTTTCTGACTTTCCTTGGACCCGGCATCTCCGCTGCTCTTTTTGTTTCTGCCTGTTTCTTGTCTTCTCTCTCAGGGTCAGTCTTCTCTCTGTCCATCTCTGGACATCTCTCTTGTCCAGCCCTGCAGTCCCGTGCATCTCTGCAGTGAGAGTCTCTGTCCCCCTCTCCGTGTCCCCCAGTCTCTGCTCCCGGGCTGTACCCAACATCCCCTTCCCTCGCCCTACCTGTGATGGTGTACACGGCTGTCACCACCAGCAAGGTCACTGTGGAGACATACAGGTTCCAGCCCAGGGCCATCTGGATGAAGAGAGCTCCAGAAAAGATGTCAGTCTGCAGAGAGCCAGGGCCCGGGAGGCCAGGTCACCCGAGGCCACCAGAGAGCATCTCCCTCCTGTGTAGCAGCCCTGGGTGCTGTCGGCTCTATCTGGTAGAGCTGAGAGCATGGGGGAGCATGAGGGAATGGGGTGAAAGATGAGGCAGGGAAGCAGGGACCTGGGGTCGGAGAAGAGACCAGAACATGTTCTGGTGGGCTCCTGCTTGCCCCTGAGGAAGCTCAGACCACACCAGCCAGATGGGTCCCTGGCTAAGCTGGTGGTGCAGCAGTCCAGAGCAAAACCCCTGGGCCTGGAGAATCCAGGTGTTTGCATATATTAGAGGCCTTGTGGGGGTCAACCTTTGCCTCACTGACTTACTGTTGTTTCTAGGCATGGGTGGGACATGAGGTAGCAGAGTTTTTCCAACCCTTCACCTGGCAACTTCAGCTCCTACAGGGCATGCGTGTGATCGTTCATAACTGGTGAGCTCGTCACGGGGGCTACTGCGTGGCCTTAGGGCCTGAGCTGTAGTCCCAGGACTGCCTTCTTGTGGACACAGGCAAATGACTGACTCATCTAGAGTTTAGGTCAATAAAGGAAGAATAAGGATCTTTGTAGCCATAACATTCCAGACAGTTAGTACATGGTGCTGAATGAGAACCATTTATGGAAAATGCTGAATGAACTCTGGCTTTTGCGTTCTTTGCATGGAGGGATTGTCACTCTTTCAATGAGCATTATTCATCTCTGGGTACTCCACTGTTGAGGGGAGCATGTGTTGAAGGGATGAGGACTCATCCTTCCTTTCTCCTGCCTGCACACCCACCCACCCACCCATCCTTCCATCCATTCACCCACAAGCAGCTATGCTATATTTGGTGGAACTCACTGAAATCTTGGTGAAGATATAGAGGATGAGAGACAGGACAGACATGTACACCTGGATCCTCTGGCCCCCGAATCTCTTCTGCAAGTACTGAGGCATGGTGACCACCCCAGCTGCGATGTAAACAGGGACAAAGATCCAGCCGAGAGCAAGGAGCAACCAGGTTGCCTGGGAGAGGGGGAGAAGACAGCTCTGTGTCAGGTACAGATGGAGGGCCAGACCACCCCCACCACCCCCCACCAGGAGGCTGGGCTGTGGGAGTCCTGAGGAGGGAGGTGAGCAGGTCCCTGGGACCTGGTGACTGCTGATGACAGCCCCTGCCTCCTCCGGCCTTGGCCTCCTCATCTGTAGAACGGAATCTCAGTTGTCCTCCCCAAGCACCTGTGAGGATCTGCTCAGCTCTAAGGCAAGCAAAGGGGGTGGGGGCTGGATCCCCAGCTTACGTTCCACTCAAAGCCACCCACAGCAAGGCCTCCAGCAGCTCCTGTCCCAGCCAGGCCCATGAACAAGCCACTGCCCACGTTGCTGGACATCAGAGATGCTCCAATCTGCAAGGCAGAATGGGGTCAAAGGTTGGGAGTCAGTTTCAAACTGATGAATCTGGGGTCAAGACCATGCACTTAGGAATGAGAAGGAGGCAGGGAGCAGGGTCTGGACTCAGCAGATCTGAGAAGAGGAAGAGAAGAGGAAGGGAGGCCACCGAGAGATAGAATGGACACTTGGAAACCTCTGTACCGGCCCATGTGCTAAGCACTCAAATACATGAATGCATCTCCACAGATGTTTGGAGCCTTAGGTTTAATCTTTTCTCTTTACAGAGGATGGAACTAATGTTCAGACAAATGAAACATTTGGCCACAGGCCCTCCAGGAGTGAGTGGAAACGTGAGAGGGGCAGGAAATCCCTGGACAGCGCCCAGAGCTGCGCTGGGTCATCCATGCTGGGATCCACCAGAGGGGTGGAAAGTTCCTCTTCCCGGTTCCTGTAGGCCCAGGACGAGGCTGTGCAGAGGCCGGAGCTCAGGGCTTAGCAGCCTGGCCAGGCTTGGAGCTCAGTTAATTGTTCTCCAGCAGGCCAGCACACTACTCGGAGGCAGTAAGACTCTGCAAAGGGGTGGAGTGGGGGGTGACCACCATCAAGGCAATTGGCCCTCAGCATCACCAGGGGCCAGGCGGGTTCTAAATGTGTTAACGCACCCAGCCCTCATCACGGCCCTAGAGCTGGCCTGCAGACGAGTTTACATCCCTTCTTCCTACTGCAGAAGAGGGAAGTCGGTTTGCAGGACCAAGAGAAATGTGGGGCATCCAGATGGGAGAGACTGAGGTTCACAGAGGTTCCCATTTTCAGCTCCTGAGGCAGTGGGACTTTTCCTCTATGATTCCTCTCATTTCACTGCTGGGCAGTCTTAAGCTTCCGGGTTCCTTCCCTAGTCTCCTTTCCGCTGTCTGAAGGTGGGGGGCTCCCTGCAGCCTTGACCTACCATATTGCTTATGAGGATGTCTGATCGGCTCAGCTCTGATCTCCTCTAGGACAGGAGCACTCTGGATGTTCTGTCAGTCCATCGTCCATCCTAGCACCCACACGCCAGAGATGCCCATGGAACTTGTCTGATTAGCAAGCTCTCTCAAGACATGGGGTACATTTGGTTGGAGAAAAAGAGCCCACTTGGGGTGCTGTGCCTTGGATAAGATGAGAGAAGAGACAGTGGGAGGAGAGGAAGGAGCACGGTCAACTCACCGGCCACCAGCTCATGGACTTCCCTGCCAGGAAGTAGCCGCCGATGGTGCCCCGGCTTGCGCGGATGGAAGACTGGAAAGGAAAAAAGTGGAAGCTGAGGACTTTCCAGCCTCTGCAATCTGTGGCCTCACCCAGACTCCAGCCACCAGGCACAGGCATCGCCTCGGGGATCGGGGCAGGAGCGAGCGCGGGCATTTCCCAGCCTTTAGGCCGAGCATCTGCTCCAGGAGGCTCCTTTCCCTGAGCCTGCCCGCTGCTCTCCCGGGTCTGGCGTGAAGCCCCACGGAGCTGAAGGTAGAAAAGCCGCTTCCATGATGGCACAGAGCAGTGTGGGTGCACTGTTGTCCCCTCAGCCTCCTCTCTGCCCCAACTTCGCTCCAGGAAGAGATGTGGCTTCTCCAAGTCAGGCAGCCGTGGCTGAGGGGAGGCTACTCTGTCCCACCTGCAGCGCTGAAAACTGCCATTCTGAGGGTGGGTGGGACTTGGGCCTCTACGGAGGTAGGTCACTGTCTGGGGGTGCCTCACACTGCTCGGGCTCACCTACGACTCTCGAACAGGCCTCCGTCCTGCCCTGGCAGGTGGGCAGTTAGTGGCCTGTTTGGGGAATTGATTTGCAGAACGAAAGGGGAGTGGGAGGTGCAGATTTCTCTGACAATGTGGGGTTGGGGGGTGAAGGGCACTGGGGAGGGAAGCAACAACTTGAAGCCCTTAAGATACTGCAGCCAGCAGGTCTGATCAGGTTTGGAGACAGGACCTGCTGGGGGGGAAGGAGAGGGGGAGACTAACAGTGATGGAGAACACAGAGACATGGCTAAGCCACCAAGGTTGTTCCTCTTCCCCCACAGGAACTAACTTGTCTGGTCGGCAGTGTGTGCTGGGCCTGGTGCTGGTGAAGAATTTTCTTGGTTGCTGGGGTCACCTCTAGTCCTCAGGGAGGAGCCAAGACACAGAGTCGATGAGCAGCTTGTACAAAGTTGCTGGGGAGATGTCCCCATTTCCTCCTCCTACTAGCTCTGGGACGCGGGACTGTTCACCCCACTTTACAGGCAAGGAAACTGAGGCCAGAGAGCCTCTCTTCTTGCACAGCCTGGTGAATGACCAGTTGGGCCTTGAGCCATCATCTGCCCCACAGTGGAGTCTAAAGGTGCTGGGATTTCCCTCGGATGGACGCTGCTGTGATAATGGCAGCCAGCAACTGCTGCTGGCTGTGTGCCGGGCCCTGGGCCAGACGCCAAATGCATCCTGTCCTTCCACGGCCATGACCTCTGTTTGCTGTCATTTTTCACCTCCCTGTCCACGTGAGAAAACAGGCTGAGAGAGGCTTCACATGTGCCCCAGGGCCAGTCTGCTCGGCTGGCAGACTTGGAGTCAGGGCTCCCTGACGTAATGGCTGGCCTCAGTCTAGGAGACTCGGAGAACACAAGAGAGCAAAGGGCCTCAGGGTGCACCGGCTTCTCCCTATGGGCACACCAGCCCCAGTTTCTTTGGAAAGCAGCGCTCCTTGCGCAGACTCGAAAAAGTGGAAGGCAGGGCCAGGCTCAAGCATTCACAGAATTGGGGATCTTGGCATGAGACGAAGGCAGCCAAGGGTGAATGGGGCCAAAGGTGGCAGATAACTAGAGATGGGCTCAGCCCTGGTTTCCTGTGTGACCTCAGACAAGCCACACCCCTCTCTGAGCCTTGTCTGTCTTATAAAGGGAGGAGTGGAGAGAGCAGATGGCTCCTGAAGGCCCTTCGTCTCGGCCCTGCACTTCCTCCATCCACCTTCACGCTGTTCCCAGAAGGCTCACCCCTTCCTCCAGCTCCACCACCAGCCTGAGACAGCAGCTTCATTTGCTTCCCCTGCTGGGCCCAACCACCAGGCTTACTCACCCAGATCCCCACAGCGATGACGAAGACGAAGTAGACGACCAGGACCCCGATGTCGTAGGCATGCAGGCTGGCTCCAGGGTCCAGGGCTGGGTGTGGAGGGGCCACAGTCCTGGCCCCGGCTGCCGAAGCTCCCAGCCCCATCGCTGCCATCTCCACGCGCCTCTGCTTCGGTCAATCACCACCAGCTGGACTTTGAGGCGCTCCTGACTCTATTCTTTTCCTTTAATGATTAAACAGCCCTGAGTGCACTCAGCTGCTGAGAAAGCTCTGGGCCCCACTGGCATGAAATGTCCTTGCCCCCTTTCCTCCTAATTGTCATCCCAACCTCAGGAGACTCTCCCTTTGCCTGCCCTCACAGCAAGCACACATGCACACACACCACACACATGTGGACTCACACAAGCATGAACAAACACACCACCCACATCCATGCACAGCTACACGCATGCGCAGTGTTCACAGCACACACCCTGTCAGTGCCACACATGTACACACGTCACACGCTCAGATACGCGCTCTCCCACTGCAGAGAGGGCCCGGAGGAGGAGGAGGAAGGCGGGGGCTTGAGGTCCTGCAGCTGGAAGGGGCTCCGGAGCCAGGAGTTCAAAGTCCTGCTTCTGTGGAGGGGAAACTGAGGCCCAGGGAGGAAATGGTCACACCGGGAAGTGAAGTTGGACCCGGGTCTAGAGTCCAGGTTTCTTGCCGGTGAGTCCCACGCAGTTTTCCTCAGGCCCAGCGGGAGGGACACGGGGTGAGCGGGGAAAGCCTGTGTGCCCTCACGTGGCAGCCCCGCCAAGTGCCACGTGCGTCTGTGCCAAGCCGCCCAGGTGCCCAGGTAGGCTTTCCTCTTTATGATAGTGTAGGAACTGAGACCCAGGAAGAAACATGAATGAATCCAAATAAGCAGAGGCGCCGGCCGTAACGGGGCTGAAGCAGAAGCTCCGTCTTCTGGGCCCACATTCCGTCCCTGTGCCACAATAAGTGAATAGTCCTGAGGGGCACGTGGGGAACCCTGGGTCCAGGCAAGGCAATTGGTGCCCGGGACCCCAAGGCTCTCACGCCTCACCGAACAGCAGACTGAGAGCAGGCTGCTAAGTGGCTGCACCTGTAATCTCTCACTGTGGCCTGTACCCCGCCCACCTCACGGTGCAGGGAGAGCTGGTCCCCTCATCCTCCCCCGAAGGACCCACTGGGACCTCAGGGTTCTGTGGCCGCATGCCCTGCCCCCCCCACCCCCATCTTCAAAGGCCCCAGGCTGGGCTCCAGCCCTGAGCATTTTACCTTGTCTCAAGCCGGCGGGCCTGGGCCCACAGCAGCCAGCCTCAGACGCACCTGAGACCAGTTGTTAGTGAGCCAGGCAGCCTAGCAACCTGGAGCCCTGCAGAGCCCAGGAAGGTACCACAAGGCAGCCAGATAGATGTAACCTGTGTGCAGAGCCAGCCTCTGGCATGTGGCTGAGCCCGAGGCTTACCGCTGCTTTGCCCAGAGCTTTGCTATTTGTGACCCGGTTTACAGCAAGTTGGAAACCGCTCACCAGCCGGAAGGAGGCTGCCAGATGCGGACAGAACCCAAAAGGGAACCATCAGCTTCGTGCAGACTGTGTCAGGGATGCGACACTGAGGCAAGAGTGGGCAGGGGAGCTTCCCCAGCTGAGGGAATCCTAAGGGCCCCGGGAGAGGCCCCTGGGGAAGATGAGCCTACAGCTTGTGCAGGCCCATGAGACAGTAGCTTCTAGTCAATGACGATTCTGCCAACTCTACACTACAGAGTCGAGGCAGCGAGAGCCAGGCAAGAGCTGCCTTCCTGAAGTGGGCAGGCCGTGCAGCCAGCAGGCCGCCCTACATTTGCTGAAAAGCACCGCATATGGTGCTGGGAATTATGCTTTCTGAATAACACCTCCACCCAGATTGTGTTTTCAGACTCAAAGTGGCAACAGGGATCTCGGTGGCTTAATTAGAATTAGGAAATTGCCTGAGTTGTAGTCTAGGTCAATGGGATAACAACAGCCCACTGGGCAAGCTGCTGCAGTTAGTTGCCTGAAACGTTGCTTTTAGGATCATGCTTTCTGCATCCTCCTTATTCCCAGAATGGTTCACAGGAAATGGAGGAGCAGGCCCATTCCTTCTGGTCTCCCTAGGCTGTGTCTCCCTTGGGTTTTAGCTGTGCCCTCAATTCTGCTTGGAATCCTGGGGTCAGCTAATCCCACTGGCCTCATGACCTTGTCTTCCGGCGTCAGCACCCCACATGTCAGTCCCTGTGGACAACTTGCCTCTCCCATCTCCCCATCCTCACTATGGTGTTTGCCCTCCCTCTCCCCAGACTCCACTGCTCTGCTCACCCAGCCATCCCCAAGGCCCCTGGAGAGCAGCCCGCAAACTTCCCCACAAAGGCCACAGTGACCAGCTTGTTCCACGGATACCTTTTTCTTTGGCAACCCGTTCACATGTCCCAGAGTTTGCACTTCTTTGTGGCTGCTTCATTGTGCTGCTGTGGGGAAGGGGGAAATGCAAAGGGGGGGACCTGTTTGATGGCACCCCCTCTTTCCAGCCCTCAGCCAGGAATGACCAGTGTGCTTCCCCACTTGCCTCCTTGAAAGCGCCCATTGATGTGGGGTGTGTCTCCTGACTTGTGAGCCCCTCAAGGATGGGGACGTAGGTATTTGAGAGTATTTGGGGCAAAATCAAAGCTTAGCGTGTGCGGGTGGGTGGGGCAGATGTTGCCCCAGGCAGAAGGCACAGTGGGGCCTGGAGAGGACTGTGACAGGTGTGAGGTATTCAGGGCTTGTGGTGTTGGGCCTGGAGCCTGCAGTCTGCAGGCAAAGCACCGGGTGTGAGAAGAAGTGGGGGGAGGGGTGTGATGCAAGACTGGCATTTTAGAAAATCCCTCTTGAGCCAGCATGGGTTTGGATGGAATGAGGAAGCTGGAACGATAGTGCAGGTGATGCAATTCTATCTCAAAAAAGAAAGAAAGAAAAAAATGGGGAATTTAGTTTAGGTGGAGATGAGTGCCTCGCTGTTCTCACAAGCTGGAGGGGTGCAGACCTTACCCCCAGGACCTCGCCCCCACCATGAAGCCAGTTCCTGGGATCCTCCATGGTTGCAGCCCACCCTCTGTGGCCCTTCCCCTCAGTCACCACTCCAAGTGTCTCTCCACCACGGAGCCACGGAGCCACGAGTGAGAAGCTTGCCTTGGCTTCTCTGACACCAATGCACTGACACCGCATCCTGGTCAAGTGGGCTGGGAGGCCTCTGGCCACGGAAGGAAGCACCGATCGTGAGAGCTTGAGCATGAAATGCTAGTGATACAGAGAGGGCGCTGGAATCCTCGCCAGGGATCAGAGTTTCGGGTGTGGGGGCAGGGAAACCCCCTTTGAGGCGGCTGCCAGAAAGGTGGCTCCTGGCGCCCTGCGATGAGCCAGGCTCTGTGTGCCTCTGGCTGGCCTCGCCCTGGCCACCTGCAGGTTCTTCCTGAAAAACTGCTCTCCGCTAATCTTCTGGCTGAGAACTTCCTGCCAGTGGTGCCTGCCAGATCCATGACTTGTTTGGGTCACAGTCCCACGGACGCCCCCTAGAGGCTGTGCCTCGTCACTCCGGCCTCTCCTCCCAGCCCTGTGTCTCCAGGGAGAGAACCTCCGTTTTGCTCCTTCTCCTGGGAGCTCTGAGCAGGGAGCCAACAGGCTGGACTGGGAATAGCCCCCCACTGGGGTCTGGGTGCCAGAGATCTTCTCAGCTCCTTCCTGACTCTCAAGCCCTCAGCCGCGCTTCTTCCCTGACTCCCCACTCAGCTTTGCTGATGCTCTAGCCCTCTGCTGCATGTATTTGTGCTTTTTGCAACTCAAATCCAAACACAATTCCCTCTCATTGCTCCCTATCACTCATGAGCACTCTCTAGGCCTTTTTCAGGGCCGGCCAGTTACACAACTCCAGGGGCACCCTTCCCCAAGAATACAGAGTTCCCCATTCCGTTCCCTGGGATTGAGCTGGCCTCAGAGGAAGGCCTCTGCCGGGAAGAAGCCACAACATCTGAGGAGGCCAGAGGGCTGAGGCACCCGGAATGCTCAGCTCCTGGTCCTGCCATGGGAAGGAAGCTGGATGCTGACTTCCAAGAGAAAAATATTCCTAGATAAGACACTGAAAGATGGTGGGTGGAGAAAAGAGCAGAAAGGGAAGAGAGCTATGCTCCAGTCACAGGAACCCCATCCCTGCCAGGTGCGGCCGACCCTACCTGTGCAGCCCGGCCAGGACAGCATCTCCTGGCGCCGGTGTCTCAGCAGCTGCCCGGCCTGGTGCGGCCCTGGCTGACAGAGCCGATGGTTCAAGTCAAGAACTGGATGACCCGGCGCCTCCCCTGGGGATGTGGTGGGGAGACCCTGTAGGCTCACTCCTGCCCAGGGCCTGTGGCTTCTCATGAGAAGTGTCTGTCCTTGCTACCAGGTGTGGATCCTGGGAATAAAGCTGGTTCTGGGCTGTAGGCTCAGGGCTCGCCAGGACCCCGGGGCCAGGCGGGGACGACCCAGGCTCGGAGCTGCCAAAGCAGCTGCACCAGCACCACGTATCCTGGCAAACAGGTTTCTCAGAGGAGAGGAGAGGCAGGGCTGACACCAGGAACCTGGCCTTTGCAGTTTAGAAGGGTTTGGCGTCGGGCCACAGATCAGCACAGGCGTGGCAGGTACTCGTACACACACACACACACACACACACACACACACACACGGCCAGCGGCTTGTTGGGAAACACCGTGGAGTAGTGGTGATGAGCCCCTGAATTCACACTATTCACCAGGACAATGGCGGCAAAGTGGGTCTTGCTAAACACGCTCATTTTCCTCTTCTATCAAATGGAGATTATAGCTGTCTCCCACCTTCCGTAGCGGAGGGGAAATGTTTTAGAGACTGCGAGGTGCCAAGAGCCAGGGAGGCCATCCTCGTCTGAGCCCCAGGTGGCTGGACCGGGGATGTGGCTGGACCTGGGAAGGCAACCACAGAAAGGACCGGCGCGACCCCGGGCGAATGCCTCAGGCACCCCAGTCCCCGGTCCTGGGGCAGTCTTAAACCCACTGAGCCTAAGCCTAAGTGAGGTAAGATACTAACCTCTTCAAGAGTTGAGAAAATTAAATGAGATAATGTATCATAAGAGATGTTAAAAGCAGCCCCTTCTGTTGGAGTTTTGACTGAGGTCCGGCAGGTGAGCACACCTAACAGGTGCCTGCTACCCAGCCTCCCCATGCTAAAAGTGATGCTCAGAGAGCCATGCTGTGGAGCCTGGCAGTGCCAGCTCCCAGCCCACAGCCTGGCCACCAGATGCCGTCCATCATGGCTGGCTCAGTGTGTGCCCCTTCCTGTTCCTGTCCTGTGGGAGATGTGGCAGTTGCAGAGGCAGGACCAGGCTGGCAAGAAATTTGGGGGAGGGGATGTGGGGTGGGGGGGAGACAGCTAGAGGATGAACAGGAGGGAGCAGGAACAACCCAGGGGGAGAAGGGAGGGAGGTGTTGGCAGGAAGACGCTCAGGTTCCAGGGCACTTTTTGCCTGGCCCATGAGGCATCCTCCAGACATAAATGCCCAATCAATAAGCCACACCTGTTTGAGCACCAGCCTGGCCATCCACCTGCAGCCAAGACAGTGTGCACAGAAGGGAAGTGGCTTTGGAAAGAGCGCTGGAGCGACAGTGTTGTGGGGACCTCACTTCTCCTCGGTCAGACTGGAGGTGGGCTTTCGCCCCCACCTCCAGCCTGATGAAGCATCTCAGTGCCAGAACAGTATACTTCCTCCACAGAACATGACAGATAATCAGAACCAAACCATAGATTTATTCACTGATTAAAACACAACTTGTCAAGTAACCTGCCTGCACTAATACTGGACAATCACAGTCTTGTCTGACACAAATACTGGGCTGACACCCAGCTCCCATCTGGCCCCACACAGAATCCTGCCGCTGATTTCTACGCTGAAGAGTTCTTTTCAGTCTCCAATATCTAGACTCCAACTGAAGCAAGAGAGCCTGGTTCCATGACCGCAGAGCGAGCCTCGGAATCACTGGACATAAAGATCCTAAATGACTTCTTCCTTGCAGACACCGCTACCCCAGCCTCCAGCTATGGGGAAATTCTAACTTGTTAGGCCGTGAGGTGTTTCACACACAGACACACACCCTTACTCCACTCATTTCCCAGTTATGAGCATGTGTCTTCCCATCTGGGGCCTCTGTCTATGCTGTTGCCTTTGTCTAGAGAATTTCCCTGTATCTACTCCCTTGCTTTCTCCTCTCACAAATTCATTTTTTCCTATAAATTGCAAAATCAGGGCCTGGCCTGATTTTGCTCAGTATTTTATCCCCAGGAAATTGGCAGACATGTAGTAAATACCTAATGACTAAAAGAACAACTGAATTTTCTTTCTCTGGTGCAAAACATTCATGCTGTCTATCAGATTATGCTCCTAGGAAAATATTAGTATCTGTCTTCAATTACTCTTCCTTTTTACATTTCCAGGGGGCGAAAAATCCTCTGGACTCAAGATGGAAAGGTTTTGCAGTGAATAGGTGGGGGAGGCAGGAAAGTTTTGGAGTGTGATGCAACTGGAAGAGGGAGAATTTTTCCCAGGTCTTGGGAGTTACCTGCTTAGCAGGCTACCTTGGGCTCTAGGAGTACTCTTAATGGATGGGTAATAAGATAAATACATCCACCCATAGCACCTTAAAGGAGTCAGAACTCTTCACCAGCAGGATTCTCATCTGAGGAGCCCCCCAGAATCCCTGAACCTGCCCACTCTAAATAGGTTTTGCCAACCACCCCATCAAGGCAAAACATACTCTAGTGCACAAGACCTTTAATGGAAAGAAACTTCAGCACAATTAGTGTGCAATAAAGAAAAGACAAAGAATCCAATTTCCAAGTCAACATCCAAAGTTACCCATCTGCTCATGGGAAAATGTCCAGCCAAACAGGGTTGGCCCAAAGCAGGGTCACAGAGGCCTGAGAGCCTGCCACCATTCTAGGGCACCTCCAGGTGGGGACCAGTAGGAAGGGGACAGAATGGCCACATGAGTCTGGAAGAAAAAGAGCAAAATCAAAATATCAATGCTGCCACTGAACCTCCCCACAGGTCTCTCACCCACATGTGTTTCACCAGACCAAGACCAAGAAACCAGTGCAGTTTCTTCACATGGTTTCCTCCTGGCTCTCCATCCTTCTTCCTCCTCCAGGTTCCTCTCGCCCTGCTCAGCTCCATCCTTCCTTGGGTAGGGTAGGGAACCTGGAAACTCCCCTTTTCCCCTGTTCCATATGTCCGTCTGCTACATCGCTTGTGAATTTAAGCCAGGTGTAACCTGTAAATCTCTTTTCAAAGCAATTGTTACCCAAACTAAGAAGAGAGGAGTCAGAAAAACTTAAATTCGAGTGTCCACTCAGCTACTTATCGACTGCAGTATCAAGCAAAAATCTAACCTTGTTTAGGCTGTTTTTACCTCTATTATTAATAATAGTTTCCATCTCATTGGGTTGCAGTGATTTTGCCAGGAAACATTTCTAAAGCACTGAACACTGTAGTTTTTTCTTGTTCATACTGCAGTACAGTGTGATGATACGGTGGGAAGTCAGTCTGCATCCTTTTTGGAAAACCACTGGACAATATATGAATGAAAAACCTTAAATTACTGGTGTTTTCACATTCCTAGGAGAAATGCAGTGCCACCCAACGCAACGTGGCTGTCCATTAGTGTGTGTTTACAACTATGGGTCACTAGAAACGACTTAAGCACTAGCAACGCGGGGGTAGTGGTGTGGTAGTGGTGAGGTCTGTGTTTTTTGAACTCCAAAGGTTTACTTCCCATGGAAGGAACTCTATTACTAAAGCATGAAAAATAATATGCAGACATCCTATGTCAATGAGATCTGGCATTTCAAAGAACGCCCACACATGTGCAATCAGCAAATGACGGGACCCAATATGCCTGGCGTCTCCTACTGAAACTGGTGCTGCTTCTCCAGCCCAGCAGAAGGAAGAAGGTCCTCCACTGGGAAACAGGGGCTCGTGCATTACAGGGCAGGCTGGTCTCTATCTTCTCCTCCCTGCTCAGCTCCACCTTCCCTCCGGTGGATTGGGGAGCCTGGGAACCTCCTCTTTTGTTGGGGACCACCCTGTTACAAGGTTAACCTTTGATTTGGAGAAGGGTACATAGGGTTTGCTGGAGGATAAGAGTAGAAAATTTGGGAAGTTTGTTGAAGGCATAGAAGACCAGAAGTTGGAGGTGGTGTAGAAATGATTGACACAGCCCTTAAACAAGCCACAGAAAGTAGAATGTCCAGAGGCAGACAGGAGGTAGGAGGTTGGAAATAGAGGGCTACTGCAAAATGAAATCACCAATCCTTTCAAATCTACTTAGTCAAACCAAATATAGACAAATCCTTAGGTATCAACCCTAAGAATAATTTAATAATTAACAATTCCACAAAGAATGAATCCCTCCCAAACCAGATAAAATCTCATTGTTGTTTTACTTTGTAACTTTTTAATAGCTAATAATGTTTCAGCAGCTATAGAAAGCAGTATGGATATCTTTTGAAAACATTAAAAATAGAACTACCACAAACTCAGAAATCCCATTGCTAGGTATATCGCTAAAATAATTGAAATAAGATCTCAAGAGACATCTGTACTCCCATATGCACTGAGCAGTGTTCACACTAACTAAGAGAAGGGAAACAATACAAGTAATCATGAACACATCGATGACTAATATACACACAAGGGACTCCTATGACTTTAATCGGATTAGTGGGTGTCACTGTGCAATTACCTTCCTGCACTCCATTTTCCTACTACTGGGAAATGTTGCTGAGTCCTTATCCATTGCCTTAGCGAATCTTGTTTCCTGAAAAAAATATAACTTTCCTTCATCTCCACTTTGGATGATTCCAGTTTAGTAAATCTGGAGAAGGACCTGAGATCTGTAATTTTCATGCATACAGGTTTGACTCTAAAGTAGGTGTCTCTATGCCTACTACAGAAATAAGGAAACTCTCAGAGATTAAATGGTTTGTTCCTGATCACGTGGTGTGATTCCAGAACTGATTCTCAGGCCTAAGGTAATCTATATTTTTCTCTTATTCTGTCTAGACCTTGTATTTATCTTTTATCTGTTAATGTTGTTTATTGTGACTAACATTTTCTGGTTTTGTGACAATAGTTTTTGCAAGTGTGTGTTTATAATGGATATCTTTTCTTTGGTAGTGAGATGATTCATTAAAATGAAGGATGGATTTCCCTTCTTCTCGGTAAATAGTCTCAAGTGTTGATTTTAGGTGGGAAGATGTGATGAATGCTGTACGTGTGTTATCCATCATTGTTTACTAGTTATTAGTAAACAGATGATGAAAGTATGCATGCCATCTGGAAAATATACAGAATTTATGGAAAAAGACTTTTAAGAGTGATTTTTTTTAAAATAAAAAGAGTACGTCACACATTGAGGGAAGAACACAAAATTAAATTTCACAAAGATCTTAATTTGAATTTTGGTTTTACTGTTGACTGGTGATATTAGATGTGCCCAGGAGGTACTGGGAATTTGTTGGATTGATTTTAATCTTTCAAAAACATTGTGGAATGTTTGCAAAGTGAGAATACCAAGACACCTGTATGCATTCAAGTGGACAATTATTCAACTATGTTATAGCAACAACTACTTAAGATAGTCTAGCTAAAAGCATGCCAACTTTATCATCTAATACAACTTTAATGACAAGTGAACTCTGTCTAGAATTCCTCGTGTTTTCACTTAAAATCTACTGAAGATTGAATCCAAATCTGATTGTGTGGTATCAAGGATTAAAAGCCTTGGTAAATTCTCCAAAGAAAAAATGATAAGCGATCATATGACGTAAGGAGGGAAATTGTTAACAAAATATAAAGAGACAAATAATATTTTTCCAGGTTATTATTTCCAAGTGCTTGCCCTATGCCCTTAAGTGAAATATAACTTGATTTTCAGGAAGAATTTAGAACTGGTGTGGGGAAGCAGAAAAGCTGGGGAGTAAGAGGAAACTCTAAATTATATTTACAAGAATAACTTGCAAGAATTCCATTAAGTTCTTCCCAGGATTCTTATGATGTCAAGGAAAGCCTCACAGCAAAGTGTATAAAGAAACACTTCTTAGTTCTGACACTATCTCAGGCAAAGTCAAGTCAAGTCGGAACATGTCTGAGGCAAATACACCAAGGAGTCTTTTTTGGGTGACGCAAGCTACACCTGAAAATTGATTTGAGATTTATAAGAGGTAGAACAGGCATCTTTCTGTTTTCTCTGTGAAGAGGGATCAATTTCAGATGGATAGAGAAAAAAATTCACCTGGTAGGCAATACCCAAAGTTCTGGAGGACAGAGTCCCTGCTGTGCCTGCAGTGTGTTTGGTAAGGATTGGTGTAGAAGCAGCTGGATCACCTTCACACACTCGGGGACAGTCGGAGAGCTCTGGAAAGAAATTTCCTGTGGATTCTGGAGTTCAAGTAAGTGATCAGATTATAATTGATGGTTAGGAAGGAGATTATACCCCACATCCTGAAGCCTGGCCTGGAGGGTTCTTTTAGCTCTAATTCTGTAATAGCTTGCCAATCTTTTCATTATAAAATGATGACAAATGAGGATTTAGAAAGCTTAGAGGCCCTAAGCTATTCAAAAGAGATAATCTGCTTTCAAATTTTAGTATTGAGTTACTGATAATTAAAAGCTTGTCCTCTCTGCCCTGGGCCCTAGAAATGGTGCCACTTCCCAAGTCTCTTTTATTTGTCAAGAACTCAAAGCAAACTTACTGTTATGGCAATATTTTAGACTTGCAGATGCTATGCTAAGTGTTCCCAGCTTCCAGGGTACTTTTCTTGAAATATAGATGGTATAGTTACTAAGTATAAATATTCTCTAAGGTTATTACTAGTATTTTCACTTGCATTTTTAAACCTAGGCCTAAAAATGTGTTGACGTATAACTGACATTCAACAAACAGCATATATTTCAGGTGAATAGCTTTTCATATATATATATATACACTCATGAAACTATCACTGTAATCAATATAATAAACATAGTCATTACTTCCCAAAATGTCCTTATGCATTTTTGTAATTACTCCCTCCTATTCTTCCTCTCATCCTCAAGCAAACAATGATCTGCTTTCATATAAATTATTTGCATTTTCTCAAATTCAACACATATGAAATGACATAGTATGAGCCATTTTTTTATTACAAAAGTTTATTTTTACTTCATTTTGTACATTTTTTTTTCCATCTCGATTGTAATCCCTGCGGGTTTCCCATCACCAAATCACCCCTGTGCCATCACCATAATCCCGTGCATTTCTCTCTGCCCCC
>NW_004567109.1:26382073-26383846 GCF_000260355.1 Condylura cristata | reverse complement strand
CTCATTGTGGTTTTAATTTGCATCGTATGAGCCACTTTTTATCTGACATTTTTAACTCAGCCCAATGCCCTTGAGTACATACATGTATCTGTGTAGGAGGGGAGGGATGGGACTTCAACAGTGGCTGCTGTTCTCTCTCCCGCATGGCATCAAGGGGCAGCTCTTTCGTGTCCCCCTAATTCTCCTCCTCACTGCTTGTTGAGTTGCTACGGAGGAAAGGTTGATACTTCTCATATCTGCGGTCCTCAAGGTTTTCAAATTCCACATTAAGACACATGGATCCTCTAATGATTTGTTTTAAGACTCTGGGTGATTCGTACAGCAAATTTAAATGACATCCTCTAATATCCTCCCAAGAGCAGAACATCATAGATTATATTTCTCCTTGCAGCCACTGTTCTACTTTCAAACAGCCATTTGCCTTGGGACACTCTTTGTCTGATGGATCCAAACACATCATTAATTTTCAATTTACCTAGATTATTTTCTGATATGAGTGTCAGTTTCCCCACATGCTGCAACTCTGAGCAGAAACCCAAAGTGTCACTCGTATTTTTAGTGAAAATCTGATTAGTAAAATTTATTAATTTCAGCAGATTTTTCTTGTTAATACCTAATATATAAACTTATTAACAAACTATGTAGTTCAACTGCGATTTGGAGTCATTTTAACGGTTCAAGGATATGACTTAAAAAGACACTTTGCTTCCTTTGCCAGGCACAGATCTCTGTGCTGCCTGTGTTTGCTGCCTCCCCAATTCATTCACTTAGAATATTCTTTCCTGCCCCATCTTTACACTTATCAGAGGAAATGTTTATTTAGTGGTAAGCTACAAATAAAGAGAAACAGTAATGTGTGAATTAATGGCAGAAAGGTTGAGAAAACCTCATGAAAACTATGTGGGATTACCTGGTCTTTTAGTGAGCAGTGAGAAGAGTTATACTCCAGAAGTAAGTTCCTCTGTAATAGGGTTTAGTTTTGTGTAACTCGACAATCCCTACCTTATGTCTCACAGGCTTTACCATTCCTCTTCTTTACAGACATGGTGAAACCCAAACCCTCTTTTGTTACTGGGTACTGTGTGGGTTTTCTTCTCCTACAGGTGATGGCATCAACCTCAGGTAAGAAGATTTACTTTTTCTAACCAGGTAACAATTATGGAAAGAGCCTGAGGTAGGTGGCCACTCTCTAACCAACATGCAATATCAAGTAAAAACCCATTTGTTTGCTCTTTTAAAGAATATCATCCTAACTTATGTGAGGAAATACCTCATTATAGTTTTTACTTGAACTTCCCTGATGACTAGTCATGGTGAGCATCAATCCAGATATGTGTTCACTTGTCTTCTTGGAAGAATAAATGTCTTTCCAAGTCCTTTGTCCATTTTGAAATCAGGTTATTATTTATTTGTTCGCAATTGATTTGCATGAGTTCCCTATATATTCCAGATATTAACTCCTGCTCAAATAGTTCCCCCCATTCAGTAAATTGCATTTCTACTCTGTTGCATAGAAATATTTCTTTGCTGCAAAGAAATATTTCAGTTTGTCTGGTTTTTATGTTGCCTGTTGTCATGTTTCAATGTATTACAGCTATGTAATATGTTCAGAAATCAGACATTGTTAATCCTTCAAGTTCATTCCTTTCAAGATAATTTTGGTTATTCATAATGGTCAAATGATTTTTTTTATTAAAAAGTTTATTTTTACATCATTTTGCACATTTTTTTTCATCTCAATTGTAATCCCCACGGGTTTCCCATCACCAAATC
>NW_004567109.1:26307113-26375918 GCF_000260355.1 Condylura cristata | reverse complement strand
CCTTCTAGTGAGTCCAGGGTGTTTTCGTTTGGGTTAAAACTTGTAGTAAGTGAGTCTATAGTCTGTTTTCAGTCCTCAATTCCTATGCCGGCTTGGACGCGGTGATTTCGGCGTCTTTACTCTGCCGCCATCTTCCGGAAGTCCCGTCAAATGATTTTTAACAAAGATTTTAAGATCATTTAGTGGGGGGATGGATAGTCTTTCAGCACATGGAACTAGGCAGACTGTGTATCCACATGCAGAAGAATGAAGTTGCTCCTTTAGTGTATACAAAGGTCAAGTTCTAGGGGAATGGGTTACAATGAGTGGGACTTGCAGTAGGCTGCAATGACTGACGTTGTCGGCCCATCTGCGATCCAAGTAGAGTAGCAATCAGTTGGTGAGAGCCCAGGTCCCTGATCTTTGGAAGACGGGGTCCCTTTAATCCACTCTGGACTTTATAAACTAGGTGCAAAATGCAAACCAGACGCAAGCACAGTGCCTGCCATGAGACTGGGGCACCTGCTACTGTCCTGAGAGCTGTACTTGACCCAAATTAACACACTTTATCACCCAAACTTCCCCTGGCATAGAAAATCTACTATAGCATTCAGAGTTCTGAAATTGTTGCATTAGATAAACTCTGTGAGTACAATTAGCTTCTAACTGAGAAGATACCCTGGTGTTTCCTTTTGCCATCTTTCCAGAATCCTCCAGGTGAACGTATTTTAAAGATACTAATAACAACATAATAGCACTGGTCTCGTGAGAAAGTGAGGTGTTGCTCTAAGCAGGCGGGGATATAAGACATTTCAAGGTCAGGTCAGATGGAGAGAATCCCCTGTGTCCCTCAATGTCGGGTCACAGAGATGCTACTGGCCTGAGCATTATCCTGGTTCTATCTTCTTCCACAGAAAAGCGGGCAGTGACCACTCCCAAGGCGCACTTGGTGGCTTCAGTAGGAGGGCAAGCTGAGCGGAGCTGCCAGTTGTCCCCACCGCGAAGTGCAGAGCACATGTTGGCGCTCTGGTTCAGGAGCCCCCTCTCTGAGCTTGCTTACCTGTACAGAGGTGGCCGTGAAGTGAGTGGAGAAGCTGCAACGCAATATGTGGATCGCACATTTTGTCAAAGAGGCCATTGGGGAGGGCAGAGTGACCCTGAGACTTCATAACATCAGCACTGCTGCTGATGGGCTCTACCAGTGTTCATTTAAAGGTGGTGATGTCAGCCATGCGGCCAGCAGGAGCCTGACTGTGACAGGTAAGGCTGATGGTGGAAGACTGTCTCCCAGTGCCCCTGTGACTCCGCAGGCTGAAATATGTAGAAAATAAAGCAATGTTTCTTTATATCTCTCATTTTTTTCATATTTTGAAAAGTACTTCAAATATTGTGGTGAGAAATAAGTATCTAGCTACTGCAAAATATCTGATGCAATGATTAGAGCATGCTCTGTGATCAGAGATAATCTAATTTGTAATTTGCATGTCCCTTCACTTCTCTTTCATTGAGCGAACACTGGTTTACAACACTGTATATGGCAGAGAGGTGTAGGGTTACCTTTTTTTAGAGGTGGGTCTCCTCTTCTTCGATTGCAAAAGACAAATCAGTGAGACTCTTCCCTGTCAACTTCCTGACTCCACCGCAAGGCAATAACTCCCTTGGTCTTTCTGTCTCATTTACCTCAGTCCTCAGTGTGGAGACACAGGTCCAGGTTGACACTCCTGGCTCTGATGGAATCATGGTGGAGTGCAGCTCAGGTGGGTGGTTCCCACAGCCCGGGATGGAGTGGAGAGACAGCCAGGGTGCCGTGGCTCCCCATTCGGCACAATCTTATTCACAGGATAAAGCCAGACTCTTGCATGTGAAGATGACACTTCTCCTCAGAAACCACTCACAGAGCAACATGATTCGCTACATTTGTAACCCTGTAACAGGTGAAGGAAGAAAAGCACATATCATTCTAGCTGGTGTTTGTTAGGGGGGTTTTTTGTTCGTTTTTTGTTTTTTTTTTTTTTGTTTTTTTGTTTTTTTGGTTTTTTTTTGCCAACATGGCAACCTAAAGAGAAAATCATTGAGGAAATTAAGGTTAAAGAGCTTTGTCCAGGCCCTCCCTGGTGGCGCAGCGGGCTAAAGCACAGCACTGACAATCTAAAGCCACTTCCGCATGAGTTCGAATCCCGCCTGCCCCGGAGGTGACCACATGGCGTGGCAGACCTCTCCTGACCCACCCACTGCTCCCCTCGGCAGTGTACTTCGTCAATCTGCCCGTTCTACTCCCCACTCTGTCTCTGGTGAATCCTCTCACCTTCCGCATCTCTGGCCTGTACCCTAGTTCTGTACGAATAAGTAAATAAATCTTAAAAAAAAAAAGATTTATTTATTTAGGCATACAGAACTGGGGTGCAGGCCAGAGGTGCAGGGGTGGTGAGACGATTCACCAGAGACAGAGAGGGGAGCAGGACAGGCAGATCGATGAAGTACACTGCTGAGGGGAGCAGCAGCCGGCGAGACAGGAGAGGTCTGCCGCACCATGTGGGTCACCTCAGGGGTCAGGGATCAAACTCACACTGAAACGCTGCTGCTCGCTTGAAGTGTTGTATCCTAACCTGATATGCTACCAGGGAGGGCCTGAATATGACTTTTATAATTGTTATGGATGTCGTCAGGTGCTGAGAGTGGGGTTTAGGAGAAAAAAATTACTAAAAAATAATAACAACCTATAATTAAAATACACATTATGGCTTGAAAACTTTTTAAAGATCAATATCCTATTAGATCCACACTATAAATACATGTGTGATTCACATGTTTCTAGTTTAATGGCTGAAAGGCCATGACTCATATCCCTGGGCTACCGTTTTCTTGTCTTAGAAATTAATAAAATCATATTTTATAGATTTTTGTGAGTCTTAAGTGAGTTAATAGAGGGAAAGGATTTTGTAAGTCAGCTTTGTTTACACATGTATAATTACAAACTACTTAGTGCTAATAATTTATAACTTAAAACTTCCTGAAAATTACAAAATGAGAGCTTATCATAGCCATTTATAGGAAGACGGCATTGGAAAAACATACACACACACACACACACAATCAAACCAATAGCAACTAAAATGTGGATACAGCACAGGTTTCCTGGATATTTTCCAATATAAAACTCCTGGAGGCATGACAGATAGAGCTCAAGGGTGAAGCAGGATAAAGTTATGTCCTCAGTGTGACAAAGGTACCATTAGTTAGCACGTTTGATTGATTGAGGTTGATTACAGGAGCAGAGTGATAGGTGGGCAAATGTCTTCAGATATTACTTCAGGGGATCTATTTCTAGTGTAATTGAGGATATAAATGAAGTGATTATGAACAAGTGAAGATTTGAGTAATTTTGTGGTGATTCCTGAAATTTGTTTTTCAAGTAATTCCTGAAAAAAATGAGCCAAAGAGAAATATGAGACTATTATATACAGTTACAAGACTTGGCCATTCAATCATGGTAAATTTGGGCAGGGTAGAAAGAGATCCAAATCATAAGGCAACAGTGTATAACAAATTATAAAGTATGAATTTTAATGTATAACAAAAGATGAAAATGTTCATAGGTGATCTTGGAATAACTAATTTTATGTCTAAAAAGAGAAAATCCCATACATATAACTATATACAAAGTAAATATCAGATGGAATAGGAGTTCAATGCTAAAATTGAACCAATAAACACTTTTGAAGGAGTATAGTATATCGCCTTGGTATTAGAAAGATCTTATCAAGAAATGAAAATCATAAAAGAAAAAGAACCCTTATTTGACTCCACTATCTGCGTAAGTTAAAGCTCCACAGATGCAATTTTGAGGTTCTCTTACAGCCATGAAACTTCTCAACTACCCACGTGATTTATGGTGTTCACAGCTCTTCACTTTTCTCTCTATAATCGGGAAGCATTTGTGCTAGAATCTTCAGGGAGAAACAAAGGAGAAACTTCTTGCAATCCACTACAGTGTCACTTTCAATTCCACCCACAAGACAAGCTCAATCCCAGGCTCTTTGCTTACCCTAAAAGCACATCCACTTATCTCTAGTCCTGACCCAAATACTTATAACGTAAAGAAAATGCAGGACCTGAAAGAGAATATTGCTTTATTAGGAGCAGAATTTCTAACCCAATGCTGCTTCATGTGTGGGTTGATTGATCTTTCTCCATCCTTTCTTTCAAATGCGGACTTCATTAGGATGATAGTTTTCAATTTATGTCTGTTTCTGACTTTGATTGTAATTGCCATGCTGCTCTGCTGTCAGTGCAGCAGGAAATGCTGCAAGAAGGTGGAATCAATCGGCAAGTGCATCAGTCTTCATGCTAAGATAAGTCATATGGGCGACGTAGCAAAGCTATGTGACATTTCTCAGCCAATGCCAAAACTTACTTTGGTAGATTTAGGGCTTACTTTTTTTCATTTTAGAAACTTGACACCTCTTATTTATGGCCTTCTAGGAAAATGATGTTTTGATGAATGAGGTTAGTATAGATATCTTTTGAGTTGTTCAGGCCATAGTTACTTCTATGCCCCAAAGCAGTGCTTTCTCTCCTATGTCTATTCAAACAACATGACGTGCTTCACACTGTTTCAAATTGAAGTGTTTCCAACCCTGTTTCACTTAAAAATCTTTTAGTGCTAGATGAATCCTGTGAGTCTTACTCTAGGATGCACCTACTTTTTAGCACAATCTTTTTCCCTACATATAGATTGGCATCAATTTTCAAGATATGGCCTCCATTCAGGGACCTTTTACAACCAGACTTTCTTCTGGCTGTCAGCTGGGGTCAAGGGGCTGCCTGGACTTCTCCACAGGCATCTCAGGTGACTTTGTCAGCTATGATGGATCAAGAACCTTTTGTTGTGTGAATCTTTCTGATGCCACATTTCTCTGACTACATCGAGAAAAAGCCTCTGCTTTTAAGGATTGTTATGTCTAGATTGGGCCCACCCAAATAATTTGGAATAATCTTTCTACTTTAAGGACCATAACTTTAACTTCATCTGCAAAACCTCTTATTTGATGCAATGTTACATATCACAGGTTTCAGGGGTTAAGTCATGGATAATTTTGGTGGTCATTCTGTAAGACAGTCTTAAACATTCCTTCCAAATGCAAAATCTATTCTATTTAACCAAGGTCCAAATGTTTTTACCCCATTACAGTGTCAACTTAAAATGGGTTATGCAGAAGATAACGCCAAAGAGATATTAAATAATCTGTTTTATATAGTTGTGAAGTTTAATTGAATTAAACCATGCATTTTAATTAAATGCAGAACTATGCATTTTTGAAGAGTAAAATTGATGAGCAGAATTGAAGAGTGTGAAGAGTAAATTCTCCATACAAAAAAGTCATATTAAATGTTACTTCCTGAACAGCCCTTCCCCCAGTTCACAATCCCACTAATGTCTTAATTTTTGGACTTTATGAAGTTTCTATTTCAGATCCTTTATATCTCTTGTACAGCACATAGATGAAGCAATTGAAAATTGCCTGATAGCATATTTCATCATCCTTATGATGATGTTATACCTGTCACTAAAAGGTAAGCGGGTAGGGAGGGTCTTAACTCTGATGCTAATTACTAACCCAAGTATTTTTCACATAGAGGGATTTACATTGACCTTTTTGCTAAATTATACTAACATTTGGTCCTAATTGGACATAATTTAACTCTGTTCACCTCTTTCTCCTTGAACCAACTTTACTATTTTTTCTTATATATCAGATACGGACAACAGCACATAAAGTCACCCCTGGTTTGTAAGACACAGCAGGCTCTCCCATTAAGTACCAGTCTCCCATGCAGAACCACGCAATAAAAATAGTCTCCAAACATCAGAGATAACAGGGCTTGGATTTAATTTCCAACATCCCGGATAGAGAATAGCTCATTTCTCTACCTCCCTTGAATTTATAAGCCCCAAACTCTTTCTAGGGCAAGTCTAAAAGCTTCATCAGGTAGAGAGGCTTGATTTGCAGCCTGGATTGTACAATGCAGTTATCTAAGGGAACTAAAAAAAAAAAAAATACCTAGTCATCTAGAAATACAAATACAGTAATGTTGATGAGGAGCTGGGGAAATGAGGAAAGTGGGGAGATGTTTATAAGGTACAAACTTGCAGCCAGTAGATAAATAAATCTGGTGATAGCATAGTGATGATCAACAATGTTGAACCATAACCTTCAAAACTACCAAGAGGATACTTCAGTGATAATCATATTGCATATATAAATATATCAATGCAACATGCTCTACACCTTAGACTTACACAATACCACATGTCAATTATATTTGCACTTTTTAAGAGGAAAGTAATTATAATGAATGCTATAGAGTTAAGGAAGGTAAAAAAAGATTAAAACAGAATATAGTCTGTAATCAAAGTCAATAGTAAGGCAAAAGTTATATATTACTAATATGAAGACTATTCAGCCATACCAAGGAATGAAGTACAGATACCATTTATCAGTACATCAGTGGGTGAATCCTAAAAGCATTTTACTAAGATGCCAGATATTAATCCCTCATGTTGTATGTTTCTATTTACATGAAATATCCAGAATAGGAAATACCAAAGATGAAGAGTAGATCAGTGATTGCAAGAGATGGAGGGAGGGAGGGGGAAATTGGGAGTCAGAAGTTGTTTTTTTTGGATGATAAAAATATCTACAATTAGGTAGTGGTGATGGTGAATATGCTAAAAACACTGAACAGTGTCCATTAAAAGATTAATGTCTATATTATGTGGAGTTATTTTCAGTTAAAATTTTAAAATATAAATATGCCCTACTCCAAAGTCATTCTGAAACACTTGGTAGCAGAATGGACTATGTAGGTGGGCGAAGAGCCTGAAGGAACGGATACCACACGGGACGCTAGATGTGCTGTGAGGTGGGAAAGAAGGGGCCTGCGCACTTCAGATGACAAGCAATTCTACTATGTCTAAGAGCCTTTTATTTTTTTTAATCAGGATTAATTTCTCTCCAGGAACTACTCTGGGTTAACATCATTTTGAACATCAGAGAAATTTTCAAGCTCTCCTTCCAGATCACTGCACACATGCTTCTATCACAGAAAACTGGACATGGCTGGTGGTTCAGCTTCAGGATCTCCCTTTAGATTATCTGGACTGTCTAGGAAGCTGTTCTATTGATTCAAACATACCCTCAGGTCGTGAGTCAAGCCAGGGTTTCATCAAAAGAACCTCAAAAAGAAAACAGCAGCAGATTCAGGAATTCAGGTAACTGGTCAGATTTAGGGATTTGCCTTGACAGGAGCCCTTTGCTGGAATCACACTCACCAACAAAATAGAGCACAGGAAGTGAGCTTGAAGAACTCAGCTGTGGTGTTCCTTAGGACTTTCTTCAGGCTTCTCCCTTACAGTCAACAATGCAGTTCCTTCTACAAGGTTTCAAGCTGTCTTCTGAATCGTCTCAACTAGATTCTAATCATCTATGTAGACAGTCCCCAAATCATTTCTGCTTTGCATCTGAGGACAGAGGAAGAAATCCATAAAAGGAAATGTAGTGACCTCTTCCCATCCCACGAGCAACAGAAGAAATGGTAGAGTTCCACCATGGACCCCAGACTGTCTTCTTTTGGCAAACACTGGGCTATAAAGACCAGGTTCAGTTCTCTAAATATTTTTTTTATATTCTTAATTATTCACATACCTACTGAAGTTACTTCACCAACCTTGCATATTCCCCTGAAAGAAAAAGTCAGTAAGATGCTTAAGAGAAAGAGTTCAGTTGCTTTGTTTGGAAAGTATCGGGAAGAGGGGAACAGGTGTTGTGTTAAACACTCTGAGAGTAGAGTGCAGATGGGTGGGCAGGGGCCCAGCCTTAGCCGTAGGCCCTGCAGCATAGGCTGAAGGCACTAAGCAGGCCTCCTGGGGACTTAGTAGCAAGAGGCCTATAGCTCCTCTCTCTTACTCAGTCGCTTAAAGAGGGGATCAAAGATAACTCATGAGCTCTAGCACCTCAGAACCAAGTGCTTCTTGAGCAGAACATCCTTAGGACTCCAGTTACATCTATTCCAAACCAACCTTTCCCACTCCCAATCACCACTTTTGGCTGCCTTATGCCCTTAAGTCCATCTCCCACTCCAGTCAAAACAAACTACTTGAAGTTTTCTGAATTCACCCCCATCTCTCACACCTGTCAAACAGTTACACTCTTAGCCTGGAAAACCCACCCTACCCTTCTCAGATGCTCATTTTGGTTCAAGTCTCCTGGGGCATTATCCCCTCAGCAAGCTTCCCTTGCAGCCTACTCTGAAGTTAGTGCCGTTGTGTGTGCTTCTGCGCTTCCTTCCTTACCTAAGCACAGGTAGAGCTTTCAGATAATTTTCCTTATCAGATAGAGCCCTTCTAGTGGGCAAAAAGTACCAGGGCTGTATAAATCTTCTCAGGCTGAGGCCAGTCCGTACTTGCCCTCAGCACAGCATGCCAGGTGCGACTGGGGAGTGAAGTAAGAGCCAGCGCAAGGCTCCTCAGGAATTTCCCTTGGGAAGGAAGGTAAGGCTGAGACTGGGCTGACAGAATTGGAGGGCCTAAGTGGGAAAGAGCTTGTGCAAGTCCTGGCGTGGTCCCCATTCATCTGGCACTGTCAAGCTTCAGCTGAGACTCCTCTAGGGACAGCGGAGAGCTGACTTGATCACCAGCACAAGTAAGTGGAAGATCTGGATACACACTAGCTCCATATTCAGGCTCTCTTTCTTCACCTCTTCTTCCTTAGCCCTTCTGGAAAGCCACCTACATGTCTAAAGACTGGACTGACCTAGACCCTTTTGGAACTAGTGAGTTTCAGGGATTTCAAAGGATGGTATGAACTGGGAATCTCAGTGGCTTCCATGGAAAATCTTAATGTTTCTTTGTGGGTCATTTGAAATGCACTCTGCAGTATTGTATTACAGTGAACAAATGTTAGACTCAATTCTTGGGGTTTGGTTTGTTTAGGAATAAAGAAAATACTATTCTATGCTTATTATTTCCCCTCCCATAGTAATAATATAACAGTTCCCATGAAGTAGTGCTCTTTGCAAATATAACTCTTCTGCTTTAATGTAGCTAGCTGAGATGATCAGAAACAGAGAAAGAAAACTAGCCCATTGTGGGATATTTATGATAATTTTGAAATACTACATTTGCAAAATTATTGACTCTCAAAATGTGCCATGAATCATTTTTACAAAAATTATTTTTACTCAGTCATTCTCAACCAGTTGGGAGGGTATATCAGACACATTTTGATTTTGATTCAAATAAAAAACATAACTGATAGGGGTGTGCATTAGACATTATTATTTCTATAGTACAAGGGAAATTGCTGTGATTTTACTGGTTTAAAGACATGTATCTTGCCTCTTTGTAATCATAGTGCTTTCCTAGCAATCTGAATGTGATTTATATTAATTTTTAAAGTCCCTTGTTAATATATTTTCCTTTTGCTTAAACATGTAATTTTTTCTTAAGTTTTGCTACAAGATGCTTACGGTAAAATTTGGCATTTTAACTATGTCTCCGTGGGCATTAGTGCTGCTAGCTAGAAGACGCGTCTATACCACCAGCCTCTCCAAATCTCATTTTTCCAAATTAGAACTATGTATCCACTAAGCACTAACTGCATTGTTCAAACATGTCTTAAAGCTAACTTATACAGTGAAAACATCTATCTGATCAGGACCCGCCTTTGAATGAAATTAGAATCTGTGGAGTCCCCTGAAGCAATGTTTCAAAGGCATTTCCTTCAACAGTTCCATTCCTGTTATCCCTTATATCCAAGTGGGCTTTCACTCGAATCTCCTGACAAATTCCGTTTACAGAGATGTGGCGCATAGACATGGCCACAAAGGGAGACACTCAGCCCTGGTCACCACCTTTGACTCTTCAAAGAAGTCTCTGCAGAATCTAGTTCATCCTTCAGCTGTGTGGCATTGCTACTAACAGGCAGCCAAAATCCTGTGTGGTGCCATCTCCTAAAGCATAATACTGATTTGGCCAGATTTCCTGCCTGGGACCAATAGATACATACATACCTATGATCAAGTGAAATTTACAAATGATGCACAATAAACTGATGATAATAAATAAACTAATATAACAATATTCTGTAATAAAGTTATATGAAGGTGGCTTCACTTGTCTATGGAGTTATTTACATTTATGTTTAGATCAAGTTAAATTTAAAATTCAGGTCTTTAGTCCTACTGGTGCTTAATAGATATATGTAGCAAAAAGCTCACGTATTAGCACCAATACAGAATATTTTCATCGTTGTGAAAATTTTTGTTGGACAGACCAGCAAAGTAGAACTTTAAATTTTGACTTATTTTTTCCTTTGCCCACACATTAAGCACCAGGCAATATGCTTAACTGTAAAAAAAAGAAAAAAGAAAAAGCTCCAAAATGTTATGTCCTTCTTTATTTTGATCATACTACATTGGTTTATTATTATATCCATGGACTTGGTCCAGTCAGTCTTTTATGTTTAGTACATAACCAATAAATATTTTTGAATGAATGAAATATTAGGCATTTCCACCCCTGACATTTTAGGATGAAGTTATTAATTCGTACATAATGACCATTCAATCCAGCTGATCTTATTTCTACTTCGATTAGCTTGTAGAAGCAATCTTTGTAGTATAATGTTTGACTATAAATATAGCATAAAAGGCACAGAAATTAGAATGGGGAGGAGAACTTTGATTCTCTCTTTTGTTTCCTCTTCCCTTCACCTAACTTATTTTCCCTCTCTCTCTTTTCTTTTCAATCAGCTACAAGCTTAGAAATTCAGATTGTTGTACATCCTCCTAACATCAAAGGTGTTTTAGTGGAGTGCAATTCAGAAGGTTGGTTCCCACAGCCTCAAATGGATTAGAGAGACAGCAAAGGAGAGATTATTCCACCTACATCCAAATCCCACTCACAGGACACAGAAAAATTGTTCAACATGAAGATGAGCCTTCTTTGTCATAAGTCCCATAAAACTGTTACTGGCTATCGTCAGAACCCTGTAACTGGTGAAGAAGAAATGACAACTGTTATATCAGGTAAGATCTGGGTATTTGTTCTTCAAATGATGGTCATTGTCATAAAATTCATAAATGAAAGCCATTAATATACAGTCTTCATTTAGTCCAGAACATTACATTATCTTGGCTTCATTTATTTTTTAAAGATTTATTTATTTGTACATACAAAACTGGTACAGGCCAGCGAAGCAGGGGCGGTGAGAAGATTCACCAGAGACAGAGTGGGGAGCAGAACAGGCTGACTGACGAAGTACAATACTGAGGGGCACAGTGGGTGGGTCAGGAGAGGTCTGGTACTCTGTGTGGATCACCAGGGTGGGTGGGGATCGAACTCATGCTGAAGTGGCTTTTGCTTCTTTAGTGCTGTGCTTTAACATGCTGTACCACCAGGAAGGGCCCTGCTCTTGCTTCTTAATAAAGGAGTTTTCAAGGGCATAGCCTTGACATTTTTCTCCCTCATGACTTATGTCTGTCTCATGACTTTAAGTATCAGAAATCGGACAATGACCTTTCAAATGCTATCTCCTACCCAGATCTCTATCCCAGACACTTGTCTGATCTCTGAATTGAACACCTATAAATATCCCAACTGAACTCATTATTCCATTACTTGTGACCTGTAAGGTTTCTTAAGAAGTCTTATGGGGGCCCTCCCTGGTGGTGCAGCAGGTTGGAGAGCTGCCCTGTGAAGCTAAACCAAACTGTGGCTGCTTCAGTGCGAGTTTGATCCCTGCCCTGTAGGTGATCCACATGGCGTGGCAGACCTCTCCTGACTCACCCACTGCTCCCCTCGGCAATGTACCTTGTCGATCTGCCTGTTCTGTTCCCCACTATCTCTGGTGAATCCTCTCACTGCCTCTGCACCTCAGGCCTGTACCCCTTGTCTGTATGTATAAACAAAATCTTTAAAAAAAAAAAAAGTCTTATGGAAGCCTGATGGGGGTACCTTTATATGTTGTCTGCTTTTATATCACCTTCAATATTCTTTCTTTGTCTTGAACTCTTGATACAGTACTTTGTGTCTTGGTGTAGGTCTCATTGTATTTTGACACTTTAGCATCATGTACTAGAATACTCAGGTCCTTCTCCACATTTAAGAAATTTTATTTCTTTGAAGCTTTCTAGTCCCTTCTCTCCCTTTTCTGGGATAACCATTATCCTTATGTTGCCTTTTAGTGCAGTTAATCCTTGTTGTACCCTCAGTCCACCCCTCCCTTGTGCCTTCTTTTCCCCCTTTCTTTCTTCCTTGTTACATCTTGTTTCTCTTCTTCCACCTGAGTTATCTGTACATTACTGTCTTTGGGGTCAATAATTTGATCCTCCATTGGTTCATTCAGCTTTCATAGCCTTCTCTAGAGGTCTTGTTCTCATTTATTAAGTTCTTTACATCTTGGATTTGTTATCTTCTAAAGATTAAATTTCTACCTTCTGTTCATTAATTTTATCTCTGATAACATTAGCTTTTTCTGAGTTTTATTTTATCTCAGATTAGCTTTATGAGTTCTCTTGTATCGCTTTTATTTTACTTTCTGAAATGTCTATCTCTTTGAGTTTATTGTTGCAATTTCCCAGTTTTTTTCATTTTTTTTTTTTGTTGGGGGTTTTATTTTTCCTTGCTTTTTTTTTGTTGGATTCTGTAGAATTTTCTGTTCTTGTGATGTCATATTTCCTTTAGCTCACAAGCTGATGTGTATTTTTCTTTGTTTGTTTTTTTTCTTTCTGTTTCTTTCCTTACTTAAAATCTACTCTAGTCACTTAAGAGTTGAATGACAATTTTTGGTTTTATTGATGTGACATTTTTGGCTTCTGCTGGTGTCCTGGCTACTGAAGGTATTTGCATTTACTGGGGACGAGTATTGTAGGGCCCAGCTATTTTTATATGTTTGTGACACCTCTGATATCTTTCCCCTGTGGAATCCCAGATCTGAGACTTGAGAGTTGAATGTCACAAGGTCACTATCTAAAAGGGAGGCAGGCAGTATGGTCTAGAGTACCTTCTCTGTTGTCCTCCTATTAGGCTCCTGGCCTGTGACCTCCTCTGATTGGGCTTTACCAGAATCAAGGATAAAAGCCTTCACACTGTTTCCACTCACTCCTCCGCAAGATCCCTGACTGAACCAGCAGTTCTGTCACAGCCTCAAGGTACTCTTTCCCCCTCTAACCTGTGTTCAGTGAAGCATGGATCTCATCTGTGTTCCCTCTGGTTCAGCCTTTTGGTCTCTGAGGTGCAAGGGCTGCTTCAGTCTTACACCTTCAGTTGTGGAACTCTCTCAATACAATATTCCTCTTGTTAACTATTATGTGTTCCTCTTGTTAGAAATGAAAGGAACCTGTTCTCTCGCCATTTGGATTATGAACTTAAAACATGTCTTAGAAGAAGTACAGACTGTGAAGATTGAGGTATACATGTCTAGAAAGTAGAGACATCACAGGGCTATCTTATCTTCCAATGTCAGAACATTGGAACATGGATCAAAATTAAAACTTATGATAAAAAAAAGATAATCTTATTGGAATTCTGTTCCTCTCTGATTTGTGAGATGACATTGCTCTTTTTCCAGTTCTGGGTTGAAGTGTGAGAGAGCTTATCTGGATATGAGATTGGCTCCATAGTCAGGGATTCTCAGTCCCATGAATAACATTTATGAAGAAACACCAGCTCAATCCAAGTTTTGACAGTACCATACACACAAAGTTGTGGTTACTGAAACTCTCAAATGGCTCTCCAGCAACCTCTTGGGGGTAATTTACTTGACTATAATATCATATTCTAGATGGCATAGTTTATTTCTCTGGGAATAAAGACATCTATTTTCCAAACAGAATGACAAACATCTCCACCTGGTGTGCAAACCAGCAGGTTGAAGCAGATACTTGTTCACATGAAAGGGAAAAGAAGAAAGGTTCACATGAGTCTCTAAAAGTATTTAAGAAGAATAATGCCAGACCCTGAATACATTAGAGAAGCCAGGACTACACACTAACTGGATGCTTAGATAAAAAGGACTGATAGACTGAATAGAAAATGACATTATTATAGCCCCAAGGGCTCTATGCTGAGGCTTGATGATAACTTAGCTCTGCTTCTTCCTCTATAGTTGGGGAGAATCTGAAAGCGAATGGATAGGAGGAGATGGGGAGAGTGGCTTTCTCTTACATTTGTTCCATTCTCAAGCTAAATGACAAAGCTTTCTCTCATTTTTCACCCACATAATTGTAACTACCTCCCCAAAAAGGTTTATGACCAGCACCATAAGGCTATACAGCGTTGAATGGAAGGAAACATGTTTTGGAGAAATGATTTGTGTTTTGGATGGTCCAAACACTTTAAATTTCCTGCGTGATAAGCTCTGTGAGTCTATTTCAGATAAGCTGTTTCTATGGAATATTATTTGGATATTAATTCTGACTGCAACTCTGGCGTTGCCAGTGTGGATCTACAACTAAAACTGTATGGTAAGTAGGTTTAGTGGGGTAGGACATGAACAGCAAGGATAAGGGAGCTAAAATTGCATGACCCTTACTTGCTAAGCCTATCTGCTTCAGGGAGCTGTAAACCCTTGGTTTATACATTAAACATATGCCTTCTAAGCCACTCTTTGGTCCTAGATATTCTTCTCTCCCTGCTACAGCTGCTGACAATGCTGGTTATCAGAAAAGTTGGAGACTTCTTATACCTTAATCGCAATGAAACCCCTTTTCCCTCGTGGTAGTTTTCCCAACAAAGTGGAAGAGTTTCTTGACACTGAACACCTAACATCATTTACACATTTCCTAAAGGATTCCATGAACATGTCAGGTGCAGGAACTAAATTTCTAACTGCACAGGGTTAAGCTAAGAAAAGGTCATTGAACATATGCTGAACCGCACTTGCATCCCAGTGATAAATCCAACTTGGACTTCATTTATGATGTCCTTTGTGATGTGTTGTTGAATTCAGTTTCTAATACGTTGTGAGAAAATTTGGCATCTATATTCATTCATTATAAATACTGGTCTGCAGATTTCTCTGTCTGATGAAAGTATAGGGATCTCTAGTCTCTTTTGGTTTCCAATTACATGGGATAAATGTTTCCATTCCTTCATTTTCAGTCTTACGTGTATCCTTAAAACTAAAGTGTATCTCCTCTAGGTGACATACAATTTTTTAAAATTTATTTTGAGTACTCTATGACTTTTGAGTAATGACTTTAATCCATTTAAATTTGAATAATTATTGTTATGTAAGAACTTAAAATCGTTATCTTACTGTTTTCAGGAAGTTTGGTAGCTCACATATTCCTTTTTGGCTCTTGCTGCATTTCTTTGTGAACAGGTGATTTTTAAGGAGGGGTGGTGAGGGTGTCCACAGGCCAGTAGGAGGGATCATTGAGCATTTCCCCATACTTATGAACAAGGTCCCTGACGGAGTCCAGAATGCAGTCAGCACAAACCTTGTCCCGTTAATGTTGCCTTTGAACCTCAAATAATTCTCCCACTGTGCCACCTCCCCCTGCTATACAACTCCCACTTTAATACTCTGAATGCTGTGAGGTATAAATGAGGTTCTTTGGGACACACCCCTGGAGTATTCAGTCAGCACTTTTTCATTCCTCCACTGGAGAAATCACTGGTGGTCGCATTTAATCCTATATTGTACCATCTTGAGGGTAGAATGAGGCTGGTGATGTCAAGAAGCTCCTCTTACTCCAGTTCCAATGCCTCCACATTCATATATATGTGTGTGTGTATACACACACACATGCATATGCATATACACATATGTATGTATATATACACATATGTGTATATATATGAGTGTGAGTGTGTGTGTGTATGGCATATAGTACATCTGCTGGAGTTCTTCTTTGGAAACCTGGACTTCCACAAAGACTCCCTTTGGTAGGTTCATGTTGTGTTGAACGTCGTGTTCCAGGATTGCCACAAAGCACTTCTCTGCAGTCTTCTGCGAGTTCCAGAATCTCTAGAACCAACTCTGTTCACTTATCCCAGGAAAAAGTAAGATTCCTCTGAGGGTCCTTGGTATATGATGGCATGCCCCACAGCTCCCACAGAGGCTCTTCTGTGTGGGGATGAATGCCCACCAAATCTTTTGGTTGTTGGGGGTGGGGGTGAGAGAGCAAATGAAGGACATCTTAATGTGCCATGATGCTCATATATCTTTGTATCTCATATTTTAAACACTAAGTTAGCCTGCGCCTGTAACTGCTCACCACACCAATGGGCACCACCCATGGTAGAAAGCACCATGTCTGCGAATATTTCCACGGGAAGACTAAGTAGACATACAATCTACAGTGATGTGTGCTAATAAGATTTTTAACAATATGACAACCCTTTTGTTTATGAGATTTCTTGTTTCCAAAGTTTTTATGAACTTTTGAACCTTTTTTTGAACCTAGGTACATGGTTAAAACCCAGTGTATACTCTGTTCTGAAATGAGGTACATTGATTGTCTAGATAGAGAAAAAAAAAAGGTTGGGTTTTTTCCTCCAGATATATTCAGTCTCTGCCCCACACCTGTCCCATATTAAAATTGCTCTGCTTGATTTCCCAATCATTAACATCTTTACACCTCAGCCTTCAGAGAGTTAGTTCCTTTAGATCCAAGCCTTAGCCCTATACTTGATTCTACTAATTTATAGAATTAATTCTATTCTAAATAAGTATAGACAAATGGCATTAAAGTATATCTGTGGCTTTCTTGGTGTATTTTTCCTCAGTTCAAAACACCTCCACCCAAATAACTAATAACCATGATCTCTCTTTTCTTCAGGTGACTTTTTCCAGAAGCTACTTCCTTGGGTAGTGGGTGTCATTATATGGCTGCTTACACTAGCTGTAATCATCCCAACCATTTTAAGTTTGCATGCCAAAGAAAGAGGTATGTGGGATCCAAATAGTGGAGATATCCTGAAAATATCATCTTTGTCAAGGAGATATCTAATCTCTGATAAAATAGTTAGCTAAAAATGTGTGATATTTGTTTGCTATCAGCAGTTTTTATGCTCTCATGGAGCATCTCGAGTCTTCTCTCATTAGGATATTATTCATGGCATGGGTTTAGCACTCTTCATCCTGGCTTCCTCATCCTCATCATCTTGGTTCTCTTTCTCTCCAAAATAGCATGAATCAATGCCAGCCATGTCAGTAGGGCAGCAGTAGTTAATATAGAGAAGTAATTTCTAGAAGGCATAGTTTTCCAGTAATGAAACAGATACTCTAAGTGTTGCCTATGTTGCCCCCATATCAAGGCATATTAACCAATATTATGTGATAAAGTACCCTAGAAAGGGTACTTTAAAGGTGTTATCTTCTCCAGATAGCTCTTTAGAATCTCTTTAGAGATGACTCTTTAGAATTGTGAGAGCTCTTTCATCTCAAAGGTCCTGCTTATCCTAGACTGCCCTGCTTTACCATTCTCCAGAAGAGGTCCACAGCACCAGGTAAAGAGGATAAAACTGCAAAGGGTCTATCTTTCAAACTCCAGCCCACCGGAACAAGTGTGATGTTGGTATAGAGATGTGTGTGGGATGAGTATCTGCTTCTTTGTAGCAGTCTTCCAGTTTTAGCCCAAACACACTCTATTTAATTCAAGTAACCCAGCTTGCCTCACCCTACCTTTCTATAAGCCCAATAATTGAAGCACTAGGACCTTAAACAAGAAAATCTTTTCTAATCTGTAATCTTTCCCTGCTGCAATCTTCCCAATTCTTGCTCTTCTCTCCAGTGTCCATTTCAGATGCGCTTTTCCAAGTGGATACTATGTCCAAGTGGAGACTTTGTGGTTGGAAGATATTACTGTGATCCTGTGCATTCTGATTGTCTTCATTACCATGATTATTTCTTTCATTTACTTTAAAATCAGAGGTAAGTTGAATGGGAAGGGTGGTGACTCCTCTGACTGATCTTCTGATGTCCAAAGGAAGGGAACTTTACAGACCCTAGGTCTTAGTAGTGTAAGAAAAGAAGACACTTACATGTGTCTGATGTAAGGGACCCTGATTGTAGCTTTCTCAGGGCTCCCAGGGCTTCTCCCAGTGCAGTGTTCCTGCCTCAGAATCCAGTGACAGTCTCAGTTCCGACTTCATAGCTGTGATAGCTCCCTCAACTAAACTGGGAAGGCCCAGATTACTTACTCAGCAGCAGATAAAATGGCTTACTGAGGGTAGAGGGTGAGTCCTTGACCACTATTACTAGAGAAACTGGAAGGCACTGGCCATGCACCAAGTCTGGTGTGAGAAGAACAGCGTTCTCCCAGGCTTCTGCAAGCCAAAGCCTTTGTCCTTTCCATGGCTGGACATCAAGCTGGACATCAGTATTGAGAAATACCTCACCCCTTAAGATCAAATAACAGTGCCTTCTTACAGTACAGACTATGTTCCTCATGCCTACCTCTACTACCAAGAGAAGCAACACTATCATTTTGTTACACCCATAGACATGAACCCTTATGGGAAGTAGACAAATTCTTCCAATCAAGTCATTTATAAAGTAAGATTAAGGTCAAGGAGATGGTTAATTGTCACTCATATAGACCAAGGTTGCTAAAAAACAAGTCCTGTTTTTAGATATGTGGGGTTACAAGGCTATTTCTTGATATTGTTCCTCTGTACTTTATGAAAACGAATGAAAAGGTTGCTTGAGCCACTCAAAGATTTTATCAATTTTCTATTTCTTTTCTTATAAGAAAAAAAAGAGATAATACTTTATCTGAACTAGAAATTATAATAGAGTGAATTGAATAGACCAGATTCATTCTATGAATCACTTATACTCTAAGAACGTCTCAGATTTTTATACATCTCAGATTTTTATAGCAACAACTTCATGACTATATAGGTAAACTTTAAAATTTGAACACAAATTCAAATACTCAAAATTAGCTGAGATAGTTTTAAATAAAAAAAATCTGCTTTCATAATAAATTCGATTTCATTTAACAAGGACAAAATAATTTCCCTCCAATGTTTTCTTCAGTTCTACCAAGTTTGTATTGGGGCTTAGGTGAATCTCATACCTTTATAATAAGTGCTTGCTTTCTCTGCACCCTTTCACTGAGTGAATTTAGCTCTTTTTCATATATTAAAAAGTTGATTCTCATTCTGTGTCTCTTATATTTCATATTTGCCAGATTCCAGAAGGTTAAGAGGATGCAGAATAATGTTTAGGAAAAACTTTTAAGATAAATCCACAGAGCCCCTTCATTGCAATTTCTGCTATGTCTATGACAAAATCTTAATTGTATGTGTAATAGATTTTTCCAAGCCATCAGGCACAACACATAATGATTTACTGTTGATTGAGTTTTGAAGGTGTACAGGTTGGCGGAGAAGGAGGAAGGGAGAGACAGAGGGAGGGAGGATAGATTCTTATTACAATTTCATCAGGACATTCATTTACTTCAGTTGCAAAGAGAGAATGCACAATTATTTTCATAGTAATCTTAATTAAAATAGTATTAGATTCTCCCCGTCAGGTATCACCACTGAAAATTAAATTCAGCTCCTTTCTAAAATGCCTCTGTGGATTTCCCTCTCACTTATTCAAGTTAATGATTTCTAAATAAAAGTCCCTTTGGTGGCTTTTCTAAAGACATCTTTGGCTTCTCAGATGTTCTCAGTATTTTCTCTTTTCAGCAAGTTGCTTTTAGTAAGATAAATTTACAGTGCCTTAAGTAATTTCTATTTCCTCAACAGGTTTCTTAGAAAGTTAAGGAGTTGAATAAGCATCAAAACCTCATCTGGTACTAGTGATACAACAGTGGAATGATAGATGGGGACCTCAGGAAATAAATGTGATCCCACAATTTTATATAGCCAAATAATTGTCAGATAGAGAACAATTAAAATCTACTTGTATATTCAGATTTGTAGCATTTTCACAAACTATGTTAACTAAAAAAATGATGGAAATGTAATCAGAAGATAAATAATAAATTAAAGGAATATCTAAAGATAAAATTGATGTAACTCTCTGAAAGTAGAAATAACTGTATTGCAATTATTAAATGCCATAGCTGTTAGTAATTAAAAATGTCTATTAAAATAAAACTATGATGTTTGTCAGAGACTTACCTAAAACATAGTAACAGAGAAAAGTTGAAAATACAGGGCCATGAAGAACAAACCTATGCAATTTCCATCAAAAAATATGTGGAGAAACACATTAATAAGATTTTTAAAAAGATAACTAAAAATAAACTAGTAGGAATAAAAAAGTGACTTACAAAATAAATACAAGAACCATACACCAAAACTTTCCAAAAACTGGTGTGTAAGTTATATGTGTTTGTACACTACTAATATGACACCTTTAAGTCTAGAAACAATTAATGAAGTTCACATAAAAATATAATTCTACCAATCTTGAGCAATATTTTAATATGCTTCTTTGAAGAATTGGCAGATCAACTCATAGTACTTCCCTCAAAGGCCCCTACTGATGAAGACCAGGTTTAGTATTTGTCTAGTACTCTTTAGAGGGCCTGGAACCAAAAAATTTACTTATAAAATGAAAGCTATATGAAAAGATTCTTAAACTCACTATTCAGATTAAATTAAATCCAAATCAGTGAGACTTCATATTACCATTCCTAGACATTTAAAAACATTAAATTTTGATGATTATTTAAGGGAGTTTGGGAACTCACACATTCCTAATTTTAACATAAATTGGTTAAAACGAAGTCATTCATTAATATAAAACTCTCATGCTATACAGTAAAAACTTAAATATTTAGATTTTCACTTACACTGGGTGTCTGTTGTTGCCGAATGAAATTATAGAGAGAGAACAATTATTTTTCACAAAGGAATTAAAACAATAATAAATAAAGGATATGTGTTTATATTAGCATGACTATATCTTAAAGTAGGTGTCTTACCTCTTTATTTAGCTTTTGCTCTAGTATGTTCGTGGTCAAATATTCCTACCTTAGCCTTGACTTCAAACCACTTCTTAGTATACGTATTTGACAAAAACTATTATTAGAATTTAAAATCTCTAAAAGGAAAATAATCTAATTGACTACACAAAATAGGTAAGAACCCTTGGTACAATCAACAAGGATCAGAAATTGAAACAGCAGGGTCATTCTCAAAATCAGAGACACTGATTTCAGAGGGGAGAAGTAGACATTGTTTAGGAAAAATGTTGACTTACATCATGTGTGTAGATCACATGGGGCCATTTGATGCTTCAGCAATGAGGCTTGAATGTGGGATATCCCAGCATATGGCATCTAAACAGTTGTTTCAAGAAAGAAAACATAGATGCCTTAGTCCAAATAATCTCATTTGATGGTTTATAATCTTCAGAGGTTTATTTTTGGAGACTGGGGTTTCTAGATCAAAGGGTCGTCACATTTGGTGTCTGCAAAGAGCCTACTTCCTTCCTGCTTCACTGACAACTGTCCCTTCCCTGGGTCCTCATACAGCAGAAGAGACCAGGGGGCTCTGAATCATTGACCTAATCTGTTCCCGAAGGACTCACTCAAGTATTATTAAGCTGGGGTTTAGTTTTTAACAAATGAATTTTGGGGGAACATAAACATTCTGTCTATAGGAGTAGAAAATGCTGAACAACACAAGTACATTTTACAAAGAATAACTAAGTTTTAATAATAATGATATAAATATAAAATAGAAAACAATAAGATATGACATACTTACAAATGTGCGTGTGTGCATACACACACACAGTAACTACAATATGCCATAAGCCAAATTCCCAATTGTTTGGGGTGGAGTTAGTAAAAAAGAAAAAATTGTTGTTGACTATTATGAGTTGGCAAATAATGAAATACTTTAAACAGATATAAAGCAAATTGTAGCATCTACTTAATTTTGTTGATTGTTAGCTTTACATTACCAATTAAAATTACCCAAGAAAATTTGCTGAACCTTGATAAATGCAGTGGAAGACAGGGCACAGCTTCCATCCTACCCCGCCCAGCCACCCTTTGGGCTCCAAGCTTTACTCTGGGGGCTGGTGGAGATTATAGGCCAGGAGCGTTGGTAACTGCATTGCTTTGCCAGCGGAGGTTAATTATGTGAGCAGAGCATGAATAAAATCTAAGTGTTATAGAAAACAATGAAAATCTTTGGAGAAACAATTAGGAAGAGTGAACACCCTGTTATATGAGTCCTAACAAGCAACAAAACTGAAGACCACCCAGAAACAAAACAAACAGGAAAGTGACACCCCAAAATGATCGTACTGCAGTGTCAGTTAGACCTAGTAATTAAGAAGGCAGTGTGTGTGTGTGAGTGTGTAGGTAAGGATTAGGATTTGGATTGATGCAATCTATTATTATAATTGTCCCATTTTGATAATTACGAGGCATGAAAACCTCATAGAATATTATGACTCATACACAGGGAAAAAATGCAGAAGGTAGAAAAGGCCTGGGGTGGCATCTTAGGGGTGATGTCAGAGTAAAGGCACTGTAACTGCTTCCTCCTTGTTCCTGTAAACCAACAACAAATCAATCAACCAAGATAAAGTAAGATTACATTTCTCTGCTCATCACCTCACGGTGCTAGAGAGATCAGCAAGTCTGTGTGGGGGAAGATGGGTGGATTGGGGCTCATGGAAGATGAAGATTGCAGTTATTGGGAACAGTTAGGGGGGCTGCCAGCCTTGTCAAATGCCTTAGGAGGGGAGAACAGAGACAGCCTAGAGATGCCCACCCTTAGACCCAAAACAACAAGATGAGGTTCACCATTGGGTCAAGATCTTAGCCAGGACAGCCATGGAGAAAATGCTTCAATTAGACCACCTCTCCCAACACTCGCTCTCTCTCTCTCTCTCACCCACACATACACTAGATGTGTACTGATCCTTCAAAGTAGGTAGTTCAGATCCAGAGCCTCAAAGAAGAGGGTCGTTGTGAACCAGGTCCCCCTAGCCTATCTGCAGTAGCAGCTAACTCACTCCCCATTTCTTTCCCTCCCAGCAGGAAGGTCAACCATCCCTCTACCTCCATCAACATCTGCTCAAAGAGTAGAAGGGTTTAACAAAAAAATTAAACCATAGTGCCACCTTCTGGGAAAGAAAAAGTAGACACTACTAAGTTGCTAATCTAGATTTCCTCCATTGTTTACTGAGGTAAAAGTGGTTCACATCTTTCTGTTTCAAGGGTTATAGGCTCAAAGCTCTACAAATGCATTTTTCCGCCCCATGCCTACCACTAGTGCCCAAACAGTCCTCTACATGTTCCACTGGGCCCCTCACCCTCCCACTGCTGTCCTTTCACCCTCCCTTGGTGGTTACCTTAGTTTTTCAGCTAAGTGTCTATCACTGGTTTGGTGCACCTAATCTTTTTCCTTTCTCTATATTCTTTCTCACATATAAGTGAAACCATCCTGTATTTGTCTTTCTCCTTGGACTTGTTTTGCTTAGCATTATCTTCTCTAGTTCCTTCTATCTTGTTGGAAATGGCAAGAGTTCACCTTTCTTTATATACCTGTGTACAACTCCATTGATTACTCTAGCTCTTACGCACCTGTTTTTTCTTTTGTACATATGTGGCTCTATCCTGGGAATTGACATGACGTGGGTGGTGTGTTACCCCTCCAGGTACCAGTGTCCTCATTACCCTGTCATAAGTTTCAGTTGAAGCAGGAGTTCCAGGCAGGTATCAGTGAGAACCCTCTCTGGGGATCTTAAGCAACCTTTCAGCAATTCATTTGTCAATACCTAAGCATGATAATTGAGCTGAGGTTTTTCTTTGGTGCCACTGAGTCTTTGATGTAAATGGCAAACCCCTAATCTCACAGTTTCTTTTTTTAATCAGTCAAAGGAGATCTTGTAATTTAGTGGAATGAGCACATAGCAAGACATGAGGTAAACCCTAAAATATTCCTGTTGTACATAGCGATTACGTGGATAACCCAAGCTGCTATTTGGCCCCTAGAGTTTACTTAACCCAAACATTTTGTAGCAGGCAAGCTAAATGCTCAAGGGTTTCAAATACTGTATTGATGACCCCCTTAGAGCTCCCACCCTTGCCACCCCACTTTCCTCAGAGAGTGAAACAGAAGAGAAATGAGAAGGGTGAAGAATAGCATCAGCACAGTCAGGATCAACTTTATGTCTTCCATCCAAGAGTTATACACCAGTAACAGGTCATCTGACACAGAGACTGGAAGAGAGAGAAGATCTAAAATCTGTGTGTTCAAGAGAGAGAGCAGGAGGGGATGAAGGAGGGAGATAGAGAGAGAATCCACAAGTTAAGGAAACTGATCACAAAGGAAAATCTACCTTCTGCTCCTACTCTACTCCTCATTTACTTCTTTGTTTTCTGGGATCAGTTGGGGATATAACTCTGGACTTTTTGACATCATAGTTTGACAGTTTGGGTGAACCAAAGTATATGCAATTTGGTCTGAGCCATGAATGTAAGCCGAGGGCAACATATCTACTCATTTATTCACAGGTAACTGAGAACACATTCTCCTTTGCTTTTATAACCTTGGCTAAGAGCTAGAGCGGCAAAATGTTCCAGAAATGTCATTGAGATAAAATGTTGGATTCTGAACAGCTGGATAAAACAAAATTTTATTGCAGTTTTGTGGTGGAAGATAATATTTTAACATGCAATGTGCAGTGGATGGGATCATAAAAGTGATGGAGTAGAAAGTCAATCCACTGAAGAAACAATTGGGTAAACAGTGATAGAACACTAGTTGTTAATACTGAACTCAAATCTTTAAAATAGCGGCAGAGTGATGAGGACCAGTAGAGAAGTGAAAGGTGGTAGCTTTCATTTTATTAATGCCAAGTACTGCCACTAATATGTAAGCCCCAGGAGGTCAGAGTCTTATAATTTTTATCCACTGTGGAGTCTCAGTCTTTAGAAATGTGACTGGTTCATAGTAGGCTCTTATTAAATAACTGTTAAATGAAGTAGAACTACAAAGAAAACACTCCCCAGAAATCAGAATCATGCAAAACAATTTTAGATATTTCCATTATAAGACAACCTTATAAAACACTGATATACATTATACTCCAAAAATTAAAAGACCACATCAAGGGGAAAAAAATCCTGCACATGAAAAAAATAAACAAGGGTGCTATAAAAATTTAAAATAGGGTCCTCCCTGGTGGAGCAGTGGGTTAAAGCACAGCACTAAGAAGCTAAAGCCACTTCAGCATGAGTTCGATGCCTGCCCTGATGTGGCCGACCTCTCCTGTCTCACCTGCTGCTCCCCTCAGCAGTGTACTTCATCAGTCTGCCTGTTCTGTTCCCCATTCTGTCTCTGGTGAATCCTCTCACTGCTCCTGTACCTCTGGTCTGTACCCCAGTTCTGTATGCATAAATAAATAAATCTTTTAAAAAATTAAAAATAAGCATTATAGTTTTCAATAAAAGAGACAGGAAATATCTATAGGACAAAAAAAAAGGTAAAATGTAACATGAGACAGTTATATTACATTTGAAAAAGTCATAAATGGAACTGATGGTATTAAAATAATAGTATATTTGGAATCAGGAAGCCAGAGGACATACTCTGTAATAGATGAGTCATATTTTAGAGATAATCAGTAGCTATATAATAAATAGGAAGATGTGAACATGGAGCAAAACATAGAAAATAAGCAGGCAGTAAATGATAAGTAAGATGGAGTAGAAAGTGAAAAAAGATGAGCTAAAGTGAAAAAAGACGATGAGTTAAAGAATGGAGAAACAGAAATATTTGCAATAGTGATGGTTGAGAATTTTAGAAACTTGGTAATAAACTATAATCTATAAAATCAGGGAACTCTAAACATCTCTATTATGAAAGTTGAAAAGAATTCTGCACTGGGGCACAGATAGGGAGGGGGAGGTATCTTTTGATCGTGCAGAGAAAAGAAAAGCAGTTAACATTCAAGGGTGTCGATCAGATTGACAGCAGATTTCTCAATAGAATAGCAATACTGGAAGTTGAAGTAACAAAAATTATTATTCAGAGCACTGGAAGAAATCAATTCCAACCTAAAATTCTAAAGTCTTTGGAAAAAAGCTGAAATGAAAACCTCCAGACAGAATGAGATATTATTTGTAAAGTTTGATGTGCAAAAAATAAAGATTAAAAAATGTATAAACATATAGATAAATACAAATAAGTATGCTGCAAAAATGCAATAATTAGAATAACCCCCTCTAAGTCTTCAATAACATAAAGTTAAAATCCTCAACAACCATAATAAGTAACTCAATGGATTAAATGTTATTAAACTATTCCAAGGTTATCTTATCTTCTGGGAATGCTTAAGTATTAATTCACTTTATACTTAATAAATGGAGTTTGAATGTTAATATTTATATCCCATTATAGAAATACTATATAAATTGTATGTTAATTATAAGAGAAGCAAGTGGAATGATTAAAATTATAGTCATGAAAATAGAATTATCAAAAAATACAATGATTGGAAGGGTCCCATTTTCTAGTCCCATTTACCTGCATTCTTGAATTTCCAATAGACAGGAAAGATACCAACATGAAATAGGAAAGGTAGACACTCAAAAATAAAAATACACCATTTATTCTGTAGATCTGGAAAAGAATTAAGAGAAAGAATTAGGAGCTAGGTCTTTAGGAATATATTGGAATCCCAACACAGTGTTGAATATAGGAAACCTGGCAAAGGTCTCATTGCCAAGTGCATTTAGTCCTATTCAGCCTTTGTGAAAGGCCCGGCAGGGTGATGGCTGAAGACGGAGCTGAGAATCAAGGTTGAGGCTTGGGTTTATATAGTCATTTGGGCTGAGGATGGAGCAGGGTTAAGAGAGAATTGTCTTTTCCTACTTTTCCTCACACTGTCCAGCATGTGATCATCTTGGAAATAAGTTTGTGAAAGAGCAGAATGCTGGTCACTATACCATGTGAATGTGTAAGTGTCTCAAGTTTACAGGACCAGGAGACCCTCACTGCTGGTGCAACCAGTTAAGTGCAGCATTACAAACCTGCCACAGTGACTGCAACACGAGTTCCATCCCCGGCCAGGGAGGTGACCCACATGGCACGACAGACCTCTCTTGTCGCACCCACTGCTCCCCTCAGTAATTTGAGTGTTCTGCTCCTCAATCTCTCTCTGATGAATCCTCTTACCCCTTGCACCTCTGGTTGTACCTCAGCTCTTGGATGCATCCATAAATAATTTTAAAAATAAATAAAGTGTATAGGACCAACAAAGTGGTAGTTTTAGGGAATTCTGCATTGGTTAAGAGGGCAAAAGCCCTCAGAAGCCAAAAATTGTATAGATATACAGTCATTTGGTGCAATGCAAGTCTCTTCTCTGCAGAATCCATTCTGCTTTGTCATTCTATTTTTGCTAATAAACCTATATTAGGGAGCTTCCTACAGAAAAATCATTTCAAAGCAGAACATCTCATCTATGATGTCTTATACTAAATTAACTTTTAAAAATTCATTTACCGATTCATAACATTTCTGAAGAAGAATGACAAGATTGTTTAGAAATTCTGAGACCTACTGTGCAAGAAACTAATAATTATGAATAGAGTAGAAAAGATTCCAGAATGACTTTAGGGTTTTGATTTCTTGTGTGTTGGTTTAGTTCTTTATCTGTTTGTCTTTTATACCATAATCAACAATTCCCAACAAGGAAGTACTAAAATAAGATTTGCTTCTTACCTTGCACTAGAAGTAAGCTCTCTCTCTCCTAGCCTTGCTGTCAATACCTACAGCAAAACCTAGCATCTAGGAGTGGTCCATAGTGCTTATCACTACCTCCTGCTTTGCTTGTCTATTTTGACTCATGGCCCACTCACTTGTAAGGTGTGCCCCCCCAGGTGTCTCAGTATGTTCTCCCAAGACAGAGAATTGTATCCTTCCAAGATAAACATTTCCTGGATATGATAGGCACTTTGTACACATGTACTGAAAGCACAGAGGATGCATTTATATCCAAGAAGTGAGATATGGTTTGCTACGTTGAAAAACAGCTTTTACTTATCACATACATCAGTGGCCTTTTCTGTATTATTTCTGGTGGATTAAAAAGAGTCACAGGGTTTTTGATGCTTCTCCAGTGGGTGTTTGTAGTCTATCCTCTTGAAATCTTTTCTGTGATTGCTTTGCTCAGTAGAATATGGCAAAAGACAAACTATAGTAGTTTCTAATCTACTTGAGGCTTATTTCTGCCTTAAGAAATAAGCAGTTGTCCTTGGGTTTTTCTTGCTGTTTTGTAATTTTCCCTCAGGAAGCCCTGGGTTGCCACACATGAAGTCTGACTTGAGGCACCATGGCAGAGAGTTAACATGTTGCCATACCAGCCCACAGTTCCACCCAGTCGCACCAAAGCCCCAGATATGCGGGTGAAGGCACTGTGGGTCCTTTGGACCATCCCAAACACCAGAACAACTTACACCAATGGCCTCAGTATGTCAAGTGGAACAGAAGAATCACCCAGCTGAGCACTGGCCATAATTTCTGGGCCCCAAATTTGTGAGATATAATGATATGATTATAGTTTTTAGATCAATAATTTTAGAGATAATTTGTCCTAAAACTACCAATAACTATGATACAGCTCCTCCCATATTCTCAGTTTTGCTCCTTTCAAATGTGCAAGATTCATTCCTGTCTCTGCCAGGAATGTTTGTCCCTCTCACAATACAGAATCTGAATTATACCCACGTGAAGGATATCTGTGGGCAGTTCCATCTCATGCAAACTACTTTATCTGATGTCTTACTTATTAAACTTGTAATTCACGGCTTCACATCAGTGTTCATGGTTTCCTTTTAAATAGAGGAATCTATTGATGAGGCTTTGCAGTGAGAGCCTGAGCATTCAAAGGGGGCATGTTGGAGATTATGTCTCTTCTGCTAAGCAGAGCATTGCAACAACAGTGCAGCACAGAACTGGGGCTGAGACTCAGGAACTGAAATTAATCATAAGTTGTCTTAACACTGGTTAGAACAGAAGGGTGGAATCTAAAAATCAGCAAGGGGGGAGTGTCTTCATTTCCTTCAGAGATGTTACGTCCATTATCTGTCTTTGTAAATGAGACATGCCATGAAAAAGAAATACCAACCTGAAGTGAGTGGCATTATCCACCAGAGAATCCAGATACAGAGGAAAATGCAGACTCCATCAGGCTGGGAAATGAAGGGGGAGCTGGAGGGTCAGGCAGCAAATAGCATGGCAACATGGATTAAAGCAGACAATCTAGAAACCCTGCCTTTTAGTGACTTAGTCAAAAGTGACTTAGTCAAACCATAGGCGTCAGACCCAGTGGGAGGACTTCTCCCTGTGCTTTTACTTTGGCTAACTGTCTTCATCATATTACTATTCTCAAGATATGACATCATTATTTTAAAGCATAAGGAGATAAATGTTAATGGATTAGAAAATTCAATATCATAAAAATATCAGATCTTTCCAAAATGTTCTGTAAATTCAATGTACTTTCAGTGAAAATTCTGACCTTTCCCAGTTCATCTTGTCTTGCTTTGTATGATGAATATTAAACCTACATAGATCAGTGATGGGACAAAGAGTCAAGATTCTGGCAAAGAAAAATAATGTTAAAAAACCTCAACTAAGTGGCATCAACACTTCTATAAAACTATTGTAATGAAATCAAAAAAGGATCACAAACCAAGTCCAATTTGGAATTATCATTGGGTTGCAAGCATGGCTCAGCATATTCAATTAATAAAAGTAATGCATCAATGTTTCATATACATTAATATAATGAAAGGTAGAAAATGATTATCTCAACAGAAGTTCACTAGACGTTTATAACGAAGCAGTAAATAAAAAACAGTTATACTGAAGATATTATAGTGATTAAAAAATTGAAGTGCTCATAAACAGACAGAAACTAAGCAAATTTGCTTTTACAAAACAGCAATTGAAAGGGACAGCAGCTGTGAATTGTGGTTCTAGTGTTAAGTGTATACAAATAGACACATCAACAAAATGGGGGTCCCAACAAAGGACCCAGATGGATGTGAAACCTGACTCATGACAGAACTAACATTGTAAATCAATTAAGTATTGTCCTGCGAATGTCACTATGAGAGCTGCATATGAAAAGTAGAGATGGAGAAGCTCCCCTCCACTCCACACACCAATTATGACTAGAGAGCAAAAAAGAAATTCCCAGTGAGCCAAAAAATTGGAAATTAGATCATAAAGGAGAAAAGATCTCTCAAAGTTCAGGAAAATGACCACAGGGTTGCAAAGCATAAAGACATTTTCTTGTGCAACTTGCCAGTATCAGCTTCCAGACTGATAGTCTTGCTCTCATATGCAAATCATGTGAAGTAGTGGAACAATATCCACTTAAAGCTAGAACTGTCCAGACACAACTCAAATACAAATTACATGAACTTAGTTCTGCAGAAAAGCAGAATAACAAAAGAATAAACACATCTTTTAAATTAGCATTCAGTACATAGGATTAGCATATTGATGTCTGAAATGTAATCAAAACTTACCAGACATAAGTAAGCAATAAAATGTAACACATTGTCAAGAAAAGAAAGAATCCGTGAAACAGACCTAGAGATGGTCCAGGTGGCCCAGGTTTACAGCTCAAGAACTTGAATATGGGATACATATAATAAAGGGTCTAGTTAGAAAAATAACAACATGCATGAACAGATGGAAAAATTCTTCAGAAAGATGGATACTATTAAGAGTATATATTAGATATAAAGTTACCGTGAAGGGATGAAGAACAGTGAGGACACTACAGGAAAAAAAGAAAAAGCAGTAAACTTAAAGAGAGCTTAATGGGAATTACCCAATCTACAAGTAAGAGAAAATATTTTAAAAATGGAACAGAGGATTCAAGACATTAGTAGAAAGAAGAAAAAACAAATAGATAGATACAGGAAAAAATCATTTGAAAAAACTCAACTAAAAACTCTTAAAACATAACTAGAAGAAACTGATGTTTATTTAATGGGTTCTGGTACAAAACAGCCATGGTGGGTGGGATTCAGGTCATATATGAGCTTAACAAGAAGGACTTTCCTTCCTCAAAATTCCCGCCTACTGAAACCACCAAATGCCCAGCTTTCAAAGGAAGAGATTAAACATTAAACTCCATAGTCGAGCTATTCCTCTGAGAAGCCACCATTCGCCAGTAATTGATTATATTGGACGTCAGCCACCTTAAAGAAAGGGCAGTTTCCCCTCAATAGTTTGGATAATTATCCCATATATATGCTTGCCTTCCTTGGCTGCCTTGCTTCATCAGTATCACCAAACAGAGATTCGTGTCAATGCCTTAATGTCATCATGATGTTCCACTCAAAATTTTTTCTGGTCAAGGACCTAATTAACCATAAAAGAAACGCAGCACCATCAACCACTTGTGAAATTATTGGATCTTTCCATGTACTTATTTATATAGAAGAAACAGATCTTATAGACCACTGGAATAACTGATTCAAGAATCATTTATGATGCTGGTTGGAAAGTAGCATCTATAACACTCCCACATAGGTGCAGTTCTTTCTTTGAATCAGTGGCATATCTCATGCTTTTTAAAGTGCACAGGCTAAAAGCTAGAACAACAAAAGTAGGAGAGATATCTCTTACTACTGTACCAGGAAACTATTCATTATACTCTTGCTTCTCATCCCCATAATATTGTACTTTGTTAGCTTGAATATATTCTCATGAGAGGAATGATTTCATAAGAGTAAGCAATATTTGACCTGATGACATGGAATTGAGACTGTCAGTTGGCTAATTTAGTCTCCCTCTGCCACTGATTCAACAAACAAATGAAAATATTGAAATCCAGTTATTAAAATGAAATAGACACCATCAAGGCAGAGGGACTATGCCTGAAACTTCTCTTGAACACATCTAGTTACGTCAAGCTCAGTCAAAAATGGACCAATACTACAGTAGTAGAATAAGGCAAGGTCACTAATGTTCAGATGATTTAGGAATGAAGATTAGAGTCTCACTAGGGAAAGAACCTTAATCTCTGAGAAAAGGGAAAGAGAATCTGAATTGGGTAGTGAAAAAGTTACAAGTACTATTTGTAGTTTCATAACTATCTAATGACATGCTATACATAATTTTTTTCCCTTGATAAGGAGGTACTATAAGCATCATTTCTTCTTGAGGGACAGATAAAAAAGAAATATAATGGTAACAATGAAAGTCAGAGCAATTGTTAAAATTGAAGTATCGATAGATATAGGTATACTGAAATGTCTGTATCTAGATGGATGGATGGATGGATAAACAGATGTCTTGGGCTCTCGGAAGCCAAGAGAGCAGGCCATGGTGTGGGGGCCTGGAGGGAGTTGGGGGTAGGAGCTGGCTCGTGGCTCCAGGGTATTCTGCTCTCCATAGTGATTAGCAGTTCACAATGTAGTCTATCTCCCCCGCATGCACACAGCTGGGCCAGGGCGTCCCGTCCACGCACAGACCATGGAAGACCCAGGAGGCAGATGGGACTGGGGCTGCCCGGCCGAGGGACAGCTCAGGGACTGGGGTAAATAGATGTCTAGATATGTCTAGATGTCTAGATAGAGAGATAGAGAGATATAGATAGTGAGTGAGAGAGAGAGAGATCTCCACCCATGAGTAGAGTTGAGCATCCCTGTATCCTACATATAATGACCTGCCTTTAAATCATCACACTGTGTTATGCTGACACCTGGTCTTTTGAGTTTCTGAAGATGGAAGCACCTTAAATCTAAGTCATACAAGGAAAATGAGAATGGCTTGAAAGAGGAGTTATCTATCCATTGCTCTTATCCTGAACCTGGACACACTTCCCCTCCATTTCCCATTCCCATTGGTGTCTACAATCAATCTGAGCGAAGAGAAGGGAAACTTGCTTCCATGTCTGCTTTCCCAGCATGTACTTACCATAGAATGCATCGTGGACTCCAGGCATTTACCTTTGCGAGGTTCCCCAAATGGACCAGTAGCAAACTTGCCCCTCAGAGCAGAGGAATCAAAGACAGAAAAATTTGATCGCTTCTGAAAATGACAGCATGAAAGCTGAAAATAGCCACTTCTCTGCGGGAAGGTGAAATGGGACTGCTCACCTGTATGTGACTTCATTCAAAACTCTAACCCGTCTGGGTCCTGTCCTTGCTCCCTCTGTTCCCAGAAACACCATCTTAGTAACTGTTGCTGTTGAGCAGGGAGGGCAGGACCTCACTGGCGGCCGCTCACTGAAGACAAGCCCTGGCAAGTCTCCACCAGCCAGAAATACAGCAGCAGTAGGCCTGGAGTAACTAGCCAAACAGCTAGACAAAGGAAATCCCCTTTCAAATATCACTTTACCAAACTCAAGCTGATATATCATTTGTCTGTGATAACTCTCTACTAGAAGTGGAAGTTTGTATCATCAAATTATCGCTGCTTTCTGTACCCCTTCAGAGATGAAAACAACCCTCACATTTTGAGAGGAGTAGAAGCTGCTCAGTGGGTGGCTTGAACCTGACCCCATGGCAAATATGATTAAGGGGGAAGGGGTGATGAGGGGTTTCATAAATTAGTATCCAGAATCAAGATGTGCTTCTCATCAGCTCCTGAGGGTGTGGGCAATCTCAGAGACACCAGGACCCCAGCAGGTTCATAGACTGAGTGGGTCTCACTACAGAAACAGGAAGTTGCTGGGGCCCCATTCTAATTTCTTGGTGAAGATCTCTTCTTAGGATCAGAAAGGGATTAATCACTTCAGCAGCTCATCATTAGTAGTCTCTCTGTGGGGAGGAAGCCTCATGTTCTCCAAGTACTCCTGAACAAGAGTAGAGTTTTTCTGTGCGGTTTGATTTAAACCTACAAGCTACCCAAGACTGTCTCAATCCTCCTGCACAGGCTATCAACATTTTCATATCTTCATTAACAAGTCTGAGCTGCCTTTGAGATAGCCAAGTGGGTGAGGCCGACACATCAGACTTTTTTCATTTCCCCACGTTTCAGTTCTTCTATGTATACATAAATAAATAATTAAAATGGCAAAAAACAAAAAACTCATCAACACACCTTATAATGGTGATGGTCCTTGGAGCAGGCTATACAAGAGAACTTCAAAAACTATGAAGCAATGGCATTTGATGAGTCACTAAGCACACGAAGATATTCCTGCACTTACACAATCTAAGATATCAGAGTCTCTCTTTTCACAGAGATTTGCCTTTTCTTCCCAGAATCAGCAAGAATGCCTGAGTTCTAGTAATCAGCTGCCTATGAGTGAGATATGTCGCTTAAAGATCAACCATTGGGAAAAGGACAGGCAGTCCATTAAGAGATCCTAGCAGGGCCCTCGCTGGTGGTACAGTGGGTTGGAGCTCAGCACCACGAAGCTGGCTGTGGCCACTTCGGTGCAGGTTCGATCCCTGGCCCTGAAGGTAACCCACGCAGTGCAGCAGACCTCTGACCTGCCCACTGTTCTCCTCAGCAGTGTACTTCTGCTCCCAGCTCTCTGGTGAATCCTCTCACCACCCTTGCACCTCTGGCCTGTACCCCAATTCAGGGTAAATAAATAAATCTTTAAAAAAAAAAAGTTAAAAACCACATAAGCCTAGGGAACAAAGTGTGTTTTCCTGTCATAGTGAAATTAAACTAAAAATTAATAAAGGCATGATAGCTGAAAATTCCGACATATTTATAGATTAAGTAACACGTTACTAAATAAATGGGGGTGAGGAAAATCTCACGAGATGTGTTTTAACTAAGTAAAAGATAGTTTTAACTAAGTAAAACAAAAATCCTAACTTATCGATTTTGTAGGATGCAGTGAAAACAGAACCTAGAGGGAAACTTATGATGTTAAGTGCATATATTAGAAAAGAAGAAATAGCAGAGATCTATAGTCTTAGCTTCTACCTCAGGAAATAGAAGGGGAAATGACAATTTAAGCCTAAAGCAAGCAGAAGAAAGAAAAGTGTTACATAAAAAATCCATGAAACTGAACACAGGGAAACAGTAGAAGAAATCAGAAAAAACAGAAACTAGTCCATTGAAAAGATTAGTAAAAGTGATCTACGTCAGGCCAAGTTAATCATGAAAAACGATAAAAGATAAAAATTAGTCCTATCACAAAAGAAAACAATGTCACCATATTAATTCCATTGACATTAAAAGGATATAAAAATGTATTACGATCAAACCTACTCCCCAAATTTGATAAATAAAATAGACACAATTCTTCAAAGACAAACTAATGAAACTCACACAAAGATTGATAATCTGAATAGGTCCCTGTCTATTAAATAAATTGAATCAATAATAACTTTCAAGAAAATAGAGCCACCAGGACCAGACAGCTTTACTGGTGAATTCTATCATACATATAAGGAAGAAAATACATTAATTCTCCATTAAAACTTCCAGAAAATGGTAACAATGGAAAGACATCTAACCTTACTCTATGAGGATAAGGAAGGAACACCACAGCCCAATGTCTTTCATGAATATCGATGCAAAACACACAATATCAGCAAATTATCGTGTCCAACAAAAATTTTAGCCAATATATAAAAAGAAATAGACACCAAATTTTAATTTATAGTCATTGTTCTGATTCTTTAATATGTACTGGTATACTTCCTTTTTAGTGTTCTTGGAGGTAGGATTTTTTCCTCGTTTGTTTTTGTTAAATTCTCTAAATTGAATTCCTAAATTGATCTGTCTCGTATCTATTCTGAATCTTAGTTCTTCTTCATATTGTAGACTTTCATCAAGAATCTTATAATCATTTTACCAATATACATTTAAGATCAAAGACAATGGACAGTAAAGTTACACTGCTGTTAGGTGAATGAGACCGATGGACAATCAAACTTAATTGGACGGAAAAATCAAATTATCAACTGTCAGGGAACCAGCAGCTTTTCTGGGGCACCCCTCTCCCAGAAAAGCACCAGGTGGATGGTGTCTTTAGGTAGACAAAGCCTACACCTGCTATCCTGACGGTCTACATATGGCTTCTTCAATGTGTTTTAAAAGAACTTTTTCTTTTGTTTCGCATTTGTCAAGGGATAACTACTGGCCACTCTGAACAGGGGGATAGGGAGGCAAGTTGATTATTGCACACACAAAGCTTCAACTGACCTGTTTTCTTCTCCATTTTTCCTTCCCACTGGATGATGCACTTGTAGGAATTTTTACCAAGCAGGTGAGCACCTTTATCTACAAAAGGATATGAGTGCCACCTAGAGGCTAATCTAGTACTGCACTCTCTTAAAAGACTGACCTGGACTATGGTGATGGCACACGGGTGATTTGGTGATGGGAAGCCCACAGGGATTACAACTGAGATGGAAAAATGCACAAAATGATGTAAAAATAAACTATTATATTATTTTTTAAAAGACTGCCTTTCCTAAAGGAGTCTTAGAAATTTTCCCTGAGACTCCTTCACCTCACAGTCTGGTGGGTTTTGTCAGGGTCAACAAAAGTAGTAAGAAAGAATTTTCAGACCCTCCCTGGTGGCGCAGCGGGTTAGAGCGCAGCACTGAGAATCTACAGCCACTTCCACATGAGTTCGATTCCCGCCTGCCCCGGAGGTGACCACATGGCGCGGCAGACCTCTCCTGACCCGCCCACTGCTCCCCTCAGCAGTGTACTTCCATGGTCTGCCTGTTCTGCTCCCTACTCCGTCTCTGGTGAATCATCTCACCCTCCGCAACTCTGGCCTGTACCCCAGTTCTGTATGAATAAATAAATCTTAAAAAAAAATTAAATAAAAAAAAAGAAAGAATTTTCAAGTCTTGGGTCAGAATCTGCCATCACTTTCCCTGACCACTGCAGACCACAGGAACTGCCCTTCGCTGACTTCCTAGCATATTTTCTTTATCACTGAACCTGAAGATTGAAGCCAGGAACTATCAGTACTTTTTTAATGTAACCTTTTTCCAGCCAACCTCCCCATGGATTTATCTGCTAATTCACAAGTCAGCCCTGGGCTGCAAAGAATGGAAACCCCTAGATCCCCTCCGCAGAAGCAAACTGTATCTCTTTCTCTGAAATGTCTTTCTTGGACAGGATCTTCTGGAAGAGCACATCCCACCACCTCCTGGACAGGTAAAACCTGAACAGGTAACTGCCGGGCAATTGAGTGGAGGAGTCAAGGGGAACCCCACTGAGTCCTAGCTCTGTCAATTTGAAATGCACCTACAACATCCTCTTGGGCAAATGGCTTCTCTGAGGCTTGAGTTCCTAGTTGGTTGAACCTTCAGTGAGGTGACAATACCTATCTCCTGGTCTTATGGTGAGGATTAGCCCCAGCATTTATATACCACTTACACAATTTACTAAACAAACAAACAAAAAAATGGTGCTAAAATGTTAGCTTTGACTATCATGAGTACTCTAACCATGAATTAATTTACCTACCCTGCAAAAGTGTTGTGAGAGTTAAATTCTGTCCACATGTGTGACAGACTGCCTAGTGAGAGTTTCAGGTATTTTTCATCAATGAATATATATGCTTCCTATATTCATAACTAAGTCATTCACAACTCAGTTGTGAAGACATGGGAACAAACTAAATGCCCACTAATAGAAAATTGGACAAGAAACAGATGTGTGTGTGTGTGTGTATACATATATACACATGCATATTGTCAGGTCTTGAACTGGGAACTGAGACTTCGGTATCTATACCTGCAGGCACCTGGAACTGGGTGCAGGCAGTGGCTGGAAGGTCCTTGATAGGAATCAGCAGAAACTGCACAAACAACTCCCGGAACTGTACTTCTCCAAAACACAATTCTTCACTCTCATCAAAAAAACCCTACCCTGCTCTGGGGTGCAACTTCTTGGACTCCCTCTTCTGAGTCCCTGAACCTTGCCCAAGAGTGCAAATGAACTCTGCTTATCTTGACCTAATCTTTCACATACATGTACATATGTATACATATATATCTATATATCTGTATATCTGTATTTCTTGTCCAGTTAGAATCTCTTTGAGAGTCTGAGTACATTAGGAAGCATCACCAAAGCCTTTGTAAAAGAGGCTGCTTTTGGAAAAGTCAAGGACAGTACATATTATAGGCAGGTAGGTTTAAAACAAAGAAGCAAAAGCCTTGCAATCTTTCTCAATATGTCAAAAAGGGGGTCGTCCAAGCTTTGCATCTGGATGGGGTACCAACACCATTAGTGGTGGTTCCGACTACTGACATTATCTTTCTGCAGGGGTTCATGCTGACCCAAGCCCCAACTAGTGTCACAGGGCCCTATGTGCCAGAACCCCTAGGTGACAAGAAGAGACTGCCAGGCAGGGGATGGAACCAGTCTCCGCACATAGACACAGCTCAGAATTCTGAAATTCTTCACATACTTCTTTCTTTCTTGCATATTTTTCCTACAAAGAGACATTCAAGAAATGACTCATAATACTGCTTGCTCTTCGGACGTTTCGAGTAAGAACTATTTGTTCTACTAGGCCTATCTGAAGGGTAGCTGCCCAAGCTCGGATGAGTATTCTTCCTCCCCTCTCCCCTCCCACCCAACACCATCCCAGAGTAGGATTTCTAGTCCATTTCAAGACAGAACACAGGGGGAACTGACCGCAGAGTGAATGGAGTCGCAGCTCTGTGGGTGTGAGGAAGTCCAGAAGTCTGCCATCATCTCTGGAGAGCATCCCCCTGCTCTCCGGTGATTCGGGTGCTTTGGCACAGAAAATGCACTTTTAAGCACTTGAAACAACACAATGAAAACCTCCACAAAATGGCCCTGGGAAGGAAGCCTGCCACTCCTAATTTGCATCTGAATAGAGCAGTTTCCTTTATAATACACACTTAATTACATTACTCTCCTGGGGAATGAATCATATTCCTGTTGCCTGTTGTTGGGATTACCTTCTGGACACAAACATCGAGCTTGATCTGCGGGTTTATGGGTGACAAATATCAGCCCACTGCCCTAATGGTGAAATAACATCATCTACTACTAGAGGATATTATTCAACTTAGTGAAATTTTCCAAAAGCACAAGAAATGGTGGCTTGAAGGATCCAGAAAAATTATCCATCCTTTTCTGAGACTTGGAGACATATTGTAATTGCCTAGGGAGCTTTTACAAATAGCATTGCACAGCACAAGCCTCCTCCCCCCACCATGTCCCCAAGTATTAACTCCATGTCCCCAGGTATTAACTCAGATTCCTTAAAGATAGGGCCCAGTTACCAGAATATTTAAAACTTCCCAGGTGATTAATAGGTACTGCCTAGAACGAACACCCCTACTATAATCAGCTCATGACTCCCCAGGCAGAGATACTGTGGCCTTCCAGGGGTGGCTGAGAGCTGCTAGGGCCAGCTGTGCTGTTCTTCCTTCCTGGCTGCTGGCCTTAGCAGGGTTCCCCACCCCTTCCTCATGGCCCATTTCTGCCTCCAGGTCTCCATTTCATTCAATGACTCATCATATTTGTGTGGACCACCTGCTATTCGGCAGAGACTTCCATTCCTAGAATATCCTCCTACATCTTAGGTCAGATTTTTTAGCCTGCTTAGCATTCCTAAAAGTCAATGCCTCCGGCATGCAACATCTTAGTCCGACCACAAGAGGGAGCCAAGCGCCCCCACACCTTCCTATGGTTCTACAGATTGGAACAGCGGATTTGCAGGTGGACCCTGCAGGGAAGGGGGAGGACTTGGAGAAGTGTTCTTTGTGCTGTCCACACTGAAGAAAGCAATGAGTGATCAGAACAGACAGAGCAGGCCTCACAGAAAAGCATACACGGGGGCTTAGTGGCTGAGAGGTCACCTCAGACCATCATCTGTAAAACGGCCACAAAAATGACCTAGTAGTAGACCTGCCTATACTATATACAGTATATATACAGAAAGTGCCAAAAATCTGTGAATGACATCTTCTGATGTCCCACCCCTGCCTTCTCTCCCCAGTTTCAACCTCAGCTCCTGTGTTCTGACTATCTCCCCTCTCCATTCACACACTGAGCTCCTCACGCACAGTATGATGGTATTACGGAGGGGGTCTGGGAGGGTGGGATGAGGTCATCAGGACTGGCCCCTCATGAATGAGATCAATGCCCTTATAGAAGAGCCCAGGACGCCCAGCGAGAAGGCGAAGAGACTGTGTCAGGAGCCAGGAGACAGGAGGCAGACCCTGCCAGACCTTCCTTGGATCCAGCCTCCACGACTGAGAGATAAACTTCTGTTGTTTACAAACCACACAGGAGCTGATATTTTGTCACAGCAGCCCAAACAGACCGCAACATCCCCTGTCCTCTTTTCTTTCCCCAATAAGCCAAGCCATGCAGGAGGTCTTGGAGGGTATCCTGCCCCCACCCTGGGCTGGAGCTCACGTTTAGCTCCAGATGTCATTTACATGTAAAATTTTTTAAATGGTGGCTATCTTTTGTAATCACCAACTGTAAGAAAGCTGTAAGAAAGTTGCTTTCTTCTATTTGAGTGTTTTCAGGAAAAGAACTTTTTTTTTTAAGGTTTATTTATTCATACAGAACTGGGGTATAGGCCAGAGATGCGGAGGGTGAGAGGATTCACCAGGGACAGAGTGGGGAGCAGAACAGGCAGATCAACGAAGTACACTGCTGAGGGGAGCAGCGGGCGGGCGGGTCAGGAGAGGTCTGCAGCACCAGTGGGGATGGAACTCATGTGGAAGTGGCTTAAGCTTCTTAGTGCTGTGCTTTAACCCGCGCCACTAGGGAGGGCCCAGGAAAAGAGTTTTTTATATCACCCTTGATTGTTCATTTCTGTTTCAAAGATTCCTCAGACCACCTGATGGGGAGGTGGATGGGTCTTTGAGCGGGGAGGGGACACCGTGGACTGCGGTGGGGATGCTGGATGGTGTACCTGTGGCAATACACCTGATGAGGTGTGACCCTAGGCCCTAAATCATAGACCCTAGACCCTAAATCATACCAACATGATGTCAATCAAAAATAATGCATTTTTAAAAAAAGTACTCCCAAAACAGGGCCCTCCCTGGTGGCGCAGCAGTTAAAGCACAGCAGTAAGAAGCTAAAGCCCCTTCAGCATGAGTTCAATCCCGGAGGTGACTCGCATGGTTAGGCAGACCTCTCCGGACCCTCCTGCTTCTCCCCCCAGCAGTGTACTACACAGATCTGCCTGTTCTGCTCCCCACTCTGTCTCTGGTGAATCCTCTCACCACCCCTGTACCTCTCGCCTGTACACCAGTTCTGTGTGCAAAAATAAATCTTTTTAAAAAAAATTTCTCAAAACAAAACTAAAAGCTTATGCTAATTAAAACTTTTTCTTATAAATATCTTCAGTACCTCACCTAAATGTCCTATAAACTTTAAACTATAAACTGCACGTTCTCTCTTATAAGGGACGAGCCCGAACACCCACTGGTCACCGATCCTCCCACCAGACACGTCCTCCGGTGAAGGGGTCTGCAGCCCTGGCTCTGCCCTCTGGGCACCCCAGATGAACAGCGCCCTGAGCACTCTGGGTTCGGGCCCCACCCCTCCGGGAGCCCCACACCCAGGGGCAGCCACCCCATCAGTGTCTCCACCTGAGCCCTAAATCCATGCTTCCCCCCAGCACACAGATTGCTCTCTGGTAAGCAACACAAGTAGAGTCCAGCTCACTCTACCTCCTAAACCTCTCATGGGAAGACTTCCACCCCTAGCTTCCGAGACAAGCAATGATAAACCAGTTCTCAAACAAGTGGACTGCTGGCGCTCAGCAGCACTCCGGGCGGCTCCAGGGCAGCAGGTGGCTGACCGGTTCCTCCCAGGAAGCAAAATCTGGAGCACACTGTCACAGCAAGGCCGGCCTTCCCTCCTCCCGCCCTCCCAACATGCACACGCGATTACAAACACCTGCATGCGCGCGGGCGCACCACAGAGCCGCCGAGCTCCGCAGCCGTGGGGACCGTGCACTTCACCCCCGCATCCCTAGCAGGGTCGGCACCCCACAAGTTCTCCGTAAATGTTTGCTGGACTAAAGGGTGCTGCAGGGGAGCCAGTTGGAGCAGCTACTGAAAGCAACAATGAGAAAAAAAAGTCCTTTCTGGATTCCCTGTTGATTAAATCCTGCATTTAAAGTTCCAACTGGGAGTTTTTAAGTTGTAAAAACACTTCTGGGAGCCCCTCCTCTCTTCCTTTCCCACAAAATTCAGACTCCCTCTTGGCCTCCTCTTCTGTGGCCCCATACCTCTGGGGGGCAGCCTTTGGGGAAGGGCTAAGGCAATTCTTGGGGCATTTCCGGTTCTTCCTTGGCCTACCTGTGTGTTCCCAAGATGCCTGGGTCCTGGGGACGCCATCATCAGACAGTATCTGCCTCTCGGAGAAGGCTGCAGTCCAAGCGGCCTGGCAGTCTTGGGCTCAGGTTCACCTGCCTCGAGAGGAGGTTCTGAAACCCCAGGGTGCGCAGCCTCCAGCATGGTCCGCACCCAGAGGTCCGGGGAATGGTGGGCAGGGTCAGGTGTGCAGCCCCAAGTGATGGGCGGGGCTCAGCCTGGCTTCTGGTCATCAGATAAGGCTCAGCAGCTCATGGACTACAATAAGGCAATGGATTCATTCCCCAAAAGGGGGCATTATGGAATACGGCCAAAGCCGAGATTCTAAAATCCAGCAGAATCATGTTTCAATCTTTGTTCTGCTGCTAAAATCTTGTCACCCTGAGTAAGTCACTAGGACCCCCTCCTTCTCAGCTGTGGCTTGGGGAGTAATTACACCCCTCTATCAAAGGCCGTTGGGAAGAGCAGCTAAGAGTATGTGGAATAAAGTCATTCGATCCTTACAAACCCCCAACGAGATAATGTGCAGCAAGCTAGCGCAGGTCCTCTATCCATTAGGGCAGAGGATGAAGGAGAGTCCTGGAGCCCTCGGCGGCTTTTTCAGGCTTTAAAGCTCTTCTTTTACCAAGTGTTGGGGGGCAGGCCCACAGTTGGCAAGGCAGGGAGGCTGGGGGGCCCCCAGCAAATCTTTGCTCTTTCTCTTCCGGCTTCGTCTAGCATCGTCTCGTGGTCCTAACTTTCTGTGGTCACCCGTCCTCCCGTAGCCTTCCCGCCGTAGTCGTCTCCCATCTCTGAGTAACGCCGCCCTTGGAGCCTCGGCCTTCAGGCACAGGTGGGCACACGCGTGATGCCTGCTGCATGCTCCAGATGTCCCCCACTGGGCATGCGCGCCTGCCCCGTGCTCCCCAGGGGGCATGCGCGTGCTCCAGGTGTTCCCCATCGGGCCCCACCCCCAGGTTCCCAAGCTCCTCCAGCATTCAAAGCCACAGGTGATAGCCACAGAGGCCAGCAGTGTAAAAGCCTGAGCAATTCAATTACCCTAGAAACAACTATCAGTATCCTCATTTTACAGATGAGAAAACCGAGGCATTCTAAAGGGAAGAACATTTTCCAAGGTTGTGCAGTTTGTCATTGGTAGCATGGGAGAGAGGATGCAATTCTGTCTGCCTGGTCAACCTCGCCACTTGTGGGGGTGTGGAGGCCTTTGCCATCCAGGTGCCCAGCCTTGCAGGGCTAAGCATCTGTGGCAGTTAAAACCAGCCTCGGTGTCCTCAGAAGCTGCAGTTGTTTTCTACCCAGGGGTCCTTTGCAGCACCAAAATGGACTTTCTCTGTTCTTCACGCTGCTAAGTTTGGGGAGGACAGAGCCCACATCCTCCCAGCAATCTGAGCATCCACAGAGGCTGCCTTCTCCTCCTTCATGAAGCAATCACCGCCACTCTCATCTGTTCTGGAAGCCCCCTGGCGTGGGCCTGCATGGACGGGAAGGCCATGGTTCACAGCAGGCACTGACCAGCTCTCTGCCTCTGGCCGCCAAAAATATTCACTGTGAGCTCAGAGGCCCCAGTCCATCTCCCCTTCTCTCTCCCTCTGCACGTCTCAGGATTGTGGCTGCTAGCTGGTTCCCCCCTTCTCTTCACTACCTTCCACACCCCAAGCACCTACCTTGGAGTTGTCCTCTCCACAGTAAGAGCTAGATTCTGGCTCTCACAGGGCACCGGTGAGAGCATGAGACTACGCACCTTGCTGCTTACATGATTCCCCTGCAAGAGACTCCGATTTGGAAGAGTCTGAGGGGAGGCCCAAGGAGCTTCAGTTTTAAGCAAAGGGGCTCCCGACGCCTGCCCCAGGGAGCATTCTGTTTTCATGGCCCTGGCTGAGGTCTCAGGGCAGGACACCAGCCATTAAAACGCAGCCAGGGGTTCGGAGGTGAAGCTGACAAAGCCCAGGCTCCGTGTCAGACAAGCCCGCTTGGCGCCCAACTGCACCACGTTCGGCCCCACGGCCTGGGGCTAATGACTTCACATCTGTGAGCCTCAATCACCCTTCCCTGGTCTTCCTCCTATTTTTAGAGTTGTCATGAGGATTAAGTGAGGTATTACACATCAGCCGAACGGCCCAGAGCTTGTGAAATTAGACTGCCTTCCATTTCTGCCCACGCCTCCACCACAGGGGTCTCCTCTTAGCTCAGCATTTGCAATCACAGCTTGCAAATCTAGTGATTTCTTGTTTCCACAGTAGGCTCTACACAACATGGGAAAGGGGTCGAGCTGAAATCCTTTAGATTCTGATGCAGAGCTGAGAACACAGTAGGGTTTCTGTGAGCTGTGCCTACCTTATATGTGTGTTCTTCCACCCTGGGCCCCCAGTCAGTTCATGAGGCGAAACAAATCTACCAGTGTTTATGTGGTAGCTATTTGGTACCAGGCACTGTGCTGGGCACTTAGCACCCCTGACTTCTAATCCTTCTGAAATCCCTGAGGATACAGATTACTAATCCACAGACCCCCCCCCTTTTTTAAACTTAGGAGGTGCCAGTGGTTCAGAAAGATAAGGTATCTTCCCCCAGGTCACTGAGTGAGGGGACAGTAGAGACAAGACTAGACTCAAATTCATTTAACCCTGAAACTTGTGCCCTTCTCACTGCAGCAACAGCTTCTCCTGTGTAATCAAGAACCAATCTGTTACAGCAAATGTTAAGCCAGGAAAGAGGGGCGAGAGCCCCGTGGTGTCAGTGTGCAGCTAGAGACGGAGGCGATCTGACTTCCTGAGCGCAGGGGCAGCGTTGATAGAATAACCCTCTTCATCCTCATAACTAAAAATAGGCACCAGGGTCCCCTCAGGAGGCTGTAGCTTCTTTCTCATCCCCAGGACTTGTGGGGGTCATGGTGAAAGGCACCCCAGAAGCCAAGCAAATCCCGGGGTCTGCACCACGCCTTGATGCCCGCCTGACACACGCTCATCCTAAATTCTCTGCAGACTGAAACTGTAAAATTGCAGCCTTATTTAGTGTCTCTCCAAATCTAGCTCTGAGGCAGTTCCATAACTCTTGGCCTAGAATATTATTTCAAATAACTCATGCAGACAGCTGTGTAACCAAGAAGGGAGATAGATGGGTCCCGGAATGCCCCTTTGCTGTAGATCATAACCCCCCATTCCCGCACCCTCCCCCAAGCTGCCTGGACAGAAAGGGTCAATGATTAATTATGCTAAGATAAACAGAGTTAATTTTCTTCCTGGATAAAACTAATTACAACTGTGTTTGTTTTGGTAGGACACGGAATTACTGTCCCCGGTGACAAATCTTCCTAATTGAAAAGACTGTTTATTTTAAAGGGGTGGGGGCTGGGGTCACTAAACAACAGTTAGCTAGTGTTTTCCCCATTTTTCATTTGAAGAGGGACAGTGATTAGGTGTTGCCCTCAAAGGAGCATGCAAAACCTTTCTCCAAGTCCCCCTTCTCTCAAGCCTGCTCCAGCCCCTCAGTGGCGCAGAGAGAAATATTTGGCATTTCGGAGGGTTCCTAGAACGCCCATCCTGTGGCTGATTAGCGCTGAATCATTGGTAAACTCAGGGCAGCCCCTGTTTGGCCACCCAGAGAGGAGCAAGGTGGTGGTGAATGCCACCACCATCACCCACCACATCATAAACTGGGAGAACCTCGAGCAAGCACAGGTCTCCTCTCCAGTGTTGTGCTGGATAAGACTGGGTGCTAAGGCACGGGAGGTGAGGAGTCACAGGCCTCTGCTCTCAGGAGTCCAAGATCGAATGCAGAAACAGGGCACAGCTGTCAGGGGCAGCCGGGGCAGAGGGGAGGCCGAGGAGGTGCAGCAGGGGCAGACGGGAGAAGAGGTGGTGGGCAGGGGAGGGGAAGGGCCAGTGCGGAGGGACCAGTAGGAATGAGGGTGTGTGGGTCCCTGGTGCGTTTAGGGAACTGTGAGCCATCAGTTTGGCTGAGATAGTGGGGTGATTGGAAGCACAGAACTGGGCTGAGTTAGAGGGGTGAATGGAGGCACAGGAATGGGCTGAGATAGTGGGGTGAATGGAGGCACAGGACTGGTGAAGAGTAGGAGACTCTCGGTACTTGGCTCTTGGACACAGTACCTGCAAGCTCTGCCATCATAAAGTGCCCACACTGGCGACTGAGACGACAGAAATGAAGGTCTCTGTCCAGACACCGGAACTCTGACTTCAAGGTGTCGGCAGGGCTAATTTCCCCCAAAACCTCTAGGGGAGGATCCTTTGTTGCTTTGTCCCTTCTGGTGGCCTTCTTCCCTTCTTCCCTTCTGGAAGCAGCATAATGCAGCCTCTGCGCCCACCTTAATGTGGCCTTCTCCCTCCCCCCCCCCACTCCATGTCTGAATAGCCCCCGTTGTGGGTCAGCTGTCACGCCGACGAAGGGCCTGGCTTCCTCCAGCGGAATCTATCTAAAGGTGACTGACTGTATCTCACCCATCCCATGCTTGAGTAAAGTGGCATTCTGAGGCAGCAGGGGTTAGGACACAGCTCAAGTCATACCACAGGTTACAGAGGTCACCTTCAAGTGCAAGTTCACCTTATGGGCAAAGGGGTCATAGGAGTGTTGTCTGTGATACAATGAGCAATAAAGTGGTTTTGTGTTTTGGTTTTGGTTTTGGTTTCAAAAGAGTGCTCTGGATCCAGTGTGTGTGTGTGTGTGTGTGTGTGCGTGTGCGTGCATGTGTGTTTTGGGGAGTGGGAGGGGTGGGAGTAGACTGGTGAATGTGACCTACGATTGAAAGGCCAGTTGGGAGAAAGTTATCATCACGCAGGGGAGCCCTGGAGTCTTGGTCATACATGAAGTTGACAACAGCAGAGAAGATGGACTGGACAGAAAAGCATCAGGGTGGGGATAGTTGGTGCTTGGACACTCTGGTCTAGGAACTGTGGTTATGGGCTGTGGGAGGAATAAGGGGAGGGAGGAGTCCTGTGACTTCCAGCATCTCAATGAGCAACTGAATTCAAAGGTGGAAAACCAGCCTGCTAGCCTGCTGACTGGTGGGGAGACAGTTCTTTGGGACAAGTGACGCATGAGCTCTCTGGTCATAGGGGCAATTGGATGTAAGAGTCTAAAACGCATAGACACTCTTTCTTTGGAGATGCAAGTTTAGAAGCCAAGAATAAGCAGATGATCGCAGAAGTGGCTGATACCCCGTGTAGCCACCTGGAGTAAGAGGAGGTATCAGTATGAGGAGACGAAGGAGCCAGAAGCCTAGGTACCTGGCGATCAGGGGTTACAGGGCAAGTGGGGGGAGGATTATGCTGAGAAAATAGCTGGAGACATAGAACAGCAGCCAAGGTCTGACCCCTCAGCCTCCCGCAGCCCTCACTGCAATGTGGGTGCCCCTGCACCTTCTGTAGGGCGCTCAGGAGCTGCATGGGTGTGCCTGTGTCGATGTGCGTGTGTCCATCTGCCTGTGTGGGAGTGTGAGCAGGCGCATCTCCTCCCACGCTCTGCCAGTGCCTGGAGGGCATTAGGGATCATGTCTTTCTCTGCTTTTCTTGGATTGCTCACAGCTACCCTGAAAAAACCCTCATATACACAAAGCAAGTACTTATTGCTAAATATGTGATTAAGTGTAAGTAAGTAAATAAACCACCATCAACACCTATTTAGGGCCTATTATGATGAAAGCTCTTTAACAGCAACTTAATGCAGAGCCCCTCATAAAACAGGTACTGGCTACAGGCTGGTGGGGGAGCAGGTCAAGAGGGGTGTGAGAGACACCTGCCTGCCTAGCAATCAGGAAAACTTAAGACTGATAACAAGAGGCTGTGAGGGAAGCTATCGGACCACGGGGGTGTGACATGTTGGACAGAGAGTAACTCAGCTTTCTGGATCGGTTTGTCTTTCTATGAAGTTTTATGACTTTGGCAATGGATTCTCTGAAGGCCTCAGTCTCCAGCCAACTGTCCCAGCAGAGTCCAACTGAAAAGCACTGCAAGTCAGAGAGGGCACGGGAGAAAGACAATCCCCTCCTAGAGTTACACATGATGCCAACTTTTAAAAAATTTTTCATTATTATCTGCATAGAAGAACTGGGGTGTTGCCCAGAGGTGCTGGGGTGGAGTGTGATGGTAAATGGATTCACCAGAAACAGAACAGGGAGCAGAATAGGTTGATCTTCTGAACTACATTGCTGAGGGGAGCAGCAGGCAAGGCAGGAGAGGTCTGCTGTGCCATGTAGGTCAGCTCCTGGCCAGGGATTGAACTCTGGCCCGGAGAAGTGACAGAGCCGTCAGGGAAACCTCCCTGGGCCATCAGGGAAATCTCCACATACCTACTTTTTAAAATTCAAACATTATTCCTGTCTTCCAGAGGAAGAAACCAAGGCCCACAGAACCTTGGTTTGCTCTGAGGCTGTAAGAAGCCGAACAGAGGGAGGACAGAGTGGGGGAGGTAAGGGGAGCTCCAGGGTGGAGGGAGGGGGGCAGGCTTGCAGCATAATTAAGACTGAGACCTCTGGAGCCAGGCTGCCAGGGTGTGAATCCTGAATCAGGCAAAGACATGTTCCACACAGTTGTGAACTATGTAGGGCTTGTAGCTGTTCCAACAGCAACTAAAGGTACTGAACCAGGGAGGAGGGTCCTTCTTATAGCTTCCTGCAAAGTATTCTCAGCTCGGTGGAATAGCGAGGAACTGGCAATTTGGTAGCCGGTGACCCACTGCTGGGCACCACTCCCTGGCCCCAGGCAACTTATGATTAGTGCTTCCTCAGAGAGCTTCAGCTCCCTTTCAAATCTGACGCACTATATGATTCTCATCTCTGAGTTCCAGGAGCCTGCTGGTGAGCTGTACCCCAGTTACCCACTCATGTTTGTGCATAGCTGCTTTTGTCTGGAATATTCTAGTCATGGATTTCACATACAGGTCCCTAAATCATAAGAATCTGCGGCGCTTTTTAGAAACATCTATGCCTGCACCTCGTACTAAACCCAGGGCCCTGGACCTCAGGGAGGGGCCCAGACAGCTCTGTTGCTAGAAGTCTCCTAGCTGACACTGTGCTACCTGCGGAACTGGTTGTGCAGCTCATCACACAGGGGCCTGGAGAAGGCTTCGAGGGTTTCTTATCTGGGCAACCATCCCTCAGTCAGAGCTGGGCTCAAACACTCATTCTGACACCCTCCAGCACTGTAACCAGAGGTTCACTTAGAAGAGCTGGGCAGATATCCAGTGTCACATGTAGGTTTTCACAGGAAAACAAAAATAATAATAATAATAATAAGGACCCTTCTTTTTCTCGTGAGTGGGAGATAAGTGGTTTTGCTAAATAAAGTCATGTATCTTGGGGTGGCGATAGAGATAAGGTGATGAGGAGGGAAGAGGAGTAATGTGGGGGGAAAAGAAACAAATCGCATTGGGTGCCTGTGAAAGTTTTTATTACGTATCTTTTTTTTTTTTTTTAAAAAAAGATGCCTTTGTTTTTGCATAGAACAAGAGGTAAAGAGGGAGTGAGTGGACTCACCAGAGACAGAGTAGGGAGCAGAACAAATGGCTCTATTGAAACACAACTGCTGAGGGGAGCAGCAGGTGGGACAGGAGAGGTCTGCCGTGCCACACGGGTCAGCTCCCTGCCTGGAGATAAAACTCAGGCTGCAGTGGTGATAGCAATGAGACTTAACCCATAGGCCATAAGAAGGCCCCACATTTGAATTTCTTTTACAGCAATGGAACAGAACTTCCCCAGTAATGGAGGCAGATGGTAGTCATGGCTGACCTTAGACAGAACAGATACTGGACAAGGGCTGTAACCATAGTGATACCTGTTCCTAACAATGCAGACATTGTTACTGCTGTGGCCTGAAAATTTGCATTCCCTCCACCCCAATTCACATGTTGAATCCTAACCCCCAAAGGTGATGGTATTAGGTGACTAGATCACAAGGGTAGAGTCCACATGAGTGAGACAGTGCCCTAATATATGAGGCTCCACAGAGCTCCCAGGCCTGTGGGGACCCAATGAAAATCTGCAGACTGGAAGAGGGCCCTCACTTGACCAAGTTGTGGTAACCTGATCTCAGACTTCTAGAGGCCAGAGCTGTGGGAAGGAAATTTATGTTGTGTGTCAGCTATTGAAGAAAGTACTGAGTTATGAACCTATATGAGGAAAGTCAGAAACTGGAGGGAAAATCATCTGGGAAGATTAGAGAACAATATTCTCTGGGTACTGAAAATATTGCCTCTTCTCTTAGTCACACTGAAAAGGAGGATAATTCCCAGGCATAGGGTAGAGTATTTAAGAAAGTGACCAGTAATAGGAAATAATTGGCCCTAGACTGCTGTAGATTTGCCAAATAAATCATAAAACAAGGCCCAAAAAGATTAAATTGTTTCCAATAACAACATCCCAGAAAAAAGCTCAAGATTTACAGGAACAAAAGACATCCGTCACCCAACAAAGTAAAAAGTCATAGTTCCTGGCATCTAATCAAAGATTACCAGGCATGCAGAGAAGTGGGAAAACACAGTCCCTAATAAGGAGAATAATCAATCTATCAAAGCAGCCTAAGAACTGAGACAGATATTCAAATTAGCAGACTAAGATGTCAAAACAATTGTTGTAACTATTTTTTATTCCCTAGGTTCGAAAAAATAAGTAGAACATAGAAGACATCAAACAGATCCAAATAGGATTTCTAAAGATGAAAATTAAAATGCCTTAGATGAAGAAAACTCTGGGCAAGTGTAAATATTTGTTAACTACGGCAGAAGGAAGGGTTAGTAAACCTGAAGACATTGCAATAAAAGCAAACAAAAAATCACTAAGAGCAAGTTAACCATAAAGAAAAAGCAAGATGATAAAGTTCAGTGTAGAAATCAGTAAAACAAGGAAATAAGCAATGAAAACAAAGCTGGTTCTTTGAGAAGACTCATAAAATGTATCATTCCCTTAGCCAGTTTAGGAAAGAAAAAACACAAATGACAAAATCAGGATTGAAAGAGGTGACATCATCACAGATTCCACAGATATGGGAAAAAAGTACAATAAAAGAACAGTATAAGCAACTTTATCTTAAGAATCTTACAATTCAGCTTAAGTGAACCAATTCCTCAAAAGATAGAAACTACCAAAGTTTAGACAATAGATAACCTTAACAGTTCTGTATCTATTAAGGAAATAGAATTTGTAGTTTTAAAACCTTCCACAAAGTAAATGCTAGGCCAAATGACACTTCCCGAGTGAATTATACTAAGCATTAAGGAAAGAAACAATACCCCATCTACATACACTCTTCCAGAAAGTCCAATAGGAGGGTCTGTCTCCCCATTCATTAATGATACCAGCAAGACTGTGATATCGAAACCAGATGATGACAGAACCAGAAAATCTAACTACAAGTATCTTTCAACAGCACAGCTGAAAAAGTTTAAACAAGGTTTCAGCAAATCAGGTCCAACAACCATATACAATGTTGTATATGCCAGTGTTACCTCCACAACAAAAACAGTACATTAAAAAAAAAAATCCAACAATATATAAGAAGGACAAAGTATAGTGACCAAGTGGATTTTTCCGAGTGTGACTTTAACATCCAAAAATCAGTGCAAATTCTGGAGATTTGTTACAATGATGATGTGAAGATAATACTACTGCACTTACACTTCAATATGGTTGCTATCATAAATTTTATGTATGTATCTTTTTATCATAATTTAAAAAATTGGATGGTTGCCATTCACCGTATTAAGAAAATCTAACATCTTTATAAAATCCAATTGGCCTAGAAAAAAACTCTCAACAAACTAATAGTAAAAGGGAACTTTCTCATCAGAAAAGGGATACTACAACAAAGCTATAGTTTTACCGTATAGTAAAAATTAATTTTTTTCTAATAGCAGGAGCCAGAAAAGTATTTCTACTTATTGTTTGACAATACAAATAAACTAATGATACAAACAGTAATAGGGATTAATTGCAAAATATTTATACTGAATGAAAGGAACTAGACATGAAAGGCTACATACTGTATGATTCCATTTATGGGAAACTCTACCAAATGCAAATGAATTCTATGGTAACAGAAAACAGAACAGAGGCTGTCTGGGGAGAACAACTGTGGGATGGAAGGAGGAATTTACAAAGGGACAAACCTTTTTAAAGGAAACTTGGAGATGTTAAATCTACTTACTCTCGGGCCCTCCCTGGTGGCGCAGCGCGTTAAAGCATAGCACTGAGAAGCTAAAGCCACTTCCGCATGAGTTCGATTCCCGCCTGCCCCGGAGGTGACCACATGGCGTGACAGACCCCTCCTGACCCGCCCGCTGCTCCCCTCAGCAGTGTACTTCGTTGATCTGCCTGTTCTGCTCCCCACTCTGTCTCTGGTGAAGTTTCTCACTGCCCCTGAGTCTCTGGCCTGTACCCCAGTTCTGTATGTACAAATAAATAAATCTTTAAAAAAAAATCTACTTACTGTCTTCATTGTGGTGCTCATTTTGTGAATACCCACACGATGATACTTGGGTGATTTCGCACTTTAAATATGTACAGAAAGTCAGTTATCCCTTAATATAGTCATTTTTTAAAAGGGAAAAGCAAATGTCAATCTCTGGTTTATGTATCCCTCAAATTCCAGTGGACAGAGGTCAAACCCTTCTTGGAAATTTCCCTCCCAGCTCTGCTGTGCTCTAATTGCAGTTCTGGGATGGACTTGTAGTTTCAGCCCCTCAGCGATCTTCTAACCAGGGATGCTGCTGTCCTGGCTTCATCCAGACACTCCCAGTCTCTAGAGGTTTCTCTCTTGGAAACTTCATTCTCACTTTGATTAAGTTACAGGAGACAAGGAGTGGAGGGAGTGTCCTCTTGGGGAGCCCTGCACTTCCCATCCTGATTAGGACAATTCTCCCCTCTCTCCTGACCCCTCCCCCCTTATAGACTCTGGGGGTGGGTGCTTCAAAGCTGCAGTGAAGACTGGGTTTGGCTGGGATGTTTGTTTACCTGATAAGTGGGTATCTCATCACAATTGTTAGCAGCTGCAAGGCAATCTCTTGCTCAGCAAAGTCCAGAGAAGCCAGAAGGAAAGAGATTTGCTGTTTGGCCAAGGCCTTGGAGGGAGGAGGAGGCTTATAATGGGGAGTGGGAAGGGGTAGCCGTGGGCCCAGAAAACTTCAGGCTGCATATTGAGCTAAGTCAACAAGTCTTTAATGACATCTCTCTTGGGGAATGAAAACTTGGGTCAGCCAGATCTTGAAGTCAGCGGAGTTTTTGTCTCAGGCTCTTCCCCCACATTCTTCCGCCCTCTTTTGCGCCTCCTTTTAGTGTTGCTGAGTAGGGAGAATAGACAACTACTTTAGGTCTAATGTTTTTCTACTCTGTGTCCTTTTAAAAACTCAATTGATTATCCTTAGTCAAAAATAATTTAATGTCAATTAAATTGTGTGCATGTCTGTATATAATGTCAGTTGAAGTAATGAGGTCCACTGTCTTTTAATTCCTGTTCTGGGTGATCTGAGATTAAGAATGATGTGCAAATTTCCTTCTAAGGATTTCATAGAAAATTCTAGGAGGTTTTCCCTCTGTACCATGTCTAGAATCTGTCCTTTACTCTCCATGTCCGTAGACAAACTCTCACTTCTTATCTGGCCTTACCTTCCCTGCCTTTTCTTTGAGACTCTGGAGCAGGTCTTTGAGGGCATCTCAGCCCCTGGTTCCCAGTCAGGCTAGGGTTAATGTGAAATTTTACAAGTAGATCTGCCAGGAAGCATTCTTCTGGTCTCCCAACTTTGCCCAAAAGAACCACATCATCTACTGGCTTCTAAGAAAGTAAGGATAAGGGCTGGCTATTTGTAACCTCCTTCTGGGAACATCCCTCTACTAAGCTATTTCCTCAGGTGATGATATGGTCATTGAACCACCCATCTCTGTTGTGTCCTTTCTTAAAACAAGGTCCCATTCTTCAAGTGGATGTTGATGCCACAGAGAAAGGGGCACAGAGATAAGCTTACATTGAACCTCAGTATTACAGAGAAGTCATCTTACCCACTGCAGAACAAGGACACTAAATGTATCCAAAGAGGGAAAGCGTTTCAGGCTACACAGATAGAGGGGCAGAGGGAAACCAGGGACAAATGTCCACCTGTCAATCAAGGTCCTTTTCTGCTGTCACTTTTATTTTATTCTGAATAACTGAGCAATTTGTCAGAATTCTATCTGGAATTAAACCTGGATATTGAAACTTTTTGCAAAAGCTTTCCTCCCTCTTGGAGAAATGAGATTCATAATCAGGATGAAATTTTCTTTTCGAGAATGGGACACACCAGAATCTTTTTCTGACTAGGAGGGTTCACATCTCAGAATGTAGGTAAAGATAGAACAGGAGAGGCCCTCCCTGGTGGCACAGTGTGGTAAAGCACAGCACTAAGAAGCTAAAGCCACTTCAGCATGAGTTCAATCCCCGCCCTGCCCCAGAGGTGACCCACATGGCGTGGCAGACCTCTCCTGACCCGCCCGCTGCTCCCCTCAGCAGTGTACTTCATCAGTAGGCCTGTTCTGCTCCCTGTTCTGTGTCTGGTGAGTCCTCTCACAGCCCCTGCACCTCTGGCCTGCACCCCAGTTCTGTATACATAAATAAATAAATCTTAAAAAATATATATGAGCAAGAAATTAACTTTTACTGCATAATTACACTATACTTGGAGGGTTGTTTGTTGAAAAGTGAATTTCCCCTCACTGGTATAATTTTGCTAAATAGACAGGCTTGCCCAAGAAAACAAGATCACATTAAGCCAGGCACCACCCATGACTACACATATCAAGCCCAAGAGGAAGAGCAGAAAGTGTGGGTAGGAGCTTCCGAGATAAAGAGAATAGCCAGGCTGAGCTCTGCACGTCCATATGCACTGATAAGTCACTTCTTATCCAGAATGGCAAAGAAATCTGAAATGTGCTTGGTGGGAAGTTTTCATCTCAAAACCCCCCCACTTGAAGCCAGTATACTCTGGTCTGAGGAACTCCAGAGCCCACTGTCTTTTCTCTGGACCAGAAGGACCTCTCAGTATAAAACGCAGCTTGTGTTCCAGTGTCACTAAATACCTTACTGTAATTTGTTATTGAAGTCAAGACCCAGTCTTTGGCCAAGACCAATGGCTGGTCTGTGACCTGAGTAAGGCATCACTTTGTGATCAAGGTCCAAAGTCAGTCCATCAAGGACAGGATTTGGTTTGGAACAACAACAAAACAAACCAAAACAAACAAATGGAGTATAGAAGGACCCACACAGCTTGGCTCTCTCTTGGCTGGTGAATTTCGTCCAGTGCTTCCATCACATAATCCTTTTTTTTTCCCTTGGTCTTTTATATTTCCATGCACTGCATTGCCCAGTGATATACTAACTGCTTCCCATAAAGCTGTCAAAGGAACGAAACGAGTGACCTCAGTCTAGGAGAGGCACAGCCGTGGAAGGAAAATACCTGGCTGGCTGTCAAAAACCATGGATTTGTGTCCAGATCTGATCTGTCACTAACTGATTGGTACAAACTGGACAAATCACTTTCCTTCTGGAAGTTCTTGTTTTCCCAACATAAAGTAAGAACAGTGGGCTGGGTATCTCTTAATTTTGATGTTAACTTCACTGAGCTCCTGTTTATACATCTATATCTAATAGTAACCATATGCAGCAGCTTTTCCTCCCTCATCGCTCACTATCCCCAGCTTAAGACTGGGATGTTGTGATCTTCAACCAAGTCTTCATATGGGCCCTCATCTGCCCAGACCCTTCCCAGACTCTAATCTATCCCTCTATGAAAGAGACTGAATCAGGTATATTCTTAAGTCCCCAAATCCTAAGATTCTAAGATACTAGCAAGCTATTTCTTTACTATTCTAGCTTCTAGGCTTATTAACTGGGAGCCTAAAATTCTAGACAGTGTTGAGTCTAAGATCCTCAGTAAACTTGAATTTCTCCAAGAAATAAATGAGGTTACATAATAGTAATAATTCAGGTTTTCCCTGGCCCCTGCCCCTACATGCCCCAAATTCACAATTGGTATTTCACGTGTCCACATGAGCACATCTGGCCAGTGAGAGGCAGCACCTCTGTACTGCTCCTGGCTTTTAGTAAGTGGAGATATAAAGAACAGTGAGGGAAAGAAATGGATTTTCCTTTCCCACTCCCCATTCAACATCACTTGCTCACCCCTCCTCCCACTGACATATACTGGCTTGCTAGACATGCTCATCTCATGAATGAGCATGCATCTCTGAATGCCCTAGGAAAGTTCTGTAACAGGATCTTTTCAACTCTGGAACTATTGATATTTGGTGCCAGATCTTTCTTTGTTGTGGGGGCTGTTCTGTGCTCTGTAGGGTGTTTCAAAACATCTGCATTCTCCACCTTTAGATGCCAGTGGCATCTAAACCTATGTAAACCTCAGTGGTAGACAGAGACCAAGATTCAGGCTAAGCTCCTAAGTTCTTCTTAAGTGCTTACCATTCAGTGTTTAGCATTCCATATTTCAAAGTTTCAGATAGCTTAGAATTCCAAGTTTCTCTTTAGAGCCTGAGTATTTTAAGATATTACTGTCTAGGCTTAAAAAAAATTGATTCAGAAGCACAATGATTCTGAAAGAGCAGAAGATGCTAAGTTATCTCCTAAACACTTTCAGAGGCTCTAGGATGACAGAAGACAAGGAGGCCTCAGGCAGCTCTGAGTGAGGCTGCAGGAGGAAGATCTCAGGTGTGAATGCATCGCCTGGGAGAGTGTTGTAGACCCAGGTGGCAGGAAGAACAGTCGAGCTTCAGCATGGAATGTCTAGAGCAGCCACACCGTCACTGGCTTCCCAGGCCCTTGGCCAGCATTGAGAACCAACTTAACAACTCCAATCAACGTGTTATTTATTTTACAAGTAACTATAAATAGTAAAATAACACTCAGGGTTTATGTCTGTGAGCAGGCCCCAGAGTTATTCAAACTGCTCATGGTCATCTATTTGGGAAGTTCTCCTGCCAGGGATGAGGGTGGACCCCTGTCCTCTTGCAGGTCTGGTCCAAGCCCTGCATCTCCCAGGGTCTGGAGCTTGGAAGGTTTGATGCTTCCCAACTTGGCTCAGACCCTTCTGGCTGTGTTGAGCGGTGGGAAGGCGGGGTAGGCTTCAGAGCAGTGGAAGTGATTTAGGCATGTGTCAGGAAGCTGGGGCCCGGCCTGAAGCTCAGATTTCATAAGAAGCCCAGAGGGCTGGCAGAAATTCTTGGCCTCATACACCCCAGAGCCAGGAGCACCATCTGCAGCCAGAAGCAGCAAAAGCCCAGCTTGGAGGGAATTAAGGGCAAAAGAATCTTCAATAGAAACAACTCCAATATTCAATCTGGTGCTATGGAGAACTGTGATGAGCAACTTGATCAGCCTATCAGCTACTAAGTAGCCTAAGCACCTACTGTGTGCCAGTCAACATAGGGAGACAAGAAACTTGCTCATTTTAAAAGGCCTTACACAGACTGGCGCCTTAAGATGACACCCCCATCCACAGCCTGGTCTCAAGTCAAGTCTCCTTCCGTTCTGATGTTTATCCTCACCATTGTGAGCCTCATCCCTCCCCACCGCCAGCTCCCTCAGTTCCCCCAATCACACCAGAACATCTCAGTCCAATTCTCTTGTTCCCTCAGCTACAGTGTTTTCTTCCCATCTGGCGCTCAGTTACCAAACCTCAGCACCAGCTCAAATGTCCCCTCCATCTCGGGAGCCCTGCTCAAGTTCGCACCTCTCCTCAGAACTCAAAGCACATTTCATGATGTTTCACTTCAACGCCAGTCTCCCCATGATGGCACCTTTTCTTAATAGATGTATCCCCAGACCTAAGCCTGCAATTTGGATCAATGTGTGTGTGTTTATATGTATAAATATATATGTGTGTGTGTGTGTTTACACACACACACACATATACACATATATTCAGGATATTTTCAAGTATAGAGGAGCAGGTAGTAGAGTAAAAACATGTCTGAATAAAGTGGAAGAATCTTTTTGGATTCAGTGAAAGCAAAGTGACATCTAAGTGGGCAAGGCTGGAGTGACTCCCCCCAGGACAGACCATGCTAGGTTTCAACCCCAGTGAGATGTCTGCCATCAGCATCACAATCACAGTCATAAATTCATCATCTCCTCTCCCTCTGGAACCCCTCACATGTGAGGCCCTGAGGGCAAGGGTCTGCATCCTGCCTTGACTTACAGGCTGATCAGCATCAGATTACTTGGCCTGACTGGTCTCCTCTGTAAAATGGGTGTGATCAAGAGGATGAGCTGAGTCAGCACATGTGATCTGCTCAGGACAGTGCCTGATGTATAATAAGCAGTCGCTTTTGTAATACTAATGATAATATTAGAAAGAGCTGCGGTGGTAGCAGAATCACTGTTACATAGATCATGGAGAAACAAAAGATGTCAAAAGCCAGGTTGAAATGGAATACTGTCTTCCAGCAGAAGCTTCCTTCCCTCCCCACCACTGTGACTCCGCCCTGTGACCTTCATGGAAGTGCAAGGGCCCTGCTGAATGCCCAGCCAAGGTGCAGCCCCAGTGAGTGAAGAAACGCTCATGCCTGTAATGTGACAGGGTACTTGGGTCTTATTTTCTTTCAAGTTCCAGTCCTAAGTGTCTCTCTCTCTCCCCTCCCTCCCCTCTCCCCCCTCTCTCTTTTCTGAGAAGCTTCTTTCCCTTAACTCTCTTTTTCTTAGATTTGAGGTTTTTTTTTTTTTCTTAGTTATCCACCTCTTCTGCCTTTAAAAGATGAGTGACAGCACAGAGTTCTGTGGAGAACCCCAAAGGGAAATGGCTCAGCTCCAGCTCCACATCTCCTTAACTTCTAATGGGTCCTGGGCAAATCTCTTCTCCCTGAACCTGGGGCTTCCTCTCCATAAGGAAAACATTGAGCTGTGGGGGGATTTAAAATCCTTTCATCCTGAGCATCTGCCTGGCTCTGTGGCAATCTTCTCTTATTCAGAAATCCCTCTGTCCCAACAGGAATTGTACATGGAATTTGGTTTTATTTACCATTCAGTTAATATTTTCTGGGTACAGATAATACGTCCGGCATCCTACCCAGTGCTGGGGCTCATGGGGTGAACCAGCCAGACAAAGGTCTTCAACTCCAGGGCTCACGTTTGAGGGTGTCTTGAGAAAGATCAGAGGACAGTTATGACTTCATCACTGTGGACTACTTAAGAGAGTGGGAGGTGTGCATGCTGGTCCCTCACATGGGCAGCAGTGTGCAGCCACTGGCCTCAGTCATCTCAGCTGATCCTCTCCATCACCTTATGATGTAGTTATTGTCACATCTATTATAAAGAAGAGTGTGAAGCTCAGACATTCAGTAGTCTGGCCAATGTCCCCCAGACAGGTGTGGTGAAGATGAGTAGAACTCCAGGCCATGTTCTCCTCATGTGTGCACACTGCGTGGTCCTTCTGGATTCTGAACTCTGAGGCCTGGGAACACCAGGATAGCAGACCCTGGATGCCAATTCCTAGGAAAGGCCTCCAAGGCCATGATGGCCTCCAGCCTGGCGAAGGCTTCCTGAGATAGCTATGCTCAGACCACAGCAACAGACTCCCTCTGTGCCACTGTCTCACAGGGAGCACTGTGAGATTTGTGTCTGGACTCTGCCCTCCTGGCCCCTAACCCTATAAAATAGCAAGTGGTCTCCAAGGTAGAAAAAAAAAAGGGGGACAAGACTAAAAAATAAACAATGATGAAGATTAAAAATGACGAGTAGTCTTGGGGATTTATGTCTCATAAAGTGAGATGGCTGAGGAGGCCAGACAGGGGGCAGACAGCCCTGACGCCTCTGCCTTGTGGATAATTTATCCCAGAAAACAGAGGCCTCTCTGCAGCTCACACAGGCAGAGTGGGTCTCTGGGTCCTCCCAGCCCACGACTGAGGAAACCCAGCCTGAGTCAGGAGTTTTGTTTCTTACACCAAACCTAAACATTTTTACCCCTTTCACATCTATAATCTTCTCTGAGACTCACCTTATATCCTAGGGAGGTGACAAAATAGGGACCTTTATCCCCACTGGTGGGATGAGGAAACCAAAGCTTACAGAAGCTGACTCACTGTGGTTCTCCTGGAGAGCCAGGACTCCAGGCAGGCAGTGTTGGTGGTTCGGATGCCACTGGCCATACAGTGCCCACTTCCTTTCCTCTTCATCCTCCCTCGACAACTAAACCACGCCCGAGTGAGCTGTGTTCCCCTGATGCGTCACATCCTAACCCCTGATAGGAGCAGTGTTCACTAAGAACTGCTGCAGGCACAGAGATGAACTGGATTGGCACAGTGTTCAACACCAAGGAACAATTTTAACCCATGAGGAGTGGGTAAAGGCTATGATAATAGAAGGCCTGCACCCCTGATAATAATCAGAAGATCTGAAAAGACAGGGAAAAATTCAAGTTTGGGAGAGAAGCTGAGAAGAGAGGAGGGAAACTTGAGGGTAGCACACACAAGATGCTAGTTTCCAGGAAGCTTCTGCCCAGGTGGCCCCTGGGCATGAGGGGAGAGCTTGTCCCTGGTGACTTCCTGCCCCTTGAGCTCAGGAGCAGGAGTGCATTTACAGGAGCTGATGGTCACTGTGGATTTTTTTTTAAAGATTTATTTATTTTGCATACAGAACTAGGGTGCAAGGGGGTGAGAGGATTCACCAGAGACAGAGTGGGGAGCAGAACAGGCAGATTGACGAAGTACACTGCTGAGGGGAGCAGTGAGTGGGACAGGAGAGGTCTGCTATGCCATGTGGGTCACCCCCTGGCTGGGGATCGAGCTCATGCTGAAGCGGCTGCCCCTAGCTTCATAGTGCTGCACTTCAACTCAGTGAGCCACCAGGGATGGCCTGGTCACTGCAAATTTTTATGCTCAGACCCGAGTTCCCTCTCCTGCTATCTGCACGGTGGGTTCTCAAGGGCTACTGAGGTAAAGCCTCTGTCTTCACAGTAGCGTTGGAATATGACTGACTTGGTCTTTAACCCCTACTAATTATATGGGTTGACTTCTTAGTCTCTTGTACCTGTTTGGTTATCCATTAAGTGGAGATAGTAATATCAAGCTCTAAGTTTTGCCTGGACATCAAAAAAAAAAAAAAAAAGGTAAAGAAAGTCTGACAATGTACCATTAATTCAGACTGCATGAGGCCCAAGGTAATGGAGGACACGTCCCCAGGTGAAATGCAGGATGCAGGACCACCATGCAAGGACTTAAAAAGAAGTGCTGAAAACTATGTTTTTTTGGTATTTTACTGACCACCCATCTCTGGCATACGAAAGAGGCAGGAGAGGCCAAGAGCAGAGCCAGGGTTAAATAGAACTACCTGGACGGGCTGAAAGCACTTGTGCATTTCGTCTACTCCCTCCCTAATGCAAACCTGGGAAATTACTGGAATGGGATCCTAGCAGAACTTGGTGCTCTCCCTGTGCTTGGGAGACACAGTGGAGTGGATCTGACTCCAATTACTAAAGCTAGAGAGAAGGGCCTCCCTGATGGCACAAGGGGTTGAATCTTAGCACTTTGAACCTGACAGCAGCTACTGTGGCGCGAGTTCGATCCCCTGCCAGGGAGCTGACCCACATGACACAGCAGACCTCTCCTGACCGGCCCGCTGCTCACCTCAGCAGTGCATTTCAGTGGTTCTGCCTATTTTGCTCCCCACTCTGTCTCTGGTGGGTCCTCTCACCCCCTGCCCCTCTGACCTGCACCCCAGCTCTTATATGCATTAAATTTAAAAAATCTTTTAAAAATTTTCAAGAAAAAAAATAATAAAGCTAAAGTGTAGGCACTGGCTGGCACAGCACAGAGGCAACACATATCCGCTGAGTTTATCAAGTGAAAAATACAGGAGTGTTTTTCCTGAACTGGATCAGGACCACATGAGAGAGAGGTGGTCCAGGTCAGCTTAGATCCTGCCCGAGGACTAGCCAGAAGAAGGAAAGACCTGAAAGAGGTTGGTGGCATGAGCACAGGCCTAGAGAAGGAGTCAGCAGCTGCTACTGAAGAAGAAATGCCCTTACCCACATCAAGGCAACTCCTCATGGGAGGGCTGTGGATTTGCTCCGATGAACCCACGAAAACGCCCCAGGAGAGAACAACAAAGGTCTCTGCCTTGACCTTGGGTCAATGCCTACCATGTCCTGGAACATGGGCCCCGCATCCTCAGGTCTAGTCAAGAAGGATCTTCCCTATCACCCTCTCCTGCTTTCCTTCCCTCTTCCCCTGATCATGAAGAAATCAAAAATTCACCACAGTTAACAAGCTATAGACGCAGAAGTGATGCTCTAGGTGGGAAAAGATGAAACCGAGCCACAGCTTCAGCAGGGGACACCAGCCAGCACCAGGCTCTCGGCCAAGCGGTGGCCCAAAGTTTTCCCTTCAATGAGGTTTGAAGAGTTTATCATTACTACCAGCACTAAAGGGACACACTGGACATGAAACAAGGTTTCGTGAGTTAAAATAATGGGGAAAACACCCTGATACCTTCAAGGAAACAGAAGAGATGTGGAACAAGTTCAAGATTTCATCCGTGGGAGGGAGGGGTCAGCCCTGCAGGGTGAATGGAGCGCGCTGTCCCTTGGTCCGATCCCATGAGTCAGCGTCACGGATACACCACATCCTTAGTCATCCCTCACGCACTGTGGGACCGGATACTAGGTTTGCTTCCGCCATTGCTCTGGGCTTGGATGACCAGCAATGGGCAAGGTGAGTGGGTTTCAGCACCTTTGAGCCCTGCCGTGTACCTGACCTGTGTTTGGTTCCAGTGAGAAGTTCTAGCTTCCCACCTTGGTAAACACACCATTCCCACAGAGACACCCAAGTGGAGTGACCGAGACCCAGACCCAGCTATGCAAACTGGCTGTCTCTGTCCCTCTTCTGACCTGCCCTGTGAAGCCACATAGCCCCCCAGAAGCCCAAACGAGGGATAAAGCACTGGCTCGGTTAACTGAGGGTGTCTGCCAGTTATGGGGCTCTGTCTCTGGGCAAGCTCTCGTGTGTGGTAGGCCCGATCCTCGCGCTAACCAGGGGGGAACTTGTGAGTCTTTATACGGATGAAAAAACTGAGATCCAGGGGACTCCATGACTTGTCGCAGTCAGATGGCCATTTAGGGATGGATTCAACAGGTGAGTCTGTTTCCAAAATCAGTGCTCTGGCCATACAACCATGCTGTCTCTCCTGGGAGTTGCTGGAGTGCAGAGAGATGCCTATAGGCTGGCAGTCAGCTCTGGGTTCAAAGTTTCGAGGGGAGACTCAGCTGTCCTGTTGTACTGTTTTTGAGTGTAAGAACCACTCTAACGTGACCCCCAAACTTACCAGCCATCTGATGCCCAGGCAAATGGAGTTAGGCTTATATTTCACCAGCTCCTTCTAAGGAACAAAAAGTAACACAATTCTTCTAATCATAAAATGGTGTGAATAATTTTTTAATTAATTGGGAAATGATATGGTCAGAGGGGCCCCACTTCGCCCTCTGAAGTAGACATTAACTTTATTAAAGGTTTTTCTCTTTGCGAGTCAGCCTGGCTCCTTGTAAGGTGGGTGCTGTGAGCGTAGGGAGCCTCACTGCACTGGGCAGGAGTCTTGGCTGCTGTCTACAAGGAAGTGATGCTTAGGTTTTTCTTCTGACAGCGGACTTGGCCTCCCTCACTCCTGCTGCTACCCAATTCTTCTCAGGCGGAAACAGGGAATTAAAAAACAAGATAGCAAAATAAATAAAGTAGAAGGGGAAAACAACTGAAGAATAAATAATCCCCTTAAAACAGTCACTGGGGCCCTCCCTGGTGGTGCAGCGGGTTAAAGCACAGCACTGAGAAGCTAAAGCCACTTCCGCATGAGTTCGATTCCCGCCTGCCCCGGAGGTGACCACATGGCGTGGCAGACCTCTCCTGACCGGCCCGCTGCTGCTCTCAGCAGTGTACTTCGTCGATCTGCCTGTTCTGCTCCCCACTCTGTCTCTGGTGAAGCCTCTCGCCGCCCCTGAGTCTCTGGCCTGTACCCCAGTTCTGTATGTACAAATAAATAAATCTTTAAAAAAAAAAAAAAAAAAACAGTCACTGGGAGAGGCAGAGCGTCCCGGACAGGGTGGTGCGGGTCCTGGTGGGGACTCACTTACTAGCTGGCTCTCTGACCTGGAGCAAATGGCTTTCCCTTGCCAGGTCTCCAGGCCTGTGACTCCCTGTCTGTGTCTCCCAGGTCCTAATTGGATGTGCTGGGAGAACAAGGGATATCATCTGACAAAGCGATGTGATTTTACAAAGCACTGTCCTCATATAAAGTTACACCATGTCCTGACAAGGAGCAAGGTCCGTGGGTGTCTCTGGAGCCACACATGGCCACAAGGGAGGCTGCAGGGTGACATGTGAGACAAGGATCTCCCAGAAGGCGCCTGAAGGAGATCTGCAATGTGGGCATGTGGGCAGAGTACACGCTGGAGTGTCTACTTCAGGCCAGCAGGTACCAGCACACCTGAATGTGCACACCGGGGGCTTGTCTATGTGAAGTGGTGTGTATGAATGCTGTGTCCCTCTGTGGGAGTGTTTTCAGGGTTTCCTGGGTGCTCTGCTCTAACCACAGGACAACTAGGCCAGTCCCTGCACGTGTGTGAGTGTGTATAGGCAAGTGTGAGCCACTGACATGTGAAGGGGAATTAAATGTTTCCACTTTTATTCATGAGGCACTGCCTAAAGGAAGTCTGATTGGGCTTCCAAAGTCCCATTCCCTGCTTCTATCAGATAAGGCAGCTGTGATTTCCACTGGGGTTCCTGGGTCACCCGCACACTGCACACTGAGGGCTGGGACATGTGACACCAGTGATTTCACAGTGAAGCTCAGACAAGACCTTGTGATCCCAGGTCCTTCCAGCCATCAGGGAGTGATGTCCCCAAGTTAATCAGAGACACTGCGTTCTTTGCCTTTAGCAACAAGGATGTAGGACCATCGGTGCCTACCTGGCTTTGCTCCACCTGACAAGAGCAACACTGAGAAGCTTCACCACCTTACACCTGCCACATCACCAACCCTCCTTGTCTAACATACAGAGGCTAATGATTCAGCCCACCAGAGTTGAGATCTAGAATGTACCTAAGGCTGGTACTGTATTCAGTGGCCCTAGCCACTCTTTCTAGATGATTCCTGCCCTCTCCTCCATTTTCAATTCTTCCAGCTGCTGACTGTAGTCCTACTATAAACTAGATAGAGAGCATCCAGAATCTGACCTACAGATGACCAAATAGTTCCCTGTAATTCCGGCCCCAATCAAAGGCCGTGGACAGGCATCAGAATGTATAGGGCCAGAACATCCAAACCGACAGGGCCAGGCCACCACACCCATTTCTCAACTTTGAGCTCCAAGACTGGTCACTCTTATGCCCTGAGGCCTCACCAGCTCCAACACTATTCTTGCCTTCCCTGCCAGCTTAGCAGCCAACACTCCAGCATGCATTTGGTCAGGCTTACCTAATTTACCACATTTGAGCTGATTCCTTCTGACTTTTTGATTCCAGAGTCTCCAACCTCACTCCACCCTAGTCCCTGAAATGAATTCCTGGCCCCACTTGAAAGCCCTTTCAGGCTGAGTGAAAGTAATCTGTCCCAAGTGCCCTGACATCAAGACATCACGAGTACTTCCTTCCCGACCAGAAATGCCATCTGAGAGTCCGGTCAGGGCTTGGCTCCCTGCCTTCATCAAGGTCTCCTGAATATCCGCTCCAGAAAAGAGTCGTCAGAAAACACACCCAAGAAACTTGTCAGGAAGCAACCAGTCGTCCGAATTATTTAGTGTCCCCTGGAACATAGCCAACTAGATGCCGGCCATGAGACACTGGGAAAATATTTATGTGAGTCCTGATGGATGCTTGGACAGGAAGGACTGCCCGCTGTCGTCTTTTCTTCCTGCCGATAAGGCAAAGCTATACATGTCACGCGGCTCTCAGAAAGGGCCCTGTGATGGGGGCCTGGCACCTGATCAGAGAGAGAGGTTAATGTGGCAGCTCTCCGTTCCAGCCCTGTCTCTGCCACCAACTCGTTCTACATTTTCCAGGGCCTCAGCTCCTCCATCTGTAACATCATGGGGTAGACCATATGACCTCAATGTCTCTGCACTCCTGAGACCGTTATTTAGACAGAGTCAGATCTATTTTCCATTTCTGCCATCCTGATGCCATTGGCTCATCAGAGCTATTTTTCTTGGCATCCTGGAAACGTTCCTGAAATTCCAGCATCCTAGAATTTCTCTTTCCACAGCTCTAGTTTCTGTAGCCAGATGGGAGAACTCCCATCTGGAGAAGGAAGATGTGAACTTAAAATAAAAGGGTAAAATGGAAGGGTGGGAGTTGTGTCAACCATTGTTTATCATGTAATCAATATAGCGATGCTTGGTGGTGTCAATATAGCGATGCTTGGTGGTGTCCTGCCCTTTAGAAGCTCATTAGAAGGCAGCGAGATACTCATGTTGTTCCTCCCCATAGATCTGGGGACCTCTCGGGGCTGTCCTCATCCGTCCTGCAATTCCATCCTTGTCCATGGTCATTTGGATTGCTGCAGTTCCCCACTTCCTATAGAGCACTATTATAGAGCACAGTTCTTTCTTCATTGCAGAGGTTTTTTCCCCAAACTTTATCTCTACACAGGGGCCCTAATATCTTCTCTGAGATACCCAATGGCATCTCAGGACCCTCTGCCTATCCTAATTTCCCTGAGTGTGGGCACCCCCAGGCTTTCTCTCTTATACCTGCCCTTCTCTCAGAAGTTCCCCAGCCTGAAGGTGAAATCTCGTAGCTGTGGCGGCCACTGAGAAGCTGGTTATGGGAAGATGCTCAGCGACTGCATTCAAGGGATATGTCCCACAGACAAATTGGGTCAGGTCGCAGTGGTTGGCCTTGTTCAGCTGGTCTGAAGAATTACTTCCTGGGGACTCTCCATTTCTCCATTCAATACGCTCATTTATCACCTGTTTTGTGCCAGACACCATGTAAGGAGTGACATGCAAAGGCAGAAAAATCCCTGTTCTCTCGAGGTGGATCCCAGGTGCCTGGGGTCCTTGAACCAGGGCCTGCAACATCGGTGGGCCAGCCTGTCCGCCTCCTCCTCATCACCATTCGCTGTCACCTGCCTCCTGGAATCATGGAATCACAGGAGTCAGAGCTGGAAGCACTGTCAGAAACTAGCCTATCTAACAAATCTGTGAGGGGAATGCCTGATGGAGGTCTGTACCTCCACTTGGAAGGCCACACCCTGCTTGGTGCAGACACATGTCCAAGGCTCACAGCCTTAAAAACTGAATTCTCCTCTGAGTACAATCACTTATAGTACAGATGAGGAAAGAGGGAGCCAGAGAAAAGCCATAGTCCAGGCAGTTGTCCAGTATTGACATCTCTACTAGGACCGTAAGAGGTAAGTTTAACACCCCTGTTGCTCAAATGAGAATGACTGAGAAAGACAAAAGAATATACAAGCTTATTCAGCTTTAAAGTGGTCACATACAGGCTCATATCTAGTTTCTAGATATGATTCTAGAGTCATTTTTTCTAGAACCTAGGCACTCAGCTGTTTAAAAAAAAATTCTTGCCAAGTAACCCATGACCACTGTTTCTGCTGCTGACTTTGGCTATCACAAGCTGACCTCCCCAAAAGGCTGCATGTTAATTTGAGAAGAAAACTAGCTACAACTCAAACAATATCCCTTACTGCTGTAATGGAAAGAGTGACAGCCTGCTACAGGGGAAGCATCAACTAACCACCAACCAGAGACTGGTGATGGGGAATCTCCAGAAAGGACTCTCAAATGGGGCCACATTTAAGCCAATCCTTGAAAGGTGAATGGAAATTCACCAAGAGAAAAGGGTGCAGAGCACAGTTATGCCCAACCCAGAGGGTATACACAGTCAGCTTCCTGTGTCTACGAAGCAGTTAATAAGTGGGAAGGGGGGAGAGGCAGCCAAGGAGGAAGATGGAAGCTACAAGCTGAAGGGTCTTAGGTACAAGGCAAGGGGTGGGATTCTTTATATTTAAGGCACAGGGGTCATCAAGGTCTTTAAGAGAAGCAACCCCTCAACAGTCAAAGATGACTCTGGAGATAAAAAATGACCACATCCTAGGGACAGGAGATCATAATGGTAACACTGACATTGACAGTTCACATGTATCATCCTTATTAATTTCAAAATAAAAAATCTTCAAGCAACTTAACTTAGTCCTATCATCAGTTCTTTGAGGTAACCTTAGCCCACATTTACAGATGGGGCATGCAAGTCCCAAAGTCAATCAGAGTAGCTCACCCCAAGGCTGGGGCGTACCTCTCCAGACTGCTTGTGTGTGGGTGGCAGTGACAAGTGTGCAAAATGGGCCTGAACGTCTGGCCCGGGGCATGTGGCCTGGTGCACCCAAATCTCATCTGATATCAGGCTCTGGACTCAGCAGTAGGCTGGCTACCTCATGGGGCTCACAGTCTGAGCCGTGGGGGGTCAAGAATGTTTCAGGACTTCCTGGGCCCAGCGTTCCAGGTCAGAGTGTCTGGATTAATGATCCATCTCCAGGCAGAGTGAGCCGACCCTGACGCCAG
>NW_004567109.1:26306222-26306968 GCF_000260355.1 Condylura cristata | reverse complement strand
ATGTCCCCCAGCTGATGCTCCGATCCTGTGTAGAATGTGTGCAGCCAGTGGCTTGAGTTTTTCATGACATTTCTAGGCAAAAGTAGCCCTAGAATTACTATCCTCTATACACATGGGGAAACTGAGGCCCAGAGAAAGGCAAGGGCTCGTTCAAGGGCTGAGGGACCAGGACTAAGACCCAAAACTCCTGCCCCTCTGCCTGGCATCCTTCCAGTGTCTCTTGCAGGAGGTGTTTAGGTCTCTCTGCCCGTCAAGGTGAGGGACATTAGGGCCATGATTCCATCATTCAGAGGTGCCCTGTAATTCATTCATGTGTTGATTCAGCAAATATTTACTGATACTTAACTTATTCCAGATCTTTTGGTGGGTGCAAAGGAGAGCATCAAGTAGTCCCTGATGTTGAGGAACAGTTAACCTGGGAAGAGGGAGAAGTAGGAGAGGTGTCAGGAGAGGCAGAAAACTAAGTTTAGAGAGGCATGATGGTGCTTTAATCCTAAATCTACTTAATATACAGAGTACAGGTGTAGGTCTCCAGGGAGGGCATGACCATGTCTACCCAACGGGATGAAGTCCAGATAGTAGTACAGATGTGAACAAGACAAGGTTCAGAGGGAAGAGAACTCAAAGTAGAACCTCAGAAGAGGGCTAGGTGTTCCTCAGGCAAACAGTTAGAGGGAGCAGGTAAAGGGGGGATCATCCCAAAGAAAGAAGGAAAGATTTGATCTATGCAAAAAGAGACGGGGGGG